>NC_086213.1:5605612-5979362 GCF_035770615.1 Melospiza melodia melodia | reverse complement strand
ATGCCCACAGGAGCAGGGATGGAGGAGCAGAAACTGCTCCCATGCCTGGGGCTCTGCCCTGCCCAGCCTGGCCAAGCCCATCACAAACCCCACAGTCTTGGGCTCAGTCAAGGTATTTTTCTTCCTTTAAAGTACAGGAATTAATTTCTAAGAAACTGGAAATGCCAACTGTAGCTATAAATCAGAAATTGCCAGAGGATGAACATTATCCAAAGTGAAGCAATTTAGTAAAGTCATCTCTTTCCTTCCATCTTCCTCCCCCTTCTGCTCCCCAATGAAAATTAAATTATTAGCTCAGCAGTATAAATGATAGTGCAGCACCAGTTGGAGATGCTGTTTGGGGTGAGTTCATTAGATAAATGGCATGGAGAAAGACTTGCAAAAATACAAATAAAAATTGATGCTTACTTCTGCTGATCACCAAGGGGGAGTTGTCTGTTAATTTTGTGATAGCAAACATATTTCTTGTAAGGACAGAAGAGAGGACCTTCTCTTCTTGGAGCACTTCTGTATTGGTATTTGAACATCTGGACAGATTGTACAAAACATTTGCCTAAAATAGCATTGCTTCGTTGATCTTAGAAGTTATTAAAAATAAAAGAGCTGGCAACAGAAAGGAATCATAAAGTATATTTGGATTTCATATGAAATTTCCACCCTGAGATAAAACTGTAATGTTTTACAGAAGATGAGAGATCCCAACCAAGTTTGGCTATGTAAAAAAATCATCGACCCAAATATTTCAAATGTTCCCAAGTTATTATTAGTATTTTTTCCAAAAGCTTTGCTGATGGAGAGGGAGCCTGTGAAGGTAAATCCCCCGAGCAGAAGCCTGGCTGAAGCAGCACTGCTGCAGTTGATATTCCCAAGCCAGAGCCCTGGATTTATGTCTGAGACCCCAGGAACTAGTGTTGGGAGGTTCAGCCCTGAATCCACCTGTGGGACAGGAGTCTGGAGTGAGGATGGGTTAACCCCAATGGAAATTTTCCTTCACAGGGCACCCACATCCCCCTGGGATGAACGGGGACGTTTGTCCTCCCTCCATCCTCCAGCTGATTTCTCACGCTCTCAAACACAGAGACACCTTATTAGCACACAGATGCCACCATGCAATTTGCTCTAGGTTTGTGCCTCGAGCTTTGCCTCTGTGCAAAATGTCCAGAGAGAGAAAGAGAGAGAGAGAGAGCAGTGTAATTATCTGGTTACAGCTCTGCTGACACAGGGCAGGGCCACGCCGACAAGCCACAGCCTGTCCGTGCTCCTCACTAACTGTCCATGGGGCTGCTCCTACCCTATCCCAACTGGGAAGTCACCCAGAGCAGCACCTCCTCCTTCCCTTTTCACCCCACATCATTTTTTTTCCTGGCTTTTTCCTTCTTAAAAAATATTTGCTGTGCTTCAAAAAGTGCTTTGAAACAAAAAGTGCTTTGAAACAAAAAGTGCTGTGAAAGCATCACGGCTTGCAGTGCTCGAAAGAGGGAGATAAAAAATAGCTGGGGCTGAGTTTACTGCAGAGCCACAAACCCTCTGTCTTTGGGGTGCCAGCATTGTAGAAACGTTGCTGTGGAATGGGTTTATTAATTGCTGGTTTATTAATTTATTTCCCCTCTGTGCTTGGTGTAGAAGAGGGTGGATGCTGCAGTCTCAGTGTCACACCTGGGAACAGCAGCACGGACAGGTAGTTGCACGTCATTAAATCCCGTCATGAGCGCTCCCCAGCCCAGTCCCCGCTCCAGGCATGCCCTCAGCACGGCCATTCCTCCCTCTGCCAGCCCTTCAGCAGCTTTTCCCCCCACTGGGTGTGGATCCCTGAGTTCGTGGTTGAACCCCAGTGACAAGCTGTTTGTTTTCCAGCCACCTTTGCAAAGCTCTCAGGAACCAGCCTTAGACCGTGAGGCTGGAAACGCTGTGCCAGCCTTTGCCAGCACAAAGAGGCTGTCCCAGCTCTCCGGAGGGAGCAGCAGGCAGTTAATGCTCCTCAGCTAACGAGCAGTAACTCGTTAAGTTTCAGTGACTTAGTGCTTTATGTTGGCCTGTCTATAAGGGAGAGACCACACAGAAGCAGAAAGAGCAGCCAGCTCTGTGGCCCCGTTGGCCAGAGTCAAGGGGGAGGTGATAATTATTTGTTTGGACTCTCCTGTTTTAGGGGAGTTGCCGCTTGTTTGTTTTTAAGCCCATCAGGAGTTGAACCGTGTTTGCCTTGTGGCTCTTAAGCCGGGATAGGGAGGAGCAGAGGCAGCACTGGCACAGGCTGGGGGCACCCCTGGGGCAGGGGTAGGGGCAAGGAGCTCAGAGGATGCTCGGGGTGAGGGGATGTGTCTGCTCTGGGAGTCATTTGGGAGTCTCAGCTAATGATAATTGAGGCTTGGAGGTGTCACACGTGGGCTCCAGCGAGTTTGGGAAGACAGGCACCCCTGACAGCTCTCTCTGTGGTGGGAGGGGGATTAGGGGATGGTTTTATGGCATTTAAGTGCCCTCCTCCCCCAGTTTCATGACAAATAGCCCAAGGGGGAAAAAAGGATTTTGTTTCCTCACCCTGCCTTGCTGGAGCTCCGAGTGAAAGGGAGACAAAGCCCAGGCTTATCTCCTAAGTGTTTCCCGCTGCCTTGCTTAGCTCTTGGTCTCCTCTGATTCCAGCTGTAGGCCCCCTACTTCTCCTCTGGTGTCGTAGATGGGGCTGGAGACAAGGCTGGGACCCCACAGCTTGAGCCATGTCCCCAGCTCCTGCTCCCATTTTGGATGGCAGATCAGGAGAGAGCAGAGCACTGGAGCTGGGCCTTCCTGGATCAGCCAGACCCAGGCTCCTCACTAGCAGGACACTAAAGGTTCACTGTCACCAGTGTTCCTGCTGGTAACTCGAGCCCAAACTTTCTTATCACATCCCATGGGAAGGCAATAGCAGCGTCACACATAACTCCTTGGGGCAGGAGAGCAGCAACATGGAATTGCTACTTTAAAAAGCCAGCTGCAGATAAGCTTTCCTGCCTTTCCTTTGCTGGTTACACAAGCACTACTTAGGGAAAAAAAATACAAAAACAACACTGGAGACAGACTTGAAACAACTGCTGTGTGCTGGAAGAGCGTGCGTGTGAGATATGGAGTAGATTAGAGCTTGACATGGCACGTAAAAACACTCTTTCCTTTTAACACCTTTATTGCAAGTTTTAAAGGGCAATCAAAATCCTGTTCTTAGCTGTTTGCCTCTGCTATAAAAGGACACTCATACCTGTGAAATCTTATGACCTACAAATAGAGAAAATGGGGTATTTTTTGCGTCAGTGACCTCTGGAGTGAGGCTACGTAAATAAAACGTAAAGGAAGGGTTGGGGATGAGTTGTGTAGCAGGAGGATGGTGGGGACAGTGCTGGTTTCCACCAAAGAGAGGGAAAAAATTGTTATGAGCACTTGCTCAAAGAAAATTAATCCAGTCCTGAGGGAGCATGTTTTTTCTGAAGTCAGCGGAATGATGCCAGTGTGTGTTGGGCTTTGGAGAAATGCTCAATCCTGCTTGGAGTAGGGCACGTGTGTGTGCTTTTGGATCCTTCCCTGCCTCTCAAATCTTCATCCCAAGGTTTTCTTTACTGCTTTTTCTCCAGGAGGCCAGATAGTTGGATTTGTGTGTGATGGGCTTAGAAAGGAGTAAAAGAATGGATGGATATTTCCCAAAAAATGCCCCCAACAGCCAAAGCTCCAGGCAGGAGGGAAGGGCAGCGAGATTTCCCTCCCTGCAAACTCTGCTCCCTTTGGTTTTATTTTTATTTCTGCTGCTTTGTATTTTGTTATTGAATGTTTTCTTGGCTTTTTTCCTTTCCCCAAGTCAAACTCAATGAAAGTCTGAGAATGAAGTCAAACCAGTGAATTTTGTGGCCTTGCCTCCACAAGGTCATGAGATTTTGCAAGAGACCAGGGGCTGGAATGCCTTGAGCTCTGATTGCTGAGTCTCACAGCAGCTCAGGAAGGTGGTTTCCAGCAAAAAGGGCTCACTCAGGTACCTGGCCCTGCTCTGTGGTGGTTGGGAAAAGGTGCAGGAGCAGTGGAAGCACTGGTTCAGCCGGATGGAGCCTGACTCCATCCCTCTGTCTGGAAATGAAGCAAATGCCTCTGCCCCCACTATCAGCTCTGTGCATCATATGATTCATGCTCGAGGAGTCCCAGAATTACAGCTGTAAGGCACGTTGTGTTTAGGCTCACTGAAATCATTCTGTCATAAAAGGGCTGCCATTGTGGGTGCACTGGGGAGGGAAAAAAAAAAGAGGAAGAGTCACAAAGGCAAGGCAGGCACCCAGCCATCTTGTGCAATCAATATTCCTGCAGCCGTTCCTTACGGAAAGACCTCGGTTCTTTTGAAATGCCAAGCACCTTCTCCCTCTCCATCAGGCAGCTGCCTTGCTCTTCCCCCTGGGGAGGGCATGGACCCACTGTGGGCATCCTTCCATGCCCATGCAGCAGCTGCATCCAGCCTTTCCCTGCTCTCAGCTTGCCTCAAATGTATCAATTTTCATTTGTTTCCCAATTATCCTGGCATGACTTGATTAAAGGCTGGTTGAAATGTACAGTGCAATCTGGTTCATCTCCACACTGTCCTTTTTTTTTTTTTTTTTTTTTTCCCTGTGGATAACGAGGGGCTGGACTTGGTGGGAAGGGTCTTTACCAAGCCTGGCTCAGAGCAGAGCTGCTGAGGTGGGGGGCAATGAGCACGTGGGAAACATCACAGATTGTTGTTGTTCTCCTGTGTTTGGGAAGTGGGAAAAGGCATTTCCCATCACCTTTCTTACACCTGTTTTGGGAAGAGGTGCCATAGCAATCCTTGTGCTTGGGGATCACAGGGGAATCCTTCAGTGCCAAGGAAATCTCCTCCTCACTCCTTGCACAGCACCTTTCAGCTCCTTGCCCAGGCTGGGGGACTCCCTGGGATGGTGAGAACAGGTTCTGAATGTCAGGACCCCTTCTCTCACCCCTTTCCAACTCAGGGCACTGACTTAGGGCAGTCCAGTTTAGGCTGATCCCCAGCTGCTGCTCAGCTGCATTTCCAGGTATCCCACCCTGCATGATCCTCCTGGTCCGTGCAATTCTCACCTAAGCCCACCTTAACTACAAGTTCTTCCCTGCCAGCAAAGCACAAAGCTGCCTTTCTGCCATGGGTGTTTCTCAGCCCGTGGGTCACAAGCTCAGGGAAGGCAGGAGGTGAAGGGAGGGAGAAGTGAGGGGGAGGGAATTGCTGAAAACTTTATTGCAATCGAAGGCCAGAAAAACCCTGCTCCTCCGCTTTGCTGCTGCCAGGGATTCTGTGTCAGAGCGCTCCGAAACCTCTGCCCGTGCAGGGAGTGTGGGGAAGGGGAGGTGTTGCTGAAATGTTGCTGGGTTTGCTTTCAGGGAGAAAGAATGGGAGTAACAGTGTGGCTTTGGTGTTGTTTTGTGCTGGGTTTTTTTCCCTGAAATAATCAAAAGAAGAGCAATGAGTTGTTCTAGATCAGACTCTTTGCAGCACACGAGCACAGGATCAACGTTGTTACCATGCTTCTGTTTATTATTCTACCAGCTCTAATTGCTATTAGTCATAAAGTCATACTACAGTTAACCACTTTCCAAATTCATCCTGGGGACACCTCTCCTAAATTATTTCCATGCTGGTCATTTGCCATTTATTTCCTTCTCCTCTGTTTTCTGTCTCAACAAGTTTTTAATCTATGACAGCACTTTATCTCCCAACCCCATGATTATAAAATTTCCTTCAGAGACTCTACTGAAGGGCTTTATCAAAAGCCCTTTGAACCTCTCCATAAATTAGAATCTCTGTTCTACTTTTCCTACCATTTTGTTAACTCTTTCGGGGGTTCAGAGGGATAAGACAGGTTTAATTCACCTTTAGCAGGACTGGATTCACATTTCTTTTCCTTTACTCAAGGTGATTAATTTACATCCCTATTTTGGCATTATTCTCTCTGTTTATCACCCCTCTCTCTCTTTGGCCAACACATCCAGACCCCTGGCTTGGGAGCACAGGTTGTGCTCTCCTAACTGGGGAATGGCTTTCAGTGAGCTCCCATCTCCCCTCTGCTCTTCCTGGCCCTGGTGATTGATAAGGTGGAGCAGACCCTGCTGATGTTCAGTGAGCAGAGCCCTGGCTGCTGGGAGCTGTGCTGATTTACCCCAGCCCACAAGTGACACCATCATGCTTTTGCTGGTGACAGGCACTTTATTCTCAGATAATCTCTTGATATTTCTCCATTTGCTGCTCCTTGGCTGTGGCCTGGCTTCTCATTTTGATAGGAGGTGGCTCTTGCTCCCTGCTGTTATGAGCACATCAAAGGGAAAGGTAGGAGCAACCTTCTCTGAAGGACAGTGTTGGACTGGCACTCTGGAGCCTTGGATTATTCCTCCCTGCCTCTATTCTTGACCAGATAAGTAACCCAGGGTGAGTCAGTTCAATTCTCCTCAACCCTCCCATTTTCCCTCCCACACTCTTTCTGTCTCTGCAGCTTAGATTTTAATATATCTAGTGCAGGAAATTGTCTCTCACTGTTTGCACAGTGCCTGTTGCAATGAGATCCTGGAGGAAAAATCATAAGTCAACTTGGAAATCTTTTCCTTGAATATCTGAATCTCCTTTCCCCCTTGATGGATTCTTTCCTGTAACTTATTCTCTGGCTGCATGTGGGTAATACACAATTATTCCTTTTTCTTCAGAGTTGTCAGGAAAAGGAGGCTGAAGTGGCTTTGCCCTTGCCATCCATACCCTCCCCCTAGCACCTCCTGAATGGTGGTTTCAGTCAAAGTTGAAAAAAGGTTGAAAGTTTCCTAAAACTTCTGTGGGAATGGGTGGCAGTGGGATAGAGGAGGAGACCATTACTGATCCCCGCTAAAGCAGTGGGTATTGGAGCAAGCTCTCATTTCTGGGCACAGGATCCACACTGGGAGCAGCTGCTTGGTGCCCACAACAGGCACAAACCAATCCCTGGTGTCCCTGAGGAGCTGCAGACACCACTCACCAGAGTCAAACCTTGTGCACAGCCCCACAAGGGGACAGAGGAGGGAAGAATTCCTGCCTGAGCCTCCTGTGGGGCTGGAATGGGATTTCATTGAAATGGGAGATGAGCTGTGGGTGCTGGGAGCCAGGCCGTGCTCTGGGGCTCTGCTGGCCCTACGTGCTGCGTGTGACTGAGGTGTCTCCTGGCAAGCAGCAGCTCTGAGCCTCCTGTGGGGCTGCTTGGGGATTCCTCCCTTCCTCCCACCTTCTGCCTGCACACTGAGCTCTTGGGCAGGAGAGGGGGAAGCCATTACCTGCTTTCCTATTTTCCCCTCTAGATATCTCTTCAATGGAAGTGCAGAGAGATTTGGGGCTCATTAGCAACATACCCTGTTATCAGCTGAATGTCACAAACCACCAGTTTTGGATGCCCTGATTTTTTCTGAGTGGGTGGTTTGGAAGAAGGATGGAATTGGCTTTCTGGAGTACTGCAGAATCCTTCCACCGAGTATTTGGCTGCTCAGCAGCCCTGAATACTGAAGCCTTTAGGGCATTCTGGAGTTGGGAGTGTGGAAAACCGAGGAATCCTCAATGAACAGACTCGTGAAAATTACAGGTTTCCCTCTGCCGTGCCTCAGTTTACTCATAAGTAAATTGGGCAAAGCAATCCTTGGGCTTTTGCCCCAGGGGGCCCCAAGTCAAAATTCTTTAAAGTCCTTGAAGGCACTTGAATGAAAGACTCCGGACCTGGTAATTACAGAGTGTTGTGCTTGCATGAGGCTATGAGATAGGGAAACCTTTGCCAGGCAAGGTTTGGAGAAGGAAATCAGCTTGGCTCTGCCAAACCCTCCTAGGGGAAAATGCAAGATTTACTGTTGCCAGCATCAAAATCAGCTGTTGTCGTTCAAGGCCATTGCAAATGGATTTGTGGCAAGACTGCATTTGCACAAAGCAGGAGGGGAGAGCAGCCTTTGCCAGGGTGAGGCTGCTGCTGCTGCTGCTGGGATTTGCATAGGAGCAGGTTAGGAGGCAGCACTGCCTGGCTGAAGTCAGCTCTGCCCCATCAACCCAGCCAAGCTCTGTTCATTTCCCTAAGCTCAATTTTTGGCTTCTTTCCTTGAAAAACATCTTCTCGAGGAGAGAGAGAGAAAAGAGGTCAGCTGTGTCAGAGGATGTTTTGCCTGTGTCCCTTAGGACTCAGTTATGGATTTTACACGAGATTTCCTTGAAGCCCTGGGAAAAAAAGCAGGCTTCAAATTGTAGGTCAAAGCTGTGACTCACCCCTTGGTTTCTGTTTTGCTTTGGGAAGGAGGAGAAGCTGTTTGGGCCCGTTCTGCCCTGTGCAGGGGGATCTCCAAGCTGTGCTGACTCCTGTGGTGGTTGGATTTGGAAAGGTGATGAGAGCAAGGCTCTCCTTGCTGCACTGCTGTGCCACATCCCTCTTGAAGAGGGAGATGTGGCCTTCAGAGGTTGGTTTTCCTCCCCTGTGCTCTGCCTGGCACTGGGCTGGAGAGGACAACTCAGGGAGTCTGATATTGTGACTGATGTTCCAGTTCAAAGGTATAGACACGCCTCGGGTCTTCCTTTGCTTGGCTACAGGAAAAGCTACAAGACCCCTCACGGCTCATTCTGCTGACACCTCTTTCAGAGGTGCCATTCAGGAGCTCTGTGCATCAAGGAAGTTGTCAGCACAAGATGATAAATGATGAGGTGCCGGCGCTGCTGCTAAGGGCCCATTAAAAACGAGACACCTTTGAATTCACAGGGTAATAACAGGCACGGGCTATGGGTTATTGGTCTCTTTTTCAGCAGAGAAATGATAAATGTTCCTGTGGAAAGAAGTGCCACACCCCCTCAAACAAGCCACCCTTCCCTCTGCCATCAAAATTCCTGGGTCAGAGGAAAGGATTTGATTTCACTGCTAACACTCAGCCAGCACAAATATGTGCTAGGTGTGAAAGCCACCTGTTCTCAGCACAAACCTGGCAGGGAGATGTGCAAAGAGCAAAGGGTGTGAGGCAATTTGGCTGTCACTCATCTTCTCAGGAACTTTGCAGTGATGTGTGAGTGTCTAGAGGAAAACTCTCACTTGTGGTGAAAAATGCAAACAATTTCTTTTACCATTTCCTTTCTTAAATAAAAAAATAAAATCCGAAGTTGCCTCACTGCACAAAAAAAAAAAAAAAAAAAAAAAAAAAAAAAAGGAACTAAAAAACCTTGGGTCAGTGTGTTTTTACCCATTTACTTGGAAGGGGCTGAGCATTGCCTTTGGAAATCCCACTGCTGATGACTTGGCTCAATGCTAATCTCCAGGTCTTTTGATCTTTGTACATTTAGGGCTTGACCTGAAGTCTGGAGAAATTAATGGGAGCCTTTCTCTCTCTCACTGGGTATTTGCTCAGGGACTGATGAATTGATTTTTACATTTGTTGACTGTGCCTATATCATGGACTCAGAGTACACCATGAAAGTTTAATGAAATATTAAAATGGGATATTTGTTGACAAGAGTGACCCTGTGTGTCATGCAAGAAAAACTGCACATTTGGAAGTGTCTTCTGAATGTCCTCAACTCCCTCCAAATCTGATGTTTCCCAGCCATGTGCTCCATCTTCAGGACTTCTTTGGCTGGATGAACCATCTGATCATGGCAGGTCTCGAGTAGGCTTAGGAAATGTCTGGGGTTTCTGAGCACACCCTTTTCCATGCCTGGAAATTATGCCTGGGCTTAACACATGCAGTCTTCCCAGACGTGGTCATTGAATATATGCAGATCAGCTGTGTCTGGGTGAGAGGCAGCAAACCCAGCGCTCCTGGGGTGCCCTGGATGTTTGTGTGTACCCTGGGAAGCGGGAAGGAACTCCAGCATGTTTGGGGCATGGCAGGGCAGCACACATTCCCACCTGGGAAGCCCTTGCTGGACAAGGAGTGATCTCCACCAGGAGGGTGCCACAGGCAGGATTTGGTGAAGGGAGGTGAGAAGTGGTTGTGCTGCCAGGGCCTCTCACCGAGCAAAGGCAGCTGTCAGCACTGCCCACACGGCCTCCCCCGGGACAAACTCCAGGGATCCCAGCACACGGGAGGGGGAAGTGGCTTTTTCCTAAAAGGCAGGGCCCAGAGCATTTAAAGGAATGAGGAGGAGACCTTGACTTTGACTGTGTGGTTGATGGCAGATCCCCCAACACGGGTAAAACACGCTGGGTGTGAAATTGTGGATGGCAGTGGCTGGGCAAGTACCTCCATGGGGAGATTAACTCTTCGTGGTTATGCACCTGGATCAATGTCTCCCTTGGAATATCACCCATCAGCTCCAGAGTGGCTGGGAAAAGGGCATTCAAAATAGTCTTGTACTCCATCCTCTTCCTGTGCCAGTCCCAAAGAGCACCTTTGGATCTTCCCTGGAAGGCATTTACTCCACAGAGGAGTCATATGCAAATCCATCTGCATATTCACATTGCACAGGACAAAACACAAACCTTTCTTCTTGAGTTTCCACAGGGTATTCCTGGCCTCCTCAGTTCCTGCAATGTCTTCTTGGCAGGATCATCCCAGAAAACCTCAGCCTGTGGAAGGGAGAGCAGGGAGAGCCATCCCAGCTCCTTCCAGGCTGTAAATGCTTGAGCTCCTCTCTCTATCCCCGTTACCCCTTTGAGATGTGCCGGCCATCCTCACAGGGATGAGTGTTACCACAAACGATGTTATCTCATGATTACTGTGCAGCAAGGATGTGCATCACAGGTGAAATGGGGAGTTAGTTATAATTAGTAATCCTAATTATCTTAAGCAAGGCACATTGAAGTTGCACAGCCTATTTTTCTGGCCAGAGACTAAAAACTCAGCTATTAAGAGGTGACAAGCTGTGAAATCTCTCTCCAGGCATCTGAAGGAACCTCAAGAGATTTTTAGAAGTGCTGAACCCTTAGATGTTCCCAAAGATTTTAGAGGAATCTCGGCTGCTTGCCTCTGGCTATAACCCCATTCCAGGGCTTAGGGCTGTCCCATGAGCAGAGGTACCTGTTTGCAAATCCCCACACTTGCCTCATTTGGGGCAGGTTCTCTACACTTTCCTAGCCTGGGGCACTCAAGAGTCCTCCCGTGAGGCATTCCCAGTCTTTTCTGTTGAAACTGGCTCGGTGTAATTGGGAAATCATTGCTGCAATGAGCTTAATAGAGACATGACAAACCTCTGGCTTTTATTTTTCTGTTAGAACTGATGGCTTTGGCTCCCTTGCTGTAGCAGGAGGAGGAATCCAGCTGGAGATCTCCAGCAGAACGTGGCACTTAACGAAGTGAAAATGCTGAGAGCAGCTTAGGAGCTGTTGTTTCTCCTCTGCCTGATGTCCTACACCTGCACACCCCGTGCCTGAGCACTTTGCTGCCCGGGAGCTGTCCTGGGGGCACAGTGGGCATGTGGGATCCATCAGGAGACCTCTGTTATGTGCTGCCATGCCATGGAGCTTTCACATTTGGCTCTCTGACTGTAAGTTCAGGCCCCCACGCTGGAGCAGAGCCTCCCAAGGTCCTGCTCAGCGCTGTTTGATGATGCTGAGTGATGAGATGTTGGGCTGTGCTGCTTGCTCACAAGATGCTTTGGCTAGGGGTTACTGGAACATATTCCAGTCCTCTCCAGAGGTCCTCAGCACCACCCCCATGCCCTCAGCCAGAGTGGCTGCAGCCTCCCAGGCTGAGTGGTCCTGGCTCCAGCTCTCCCCACTCGAGAGCTGCCTCTGAGGAGGCTTTCAGCAGGCACTAGGAGGTGGCAACAGCCCCTTGGGCTGGGGGCTGGAGAGGGCAGCCTTTGTCCTCTGCAGGGATGGAGATGGCAGCTGGGTCCAGCCAGATTCCAGAGGCATCTGGACAGGCTCTGTCATCGAGGTGGGATGTTTGGAGGCAGACAGGGCATAAGGGGGGTTATCTCCTCTCTGCCTTCTTGTCTGGCAGGGGACAGCTGAGAGCTGGAGGAGGTTATAGCAGGAGGCTGGAGTGTGCTAAAGGCAGACCTTGAGCGCCCTGTGCGCCCGAGGAGGTGCTGAGAAGGGGCTGCCGGGGTCACCCGGGATGTTCTGGGGGCACGGGGTGCCTGGGGGAGCCTGTCAGGCGGGTCCATCCCTCCGTGCCTCGTGTGGTGCCGTAAGAATCCAAGGGAAAGGGAGAAGGAAGCAGGAGGGGCAGCGGTGGGGGAGGACAGAGTGAAAATCATCAAAAACGCCGAGTGAACCTGCTGACTGCCCCAGACTGCGCGGCACCACTGGTCATTTCTGTAGGCTATAGGGGTTGTCAGAGTAGGCTGTAAGGACAGGTGTAAATCTGTCCTGTCATTCCACCCTTCCAACATCTTCTCACCTGAAGGGCTCCCATTTGTTGCGGAGAGCAAGCAAATAAAGCCAGCCATTGCTTTGACTCGCAGAGGGCATGAAAAGACACCCCGTGCCGCCGGTTAACCTCCGTCCCCTGCCTCTCCCCTCCCGCCTGGAGCTTTTACAGCCAGCCTGAAAGTAAATCCCCCCCTCCAGCTGTTTGTTAAAGCAAAGCAAATACGGGCTATTACAGCTCAGACCAAAATCCACTTGTTTGCAGTCTGATTTTGAGCTGTCGTTCCAGCAGAGAGGGCAGGGGGAGGGCTGCAGGCTGGCCCCAGCCCAGGGCAAGAGGGGCCATTTGTCTGCCAGGAGGAGAGGGGGTTTCGGCAGCTTCCAGGGCGCTCTGGGGCAGGCAGGGGGATGCTCCGGGGCTCTCTGAAGCGGGGGAACATCTGCGGAACGACCCCGAAGTGTGTGTCGGGTGGAGACGTGACCCCTGGCTGCGGCTGCGCTGCTCAGCCAGGCGAGGCGGCTCCTTCTCCCGGCTCCTTCCTCTCTTCTTCCTCTCGCAAATTGTGCCGCTGATTTTTGTGCTCGGAGCCGGAGCGAGGATTCCTCTCCCTCCTCAAGGAACCATCCGCAGCATCGGTCTCCCCATGGTTTTCATTAAGGAGTGGATGGTGTGTTTCCCATCAAGAACAACTTTAATCTTGACCGAGTTCTGAAAGCTAAAGGTTTGCAGTTTTCTTCGGCCACCTTTGATTATTACTTCTTCTTGTTTTCCAACTCAATATTATAGATTCTCCCTGCTGGCCGAAGTCCTTAATGGCCCGGTCCATCCCCACTCCCCCAAGTACCCATTCTGTGGATGTAGCAAACTCTAATTAATTATAACTTATCTCATGACTTGTCAGCATCACATGTTTGATCCTGTTTAGAAACCATATTCCCAGGGGACGGAAAGACTCGAGAGTAGGTTGATGCTACTCAACAGTGATTTAATGGACGCATTAATGCCGAGACAGATAACTGTGTAGCCATGTTAAGTAATACATCAAGAATCTTTCCAGAGAGGCAACTTTACAGGTCACTGCAGAACTGCTAACTGATATTAACCCGCTTTGCATTGTGCTGTGCATACGGGCGCTGGGAGTTCACACACTTTCTTTTGTCCGTGGCTTTTTTCGAGCAGCCTCTTCCCATTCCCCCCTGGAAGCGATGGAGATATTAGACGCCTAATGACAATGTTTCACACGCGGGGGTGGGGTGAGGAGGACAACACGCTCGTTAGCCGGGTTGATTTTAAGCACACCCAATTACTGGCCCGGAGGAGGCCGGGGCAGAGCGGGGATGCTCCGGGCTCTGCCGGGCTCTCCCCGGCCCCGCTGGCACCTCCCAGGCACGGAGCGGGACGCGCTCCTTTTCCAAACCTTCCTCTCCCTAAAACCCGGCGGGTTTTGCCTTCCTCCTCCCCGGGAGGGATGCTGCGACCTCCCTTCTGCCAGGCTCCCTGCCGGGATGGGGGCACGCCGGGGACGTGCAGCGGTGGCCCCGGAGGTGGCCGGAGCGCGGTAGCGGCGCCGGGGCTGCTGCCCATCCTGGGCGGGCAGTTCGCGTCCCCGGGGCCCGTTCTTTGCTCAGCCCCGGAGGAGGGGTCATGGTTCGGGTTAGGGTTAGGATTAGGGTACTCCGCAGGGCAGGGATCTCCCTAACTGCAAGTAGCAGCGTGCAGCGGATTTTACCGTCCGGCAAGGTCCGTCTGTCCGTCCCTCGGGCTCTCCCAGCCCCACGCGGGATGCTGGGGGATCTGGAGCCGGGCTACCGCCACAGCCTCATCCTCCCCGGCCTCGTCCCGCTCGGGTACGCGGAGCGACCCCCGAGGGATCCCTCCAGAGACCCGGCAGCCCCTGACAGGGGTCCCGTCCCCACCGCGAGCCCGCACGGCGGCTCAGGGGGGACACCCGCACCCAGCTGGGAGCTCCCGTGGGCTGAGGGCTCCCCCTCTCTGCTCCCCTCGCTCCGTCCCGGCACAACCCGGCTCCCCCCGGCCCGGGACCAACATTCGCCTTCAGTGCTGAGGGTTTTCCTCCCGTGAGCACTCCTCTCCTGAGACCGGAGGGATGCGCTCGCTCGTTCCCAGCTCTTTCCTCGTCTCCCTCTTCCTGCCAGCCGGACCCTTCAGGGCAGGCGGAGGGAGGAGTGTGCCAGGGAATTCACCGAGAGCGAGGGGAAGCTCCCCTGCTCGGCCGGGGACAGCGGGCAGGGCTGCGCTGACCCAGCGGGGGCCAAGCCGCGGCTGCCCGAGGAGAGCAGGCCGGGACGGGGAATGGGGCGGGCAGCGGGGACCGCCCCGTCCAGCACCGCGGGGAAAACTTCCCCGGCCACCCCTGGGCGGCTCTGCGGGGCAAGGCAGCAGCTCCGAGGGCTGAGGCAGCGCCGAGCCCCGGCCCTTGGAGCCCCACGTGCCCGGCCGGGCTCTCCCCGCGGGCAGCGGCGGCTCCGCCACCCTCCCAGCCCCTGGCACGGTTTCACCCACTCGAGAAAAGGGGGGGTATTATTATATTTTTTTTTTCCTCTCGGGCCGTTTGCAGGGCGGAGGGACGGGAAGGTGGTGCGGTTTGCCCAGGTTGCGAGGGGAGGATTGTGTGCCACTGTTGATTAAACGCTCTCTCCGAAAGATGGTATCCGACATGAGATAATGAGGCTCTGTGACCGGCCCCAGGTTCCCTTTAAGTTTTCCCATGGACTCGAGCTGTCGCCAGTTCACAAAACGACAGTGTAAGACAGCACCACGCTACTCAGATCCAATTTACGGCGCACAAAAGCTGATCCCCAAATCCCCACTAACAAACCGGGACCCGCAGACAATTCCGATAATGTTTAGTTTTTATTCATTTCTCGACTAATTAACTGGAATCCCACCTCCTCTTCCCCCCTCTTGACAGTGCCCAATTAATCCGCAATGTATGTCAAAGGTCTGGAACCCACTGTAAATTGCTAAACCTTTGCAAAGATTTCCGTGTCTCTATATTGATCTGATTAGGACCGCGATGCTTTTTCCTCGCTATTACTGCGTGAAAAATAAAACTGTCGCGGGTTTGGGTTGGGATTTTTTTTGTTTCGTTTTGTTTGTTGTTGTTTTTCAATTGTCCCAAAAGCTTTACTTTCTCCAAGTCTAATAGGATTTCTCCAAGGCGCCTTCAAACCTTATGTGTCCATGACTAACAGTGGCTCCAAAGGGAATCAAGAGAAATAAAGTTATCTGCGAGACAGGAGTGGAGCGTGCGATGGCGGGGTGCTCCAGGGGGGTTGGACTCAATTTGGATGTGTTGTAAATTGGCTTGTCTTGAAAAATAAACACGAGTGGGAGGGGTGGGAGTAGAGAATTCTTTTTTTTAATATTAACTTTTTTTTTTTGTGCCGGGGCTGGGCTGGGAGCGCGGAACGGAGCGATCCCCGCCGGCCGGGGCTGCCGCCCACCCCGCTCTGCTGTCGCTGGGGCTGGGGCAGCTCGTTTCTAATCTTCGGAGGGAGCGAATATAAAAGAGGAATTTATTAGCTTTCAGGCCATCAGAGGAATAAACATTGATTTTATTGACCTAATTATGGGCCAAATGACTCCTTCCATCGATCACGTAAAATACTTCATTTGGAGAAAACCAGGCGCAGGCGCCCGGAGGCGGGGAGGAGAGCGGGTGGATGTGCTGCAAGAAGGGGAAAAAAGCAAAAGCTCGAAAATGTATGGAGAGGTTTTAATGCAGTTAACGTGCCCGTCGCGCTGGAGCTCAAGCCCTGTCTCCCAGACGTTATAGTGCGGATGTTTTGCAAACTAAAGCTTTTATGTCGAATTCCAATCCGGCCAGTCAATTTGGCTAAAATAGCATTAAAGAAATGGACAGCAGTTTATTTATATTCCCCACACACACGCTGTATTTTATAGACAGAAAAGAATTACTTGAAATGTATTTTACAAGCACAGGACAACACGTCGTTTCAGCCCGAGAGCAGCGATTTCTCGTAATTAGAGTAGGCTCGACACTAATAAAGAAGCAAACAGGCTCTTTTTTATGCTTAAACCCAGCTACTGTCCCTTTTGCTGCACGATGGGATCGTGGCTGGGCGGTGGGCGCACCTGCCCAGGGAAGGGGGCAGCGAGGGGCGACCGGCTCCTCTCCTGCTCTGATCAGGACAAGCAGGGCTCATAAAACGCGATTTTTATTTCTTTTATTTTTTTGTCTTGGATAGTGGGTGACAGTGAGACGTGACTTTGGATTTATTTGCTCGAGGGTTTGTTTTTTTTTTTTTGGCGGGGAGTGGTCACTGTATTTCGGGGGAGGAGGTGGTGCGGGATGAGAGATGCTTTTGGCAGGGTGTTTGCTCCCTTCTTATGTCACCTGAAATATTAGATCGCGTACACCTTCACTCCGGAGCGGGAGGGTGGATATTTTTAGTCCAGCTGTTTTGAAGAACGGATCTTTCCCTTCCCGGTCCCTAAGTTTAGCTCAGCGCTTCTCTTGCTCCGCCGCGTTATTCCTCCCTCTCGGCGAGCTCAGGAGCTGCTGATAGCGGCGGCCAAACTCTCCCCTTCTCCCTCTTTCCTCGCCACCCTCCCCGGGCCAGGTTACCCTGCGTCACCCGCGGGATGCTGTGCCCGTGCCTCGCCTCGTCTCTCAGCCCATAAACGCCTGGCTGTCACTTCTCAAAGCTCTTTTATTGCGATCCCTCGGGATGAGCGGTGCCGCCGCTCCAGCCGCTCCCGGGCGGGGCTGCTCTGGGGGTGCCGGTGCCCGGGCCGGGGTGTCCGGGCCGCCCAGGTGAGCCCCGCTCCGCAGGTGAGAGGCGGCGGCCGCGGCGCCATCCCGTGGCCGGAGCCCAGGGAGCCTCGGCGGGACCCCCGCGCCCCCTCCCCGCCCGCTGCCTTCAGCCCTCCCTCCTCCCCTCGCTCCGTCTCATTAAGATAGGGCTTTATGCAGAACATCTGTAAGGGAAGGCAAAATAAATGACAACACTTTTACACCACTTCCTACTTAACTTCTCTTTTTATGTGGGCTGCTCTGGATTTTCCGACGCTTTGTACTGCTCGAATCTTGTTTGGATGTTTGTACATGTAATACTCTGCCCACTCCAGCTCTTGGGACGGGCTTGTCTTGTATGTTCTTTCTCTTTTCCCCCTCTCCCGCCCCCGTCCCAGTGTGCAGAGGCTTCACAATCTACTCTGCTTGCTTCGCTGTCGGGGGACGAGCAGCAGGATTTGTGAGGCAGGGCAGGGACAAACGGCTCCACAAGTGTCGGACATTAATCACACCTTGTCTTTGCAGAAGGTGAGCTCCAGGCACCATGCACCCACTTATTCGCTCTTCAAATCCCCCCTTCTCCTTCCAAGCCGTCGCCTTCCTGTCTCCACTGAACAGCATTTTTCCCTGACCCGGGGTCCGGACAATTGTCCTAATGGTATTTAAAGAAAACAAGGATTAAACATTCATTAATGCTTTTCCCCCTTATTTATACTGTAACATCAGAAAGTTGAGTGCCCCGAGCCCGGAGTGTGTGTCAAGCCTCACTCTAAGGAGAAAAAAGCTGTTTAAGGGGGGTGACTCCCAGGGACCAGGACGTGGTTTGGGCTCCTGAATACTCCTGATGAACAAGAACCAATTTTCGGGGGGAATTAACGCTGCCAGCACCCCCGAGAAGCGGTACCAAAACGAGCAGAAAGCGGCGGTGCCCTGTGCGAGGGCATTTCCTTCCTCACCCCGAGGATCAGGAGCGATGCCCGGCTCCCCGTCTGTTTCATCCTCCCCTATCTCCCATCTACCTGCAATCATTCCTTCCCTCCGCCGCTTTTCCGACATCGCTTGTGAGCATTTTAGCTTCCCCTTAAGCCCATGCCATTAAAGAAGCGGCTGGAGCAACAGGTGAGCAGGGAATTTTCAGGGCTGGGAGGTGGCGGCCGGTGGCCCCGCGGGGGCTGCAGGCACCGAGCCGCCCAGGCGCGCATCGACCGCGGGGAAAGATGCTCCGGCGCCGGGCCGAGCCCGATGGCTCCCCAGCAAAATCTCCTGCGGGGGAAAAAAACCCCAAACCTTTCCCCTCTAACCCCAGTTAGGGCAAAGGGAAGGAGCCGCTCCGGGAAGAGCAGCAAAAGCTGCACAAATGCAGCAAAAGCTGCACAAATGCAGTTTACACCTGCGGCGCGGAGCTGGTTGTATTCTGCTCCTCTCGGCTTTAATTGGAAATCTTTTCCGTCTGCCCCAACTCCTGGATCATCTGGGTTTAATAAATTTTTGCAACACTCCTGCTGCTCCAGAGAAACGCTGCGGCAGAAGCCGGCTCTGCCCGCGTTTCTGAATCCCAGCAGAACAGTGATTACCGTCGGCGCAAGAGTGGCCTGGGACTCGTTTTTGGTCCAGGGGAAAGGGTGGAGAGACGAGGAGAGAGAAACCTGGCCGTGAAATGGGGGCTGTAAAGCCTGGAGATGTATATACACACACATGCACGCATGTACAGAAAAGCAAGGAGCAAGTGCAAGATCGAAAGCAGAGCCCGGCTTTGCTGCAGCCACGTGTGCCATTAAAAGCAAATAATTCAAAGTACTTTTAAACTATAAAAACATGGGATCTTTCCCCTTCTGTTACTTTTTTTTTTTTTTTTTTTTTTTTTTTTTTTTTTTTTTTTTGCGGGGGGCAGGGGGAAGAAGAAGGATACAGATCCCGTCTCCCCTTCTCAGATGACCTCGAAGGACCGGTTTTTTCACTTTCCCATGTGTGCGCGTTTGCGCTTTCCGGAAATCAATCTGAAGTTTGTTCAAAATACTAAACTAAAATAAAACTGCGCTACAAAAACCTCCCACGCCCCAGAGACAGAGAGGAGCCCCTGATTTATTTTTCTGCTTTTTTTTTTTTTTCTTAATTACTATTATTATTTATTTCCATCTTGTCGTGCTCCCCACGGAAATGATCTCCGGAGGCTTTTGCTGGGTCGTGCGTGGATGTGCGAGTGTGTAGAGGAGATTTTGGTGAAGCGCAGCGGGAGCTGGTGCCCCGACGGGCCGGGGCTTGGTGGCGGGGCTCTCAGCACCCCCAAAGCGGGGATGAGGGGCTGAACTGCTGGCTCAGCCCCCCGGGAAGGTGTCCCCTGGCAGCGGGGACAGTTGGGAAGCGGTGGGGAAGGAGCAGAGGATTTTCTGGGTCCATCACACCCCATGGAGTGGCGCTCCGAGGGAGCCCGCAGCCCCCTGCCCTGCACGTCGGGTGATGCTTTCAGGCTGACCGAAGCGCTCAAGTTCTTTAGAGAAATTTGCCGCAAGCCAAAAGTTTCCCAGGGCTGAGCTGGCACATTTCGGCCGCCTTTTTGCAGCTCCCGTTTGAAGGGAGGGCGGGTGAAGCCCTTCCCTCGCCCTTCGCAGGCAGATGCCAAGGGTCAAACGCACAGAGGGGCTCCACGAGAGGAAAAAAAAAAACCCGTTCCCAGCCTCCCCCTCCTGCCCCGAACCTCCTAACTGGGACATTGGAAAAAAAAAATAAATAAAGTTCTTCCGTCTTTCACCAAAAAAAAAAAAAAAAAATTGTGGAGTTTGTTAAGTTTTTGTTTTGGGGTTTTTGTTTTTTGGGTGTTTTTTTGAGTTGGGGATAATTTAGGATCTATTTCACGCGAGAAGGGAAGAGTGAAATGAAATTGTTGGAGCACGGTCACGCTGTGGGTGCCCACGGCTGCGCCCCGAGCTCCTCAGCTGCCCAGATGCTCGGGGAACATCCACCTTTAGGAGTTTTGAGTTCCTGCAGCCCGTGGCCGGAGGGAGCGGTGCCGCTGCGGGTCCCGCTGCCCGCAGGGACGCGGCTCTGCCCCGGCCCGGCCGCTCGGGGCCGGGGAAATTCGCTCGGGCACGTCAGAGCTCGGGGCTGGCTGGAGTTGTCCGCTGCCTCCTCGTCCCTTTCATGTGTGCCCTGCCTTGGGGTGTGCGTGTGGGGGTTACAGCTCTTTAATTGAAACCTAGTAAGGAAAATAGTAATGGATACCAGGCTTCGATGGAGAATACGTGTCCGCGGCTGCATGATGAGTGTTAGTTCAGCAGACTTTAAGAAGCCGATTCTTCTTCCCTGTCATTTCTTTATTGACAGCAGCCCCTATTAGATTTACCATGTCCTTTTGCAACAGCTGGTCCTCCCCCCGCCCGAGGTATCAATCGATGACCGGGTGACTTGGTGGCATCTTGGAGAAAACGGGAGCAAAGCGTGTGTCAGTGGCGGTGCCAGAGGCTGCCGGCTCCCCCCCTGACCTGCGGGCAGCGTCTGCCGAGTGCCCGGTGCCGCTCGGCCCCTGCGGGCTCCGGCCCCGCTCCGGCCCCGCTCCGGCCCCGGGGGGCGTGTGGAGATGGGAGAGGCTCCGGTTCTGGGTTGTTAAAGAACACGGCTGATGGTCAAAGCAGATAAAATCGGTTTCTTTGCCGGGTGCTCTCGAGTGCCTTGTTCTACTGGGTCTGCGGGGAGCTGGGGGGGCGATGCCGCGTCTGCAGAGCTGGAGGGCTTCTGCGGGAGGAACCGGCGCTCCTTGGCCCTCTTGTTGTGTTGTGTGTGTGTTTAAATAATTGAATAAACGTATCCACTCGTTCCCTCTTTCTGCCTCGCACGCAGAGACACAAAGACAGCATTGAAAAGATAGATCTGATTGACTATAGGAAAGGACAATTAGCGCGACTTCCTGAGCGGCAAACTGCATGTATGGCTTGGGTATTAAAAAAAAAAAAAAAAAGCCTTATCCAAATAGTGAACTCTATTTACAATTTCTGCTCGGCCAACGGTGGTGGAAGCAGGAGGATGGGTGTAGAGAGGGCAAGGGAGGAAACTGGGCTTTCATTTTGTTTCTGCCAGCAGCACGTTGGTGAGAAGAATAAGATCAGGGGGTGGAAAGGGTCGCCAGATCTGAGTGCAGAAGGTGTTGGTTTGTGGCAAGCAGAAGCTGAGTGGTGCAAAAAGGGCTCGGAAAAGGTAAAAAGGGATGTGAGCTTGGGAGGGAAGAGGTCCAGCCCCAAACCTTGCTGTGCCCTGACTTGCCTTGGTCGGTGAGGCTGGGCCTGGCCCGAGGCAGAGGGGAGAGGTGCAGCAGGCAGCTCTGGGTGCTCCTTTATTTTCTTTTCCAGTCCAGGACAAAGTGGAGGCAACTGGAGAATGTCAGGGCAGCCGGGAGGAGGATGAGATGAGCACAGATCTTGTGGGGAGAGGAGGAACTGGGGCAGGGCTGGTGATGTGAGCACCTGGAGCCCTGATGTTCTGGGCTTCCAGCAGAGCCAGCAGCTGGCAGGGTCCCGAGCAGGCTCGGGGTGCCCAGGAGGAGCGAGGGGAGTTGGGGCTGTGCAGGGCTGCTCGATGTGCTCAGGGTGGTGACCTGTGCTGGGGGACGGCACTGCCTGACCCTGCCACACTCAGTGCTGCACTGCTGCCACCAGGCTGGCCGCGAGCAGCCTTCCCCTGAGGATTGCATCCCAGCGAGAGCTGCTGGAGGAGAAACCTCTCCAAGCGGTGCTCTCCCTTTCCTTTTCCTCCCGGCATTACAACAAGCAGTGCTGTCTCTGGTTTTCCCCCAACTCTGCAAAGCCCTCACTCACCTCGGCTGTGTTGGGAAGGGGGCCTGATCCCCCTGGTGGGGAATCTTCTGTTCACAGAGAGGGGAATGGTCCCTTTGATTGCAGTGGGACACGATGGGGCTGACCCTGCTCAGAGAAAGACGTGAGGAATTTAATTTTTGGTATTTTTAATGCCTCACAACGCTTTTTTAGACTCTGGCAGGTTATTTTTTAAAGTTTTTGGGCCAGGCTTTCCATGAAATCCAATTTGCAATTGGAGGAAGTGCTGTGCCAAAGGGCAAGGCAAAGAACTGCTGCAGTGATTCCCCACTCTCCCCATAGCAGTTTGTATAATCCAAGTGTATAGACGAGCTCCCTGAGGGAGCTGCTCCATTACGCTTGTGGCCTGCAGTGCCACTCGGGGATGGATCTGTGTCAGCACGGCCCCATCTCCTGACACCTTTTGTGGGGCTGGGGAAGGGCCTGCCCGGGGCTGGGCACACTTTCCCTCGCAATCAGCGTGTAATCACCACTCCCCAGATGCCCCCCGTGCTCCAGCCAGTATTTACTGCGAACCTGCCAAAGTAAACCAGCCCGCTGCTGCGTTTTATTTGGGATAAACACGGCGTGGCCACGCCGGGGTGTTGCCTCCTGAAGGGCTGGAGACGGAGCAGAGGTTGCATCGCCGTGGGAAAGGGAGGGAGGAGAGGGATAAATCCTGCAGGATGCAGAGCTGCTGGCAGGCACGATGGGTCTGGGCCCCTGGGGATGCTTGGAACAGCAGCAGCGTGATAAGGAAATGCATAGATAGGATGCAAAACCCCACTCAGGCTGTGCACGTTGGCCCTGCTCACCACGCACCGAGGCTTGTTCTTTCCTGCAGAGCACCCAGCACACGGAGGGGGTGTCGGGGACACCTGAGGGGCTGCTGCCGGAGCGGGGATTGGCGGTGCGCCCCAGGGCACGAATCCCTCCCGGGGCCACACACCCACAGCATCCCGGCAGAGGCCGTGGAGCACTCGGAGCCCCTCCACGCACGCACACACGCCTCGGAGCTGCTCCCGCAGGCCTGGGAGAGGACGTGTGGGCCCGAAAGCTGGGCTGCCTTTATTTTCCTCTTGCCTCCTTCCTCCAGCTGGCTCTTCAGGCCACCGGGAGAGAGCCAAAGCCTCTCTCCTCCCACACCTCCAACACATACGCACGGGGAACGCTCGCTGCAGCGCCGAGCTCTCGTGCAAACGCTAAAAGTTGCTTAGGAGGGTGAAATCCGAGGAAGCGGAGCTCTCCCAGCCGCTCAGCCACCACAGACCCGGGGTCTGGATTCAGCCGGGGAAAACCCATGGAGGTGCTGGCGATGGAGTGAAGAAGAGCTGGGGAGGGTGGGAGCCGCCCCCCCCCCGCCCTGGCCTTTAGCTCTTGTGCTCCGAGATTAGAGAGCCCCGGCCTGGCCGCTCTCCGGGGAGACAGCAGAGACCTTTCATGCCTCTTTGAAGAGCCAAGATAGTGTCGGCCTTGGTGCAAGCCCAGGCTGCAGACAGGCCGGGAGGCGCGGGGGCAGCCGGCTATCTCAGCCTGCTATCACCCTGGCTCCCCCCGCCACCAGCCCCATTCCCACCTCCACCCGCTCCCGCTTCACCGTCAGCCACCCTCATCTCTTTTTCTTCTTTTTTTTTTTTTTTTTTTCCCTTACTCCCGTACCATCCCTTCGCTTCGTCATTCATTTCTATGGGTCTCTCCATATTTATTTACTTCTGCGCTATTTATTTCAGGCAAAGAGGAGGCTAACAAGTAGCTGGAAGCGCTGGCCAATATTTAACTAAGATGGCTGGCCATCAGGTCCCTTTTGTTTGCTTGCAAATTAATCATCCAGCGCGCAGTCGGCGCCAGGGTAGATTTATCACACACAGAAGGGGGAATGAGGCGGCCGAAGGGAGACAAAGACTGTTCGCACCTTCCCGCTTTTGATCTTAGATTAGTGCAGCCTCCCTTCATAATACGAGTCTCCGGGGGGCTTCGTCGGGGAGGTCACTCGGAACTGGCGGAAGTTTGCACGCCATTAGGCCAGACGCTGCAATTGGAAATCATAAGCGGCAAACATTTTGTTTTCCTGCGCGGGTGGGTGCGGAGCGCGGCGCAAGGTGCGGGGCGGGCGGCAGCGCTCGGGTTTGTGCTCCGGCGGGGCGGGCGCGGGGCCCGGGGCGCGCCGGGGCCGGGGGCGGCAGCGCTTGTCCCGCGGGCACCTCCCGGCCGCCGTGAGACAGCGGCGGCCCGGGTGGGGTCAATTGCAGCAAACTTCTTGAGGCCGCCGGGCGTTTGCTGTGGACGCTGATAAAGGGAAGGTAGAGGCTTTGGGGGTTCCCACCGCGGCAGGACCCGAGAACCGGTTCCGAGCAGAGCTTGGAAAGACTCGCTCTCCTGGTCGATAAGCAGCCGCACAGCGCAGCCGAGCGCTGCGCGGGTAACCAGGCTCCTGGCTTCGTGAAACACATCAGACTTCCCCCCCTCATCCTCTTTGAACGCATTACTCCCGCTTCCTTTCCTCCCTCCTCCTCTTTTCACCCCCACCCCCGACTAAAGGGGAGATATTTTGGTGAATGCAAAGCGATCCTAGACGCTGGTTACTACAGGGACTTCACCAAGCTGGCGCCAAGCGCTCTTAACCATGTGCGTCAAAAATGCAATGTTAGAAGAGCTAATCACTTTAGAGGTTCCGCTCCCATCTGCGCGCAGCCAGCGCCGAGCCCCCGCGCTCCCCCGCTCCGCTCCCGGAGGATTATCCTCCCCTGTTTAAAGCAGGGTGGGGGGCGTCAGGAGATTCCCCCTCCCTCCCTCCCCAGGGCAGCCTAGTGATTCCTCCCAGCGCTGGGATACCCTGCCTGACACGCGTGGGCGCTCCGTGCCCTGCATGCCCACGACACGCACGGTGCCAAGCCCCCTCTTGCTGCCCTGCGCTGTCACACACCCACACCCAGCAGCACCCACCCCCACAAAAGGAATATATCTCCCCGGAAACTTCCCAGGAGGATCCTGCCCGGCTCTTCCCTCTCCGTGGGGTGGGATCAGGCCCACGCGTGCCGCCTTCCCCGGGGGGCGGCCGGCTCCTTGCGAGCGCGGGTGAACCCGGAGCTGGGCCCCCCCCGCCCGGCGCTGCCCGGCCCGGGCGCAGGGAAAGCCGCACTTCCCGTCTCCTCCCCGCGCACCTCGTGGAAGAGGAGGGGTGTGGGAGCGTAACCCTGTCGGCGCCGGTGCCAGCCGAGTGGCCTTCATCGGCAACGCCAAAGAAAGAAAGAAAAGGAATAATAAATACATTGAAATCCCATTTTCCAGCGGCCTCCCGCTTCCCTGCGCGCACCCGCCTCGATCGGCAGCCGCCGGGGCCGGAGCTGAGCCGGTGGCGGCCGCCGCAGCCTCCAGCCGCCCACCACAACAATAACAGCGGCGGCCGCTGGAGCCGAGCTCCGAGCGGGGGAAGAGCCGCAGAGCCGCCCCCGAGCCCCGGAGCTCAGCCCCGGATTCTGGGGGGAAGGAAAGCGCCCGGCTCCCGGGCCGGAGGTGTCGTTTAAAGAAAGCAACTTTGCCGGGGAGGGGACAAACGGCGCGGGGGCAGCGGCCGGGGGTGACACCGGGAGCGGCGGGGACGGCAGCGAGGAGCGGCGGCCTCCCGAGCTGGCTCCGGGCCGGGGGGCACACGGGGGGACCCCGCCGCGGTACCGGGAAGGGGGAACGCAGCTCCGGACCCCCCCAGCGAGCCCCCCCCGCTGCCGGCGCTCGGAAGCTCCTACCGGGGCAGGGCGGCCGGGCAGCGCCGGGGCTGCCGGGGCCGCGGGAGGCCGGGGCCGGGGCCGAGGCGGCCCCAGCACCCCCCGAGAGGCGGGCGCTGCCGGCCCCTTCCCTCCTCCCTCCCTGCTCCCTCCCCTCTGATCATGTTGACATATTCACACGGCCCGAAGTACTAGTGATGCTTTGCTGCAGCGTTACAGTTTCCGACACCTTCTTTTTATAACTCGGCGCTGTCCCCCTCCACCCGAGCTGTCAGAACCCCGCCTATGGAGCCTCACAATTGGTCCGAAAGCGTCAAAGAGCCAATCAAGGCGGCTCCAGCTCCCCTGTAACCCACAACACATCCCTACGATCGGGTGCACGCAGAGCACAGACTCACAGGGAATTCTCAGAGCCGAGAGGCTCCTTCTCCCTCTCTCTTCTCTCTCTTTCTCTTTTCCTCTCTTTCTCCCTCCCCCTTTTTTCTCTTCCTTTCTCTTTCCCTCTCACTTTCTCTCTCTCTCATGGAGACAACAGTATAATTCTGGCAGATTTTTTTTTTTTTAAGGCACAGCGAAAGAGAAAGAGAGGGGGAAAATAAATTAAAAAAAAAAAAAAAGAAAAAAAGGAGGAGGGTGAAAGAAAGAAGAGATCCTGATGGAAATCAGGACACCCTGACCAGCTCCTGCTTGGGGAGCGAGGAAGGCGAGGCGGAAACGAGATTTCCCTACAAGTTTTTGCTGCTGAAGGTTGCTCAGGAGCCTTCCTCGGCCGGCGAGGGGGGGTGGGTTTGTTTGCTCCTTTCTGCTTTCCCTCCTTCCCCAGCCTCTGCTCTGCAGCCTGACCGTACGGAGGAAAGGTGGAGGGGTGGGGGGGAGGGGGAAGAGAGCCAGCCACCCTAAAAGAAAACCCAGCTTCGAGCCGTCACCCTCCGCCACGGAAGAAGAGAAGAGGGATTGGGACTAAGAGAAAAAAAGAAGAAGAAGGAAAAAAAAAAAAGGATTTCGGCTTGTCCAGCTCTTCTGCGGCAACAGGAGCAGACAGCGAACCCGGTGGATTTTTTTTCTTCCCTTCTTCGGCGTTTCATTTCCAGCACAAGGACTTCCACTCAGGAAAAAAAAAAAAAACGCAAACAACTAAAAAGCAAAACAAAGCCTCTGAGACCGAACACGAGAAAAAACAAGACTAATAATGAACAATCCTGTTAATCCGCTGTCCCGAGGGCTGGGGATGTGCCCCGGCTCGGGAAGTTGTAGGCTGTAGAAGTTCTGCCTCTCCCTCATGTACTGTGCTGTTTAGAGCTTGTTACCCCCAACCCTTTTTTTTTTTTTTTTTTTTTGGTGCTTTATTGCTATTATTGTTATTATCTTAATTTTTCTTCTTCGTGATGTGCTGTTAGAAACCACTCCAGGACTACTCCAGCAGTAGGAAGACCGAGGAGTGGAGTGGATGAATTTACCGATGAGAGATCCAGTAATCCCTGGGACAAGCATGGCTTATCATCCCTTTTTACCGCACCGGGCACCGGACTTTGCCATGAGCGCCGTGCTGGGACATCAGCCTCCCTTTTTCCCGGCTCTGGCTTTGCCTCCCAACGGGGCAGCCGCCCTGTCCCTTCCCGGGGCTCTGGCTAAACCCATCATGGATCAGTTAGTGGGGGCTGCAGAGACTGGTATTCCCTTTTCTTCCCTGGGTCACCAGGCAGCAGCCCATCTGAGGCCTTTAAAAACTCTGGAGCCAGAAGAAGAGGTAGAAGACGATCCGAAAGTGCATCTGGAAGCTAAAGAGCTTTGGGAGCAATTCCATAAAAGAGGCACAGAGATGGTGATTACCAAATCGGGAAGGTAGGTCTGGCTCGGGGTTCGTGCCTTTTCCCCCCCTCTGTCCCCCAGCCCTCAGTCTCTGCACCCCGGCAGGGCAGGGCTCTCTCTCGGGCGGTTTCCTCCGTAAATCTCCTTTCACCTGCACTTCTGGGAAGCTTTAGGAGCTGAAGATCCGAGCCCGTCTGGGGCACCAGGCTGCCGGGAACAGCCCAAGCGCGACCCGGCCCTGCTCAGCATGAGCGTGTGCAGGGGGTGAGGGGGTCCCTTCATGGTTCAGCGGCTTAATGCTTGCTGGAGAAGACTGGGAGCAGGAAGAAAATAATTTGGGGTTGGCAAAGGGGATGGCCTGGTTTTCAGCCTCGCTACACGCGGTTTTTCTTCCTTAAGAAAAGAGAATGAAGGAAAAATCCTATGGAGAGGCGTCTGGCTGCTACTGGGGCAGGAGGGCAGATAGGCTCGGTGTGTCAGGCTGTGCCTCTCTCTGTGCTGGGATCTCGGCTGGGTTTGTGCCGCCTGGTTATGTCTGGAAATGGACAGAAAAGCTGACAAAACTCCCCAGCCGTCCTGCAGCCGCTGCAGGAGTGGCAGGGAAGGGTTTGCAGCTCCGCGCTGCCTGTCCCTATATTTATGTAACCTTCACGTGGGAATGAATGAACACACACGGCGCGTCCACGCTCGGCATTTCTGCTTTTTATAGGTTTACCCGTCTGAAATCTCTCTCTATATTCGCTACTCATTGACATCTGGACTCTTTTACAACTCTGCCTATCGCTGTGATGATACGTAGGGTGAAAACCTCCTTTGCACCCGGGTGTTTTTCTAAGGGGCTCTCTGAGAAACCTCCCAAACTCCCCACATCTGATTTGCCAGGAGAATTACTCGAGGAAGCCACTCCTGAAAAGTCTTCTTAGATGGCCTTCAGCTGCCTTACTGGAGCTTCGCCTATTTGCAAAGCACCAGTTGCAGGCTACAGGCTCAGGGGAAAAAAAAAAAAATAAATAGAAGCCCTAAAAGCAGCAAGGAGAAAAAAAAAATTCTCGCCCGTTTTACAGCTTTCCCGAAGTTTTTGCTGTTAATTGTGGTCAAAAGTTTTTGCGTGAAAGCCTCGGCCAGTATTAAGAGCTCTTACATGTTGCAAAGTCATGTGTTTCCTTTTAAGTTGAGATTTGCTGAATGCCAACCACTCGATATAATAAACAGCAAATTTGTGGTATCCTGTTGCAGTTTGGAGCCGGAGCTGGGAGCGGGGATCGCAGGGAACCCTGGGCACAGGGGGGGATCCCCGGACAGCCCCGGCAGCCACGCTGCCCTCGCTGGGGGTTTTTATTCTCCTCTGCCAAGTGTAAAACTCCGCACTTTATCGGGAGCCCGGGTTGTAATAGTTCAGACGATTTCTTTTATCGGGGTGCGATCAGCTCCCATTTCTTTGTTTAGCAGGCAAAAAGGAAACTAATGAGAGATCAGAGAGCCCCAAATGGGCCTTTGCTGTTTAGGAATGGCAGAGAGAGGTAGGCGCCTGCTGATTTCCAGGGAATGCGTACCTTTCCCATCCAGGGACCATTTTCTCCTGCAACTTTTAAGCATTCGAGAAACCTTTTCGATGGGTGCGGTGGGGGGGAGGAGAGGAAACCTTTTTGCTGGACACAGACTTACTCTGCTGCTTTTGAGAGCCGAAAAAGTTGCTTTGTAGATACGCTACCAAAATTCAGAAGCTTATTTAAACGTTGTAATTAATTTCATTTTATTTTTCTCTTGTCTTTTCTTCCCCCCACTTCCTCCCTCCCCCCTCTGCCCATAGGAGAATGTTTCCTCCATTTAAAGTGAGATGCACTGGACTGGATAAAAAGGCCAAGTACATTTTATTGATGGATATTGTGGCGGCTGATGATTGTAGGTACAAATTCCATAATTCCCGGTGGATGGTAGCCGGCAAGGCTGACCCTGAAATGCCAAAGAGAATGTACATCCACCCGGACAGCCCGGCCACCGGCGAACAATGGATGTCCAAAGTCGTCACCTTTCACAAGCTGAAGCTCACTAACAACATCTCTGACAAGCACGGATTTGTGAGTGCCTTTTACACCTTCCTTTGCCCCCCTTTTCCCCTCCCTCGCCCCCGGCCCGAGCGGGGGGTCCCGGGGGGAGTGCCTGGATCTCGGCGCCTGCTCGGCCGGGCAGGTCCCGCTGGCAGCTCGGGCAGGCGCCGAAATGAGGGGAAAACGGGGCAGAAACACCTCCCCACGCACCCGGCGACGGGCATCCAACAGTCCTTGATTTTTCCTCCCGCTGGGGTCAGGATTAAAGCCCGGAGTTTACTCTGTAACCTCCCCGTGCCATGCCGCGGTAACTTTAGGGATGCATTTCCAGCGCAGCGCAACTCGATATTTCTCAGAGCTGCGGTGACTTTATATATCTATATATATTTTTAATAAAGTCGATCACACTTTCTAAGCATAGGAGAACGATATGCATATGTGTATAAAGGGCTTAAAGGCCTAAGTACGCAAACGTTTAAATCTATATTAATCTGGATAATGTAAAGCAAGCCGGAGTGAAAATAAACAGGGACCAAAAGCAGAGGTCAAGTTGCCCATTCATGTCTATCCACTCCTTTACATTTACCGGGTGTGCAAAGATAAAAACTTACCCTGAGAGTGAAATCAAACAAACCTGCTGATAAGTGCTCTGTCGGTGCTGGCCATTTCTTTCTATTCCTGGGAACGCCTCGGCCTCGGAGCCGGGGCTTGCTGCTGGTGGCCGCGGCCAGGGGATCTCTAATGTGCCGAAGATTGCATTTGCTGCCGTGATTTGATTAGACGATACATTTTTGCCGTTCGCAGAAGGCCTTAAGTGAATTGGGGCACGCAATTAGACCGAGCCGAGGCTCTCGTGGTGGTGTTGCAACTGGAGCTGCTGCTTCACTTGATTTTATTTTATTTTTTTACACTTTGAAATCAAAAGGCATTGCAGCCGGAGCCCAAACAGCTTGTCCCCCTCTCCCAGTAGGGCTCTGAGGGGATTGCCCCCTCTCTCCTCTCCTTCGAGAGGTCCAGCGAGAGCCTTACCCCGGCGAGCTGGAGCTGTCAGTACTTTTAGTTGGATGCTGCGAGGCGTGTGCGTGTGTTTGGAGTGTGCTTGGCGGGGAGGAGGAGTGAGGGGAGGAAGGAGAGGGAAATTAGGAGGAGAAAGTGCCGATGGCCGGGGGAAATGCTGCTCCTGCTGACCGTCTTCTTTCCCCCCTCCTGCCCTCTCTGCTGCCGGCCGCTGCTCCCCCCAGACCATTTTAAACTCCATGCACAAGTACCAGCCCCGGTTCCACATCGTCCGAGCAAACGACATCCTCAAGCTTCCTTACAGCACGTTCAGGACCTACGTTTTCCCGGAGACTGAATTCATCGCAGTGACCGCATACCAGAATGATAAGGTAAGGAGATTAAGAGAGGATTTGTTTTACGTGTTTTGGCTTTTAAGAGAACTTCTACTCTGCATTGTTCCCTTAAAACTCACGAAGCCCATCCCGCTCTTCTCTCTCTCTCCCCCCCTCCATCTTTTCCCCCAAAACCTCCTTGATCCAACTTCGGGGAAGGCGCTGGGGGAGGGGGTCGAGCGCTCTCCTAATACCGACCTCGGGGAAGGCAATTAAAAGGAGGGAGGACTTGGGGTGAGGGGGAGAATGTTTAGGGGTTTTCTACCTTTTTTCCCCTCCCCAGTATGAGGAAAGGGATGGGGTGGGGTTTGCTGCTCTTAGTGTGGATTTAATCTAAGATGCATCAGGGAAAAAAAATATTAATAAAAAAGACTGGGCTCCGTGTGTCGAAAGACGGAGCGGGGAGAGCAGCGGGGCTAAGATTTTGTAATTCTTCCTGGCCTTTGTGCTGTTTTAGCTCCTTTAACAGCAATTGGCAATAAGGCTGGAGCGCACGTCTGGTTCCTATTATTATTATATTATGATTTTTTTTTTTTGCATCCTGCAGGGTTTTATTATTTTTTGTGGTGCAGAAATATGCTCTGGTCAGAGAGGGGTATCTCACTTGAATTTAGCTGGAAGGGCTGAAAAAGCCCGTGTGAGAAAGTTCTGCAGCACTGCAAACGCTGCCTTTCCATTGCTGCTGGTTTGTTGTCACTTGCGATGAAGGTGGTATATTCGGGAGAGTGGCAAACGGCGAATTTACGATTATTAAGTCAAGTGGAAGGAAGGGAAGGAGCCAAAAAAGGGGCTTTGATTTTTTTTGTTGTCTGTGAATTACAACTTTGCGTTCGCCAGCGTTGAGCGCAGAGGCTCTGGATGCGCAGCGCCGCTCGCTGCAGCTCCCCTGTGCCCCTCTCTGCCCCTCTCGTCCTTCACCGTAAAAAAATCGGGGGTGAAAAGGGGAGGTCTGTACCCTTCTGCCCTCGGTCTCCAAAAAACCGCTTCCCCCTCGGGGCTCGGGCTGTTTTCCTCTCTCTCTGCAGCCAGGCACTTGCAAGGAAACTGAAAGAAAATGGGTGTACAGAGAGTAGACTTTGCTTTGGGACTTATCAGCAGGGCTGGCCGGCCCGCTCTATCAGCTGGGGGCGGCTGCGTTGAAGGACAGAAATGAGCATATTTGTGTGATTGCCATGAAATCGGCTGGGAAGCGGCGTGCGGAAGCGGCGGGGAGCCCTCGGCTCGGCGCGGGGGGAGCAGAAGGCAGGGCCGGGAGCACCTGGATTAAAAGTCCCGCTGGTTTTAGCGCTGGGCTTTTCCTGCTCCTCCTGCTCCCGTGTGCGCGGTGCGGCGGGGGGTGCCTCGGGAGCCAGGCTGCTCCTGCCCGCACTCGGGGGGTCCTTTTCGGGGTCATCCTCTGCTCCTGAATTGGGGGCTCGCTGTGCTCGCAGCCCGGCCCGAGATGGGGACGGAGCTGCGGGGAGGCGGCGTTCCCGTGGCCACTGCTCGCATCCTGTTCTCATTCCGGCCGGGCTCTGAGTTCGGCTCCATGCATCGCAGGCATTGCGGGATGTCCCGCACCCCCCATCCCTCCCAACAGCCATTCCTGAACCCCGAGGAAACCCAAACCATAAAACTTCCACACACACAACCCCCTAAAAAATATGAGCTGGCTCCTGGCACCCCTGGCGCCCCAACACACAGGGAGCATAATGCGATTATATAAAGTATTTTATTATAGCGAGGGGGTGGGTATGATTCCTTTGCGGTTTAATTATGGTATTTAAAGAGTTTTAAGCACAGGCATAACTTGCATGGATCTCATTGCACGGCTCAATTAATTCCGACGTGGTGGCAGCAACACGGGGCTCTTTCATTGCCACCATGGTCCGGGTCACCGGCCAGCCTGGCGGGGGATTGGGGGTGAGCTGCCTCCAAACAGCTTGGAAAACACAAGGATTCACCCCAAATCCAGGGACCTTTGCCCCCTGCCCTGTCCTACTCCTGCCAGCACCAGGGGAACTGGGAAGAGTGGGGTTTGCTGTTGTTTTATAATACAAAAATCTCCTCATTCTGCCCCAACCCCCTGGTTATTTTTTTTTTCTCTCTCTATCCTATAGATCACACAATTAAAAATTGACAACAACCCCTTTGCCAAAGGTTTTCGGGACACCGGGAATGGAAGGAGGGAAAAGAGGTGAGTCTGGCTCGATTCTTTACAGGCGCCTCGTTTGGTTTGCATGTGTTAAGCTCAGAACACGAGCAGAGGTCAGAATCACCTTGCCTTGCCTCCAAACCACACTTCCCCCCGCCAAAATCCATAAGGATCTTGGCGTTAATAGCGTCAAACGGATTGCATGGGAATTCTTTCCTGCTTTCCACGTTTAGTTTTCACGTCACAGGGGATGGCTGGCCAAAGGGAGTGCAGTACATTGAGCAAATATTGCTTGAAAAAAGCTTCCCCTTACAAATTAGAGAGGGAATATTACAGTGTAGTTTGGATCTGGGACTGGAGAAGAGGGACAAGTGAGGGCTGAGCACTGCTTGAATCTCCTCTGGCATTTTTCTGGGGGTTGCCTGGAAAAGAGTAAAATGGAGGAGAAACACAGAAATAAACACAGAAATGGAAGAGCAACACAGAAATAGAGGAGAAACACAGAAATAAACTGTTTGGACAGAGGTATCTCATGAATATGGAAGTAATTAATGATAGAAGATTCTTTATTTTTTCCAAAAGCAGCAGGACAGAGTTTGTGCCCCAGGTAGGCAGACAGAACTCTTTATAATAGGACTCAAGACTTTTATTTTTAATATAAGAAGAAAATACATGGAGAAAAAAGGGACTTTTTTTCCTTTAATGGGGGATATATCTGTTTTGTTGTATTACAGGAGACAGGATATTTTAGCCATTTGCACAGGGGGTTAGATAATGAATAAATAGATCTGTTTCGCTTTTTTCAAACAAACAACAAAATAAAAAGGTGAGGGGAACATGGTGTAAACCAAGAAGCCTCTCTCCCTGCCCAGCACACACACAAACATGCACACGCCAGCTCCTCTTGTCCATCAGTGTGAAAATAAAGCCAGCGCTGGAGCCACAGGACGGAAATGATTTCTAATTTCTCTAAATATAAATAGATTTTTTACTCCGGGTTAATTGTTGGTGAAAAGATTACATAAAGTGCCTAACAAAATAACCACTTCCTAGCAATCTTAGCAACCATTAAGATGGCTCATATCTCTGGAACATCCTTGCCTTTTAAAAGCTAATCTCCAGGGAATGCTTCCCTCTCCCCTCCGCCCCTTGTCTTTAATATCAGCCCTCGCTGAGGAGCTGCTCACGCTTCCAAGAAATCTCCTCTCATTAGCAGCCAAGCGCTGCCTGCCAGAAACGCGCTCTGCTCCTGCGGGGACCGTGGCTCGGATTCCCCGTGCCCCGATGGGAGCTGCTGGGGGGGTCCCGGGGGGCGCTGGGGACCCTCTCGCAGCGGGTTCTGTGCCCGCAGGAAGCAGCTGACCCTGCAGTCCATGCGCGTGTACGATGAGAGGCAGAAGAAGGAGAATCCCACCTCGGACGAGTCGTCTAATGAGCAGACGGCCTTCAAGTGCTTTGCCCAGTCCTCCTGTCCTGCCGTGCCTGCCGTGGGCACCTCCAGCCTCAAAGGTGAGAGCTGTGGCCCCTGGTCTCCTGTGGGAGAGCCTGGGTGCCCGCTCTGTGGTGGCAAATCCTGGCCCGTGTCACTGCCCTCTGGCTCTGGCCTGTTTTCTTCCTCCCTTCTTTCCTTCCTTACCTCTTCCCTTCTTTTCTCATGCTTTGTCTCTCTGCTCTCTTCTTTCTATTCTTCCTCTCTAGTTTTTCTGCCCTCTCTTTCCTTCTTGCCCTCACTCTTCTTTCTTTTTGTCTTTCCCTCTCCTCCCTTCTCCCCCTCACTCTCCTCTCTCTGCCTTCCTCACCCTTCCTCTCCCTCTCCCCCCCCCGGCCTCCCTCTCCCCTTGCTGCACATTCATCCCTCCCCTCCTTGGTTCAGAAAGGAGCCAGCTCCGAGTCAAGGGAGCAAAGACAGACCACGGGGCAAAAGTTCAGAACTGGAGTCACTCCATTAATATCCCTCACTGAATCTGTTACTAGAGGAAGGATCTTTCCCCTGGATACAGTCGCCAACTTTGTTATAGAAAAGTCACCCTGGGTTTCTCCGTGCGGGGCTGGGAGCTGTCTGCAGCTCTCTGTATGTATTAATCCATCCCGGGCCGGGGGGGGGCCGAGGGAGGAGGAAACAACCTCCTTTTTGTAGTTGCTTTCCTCATTTCTTTCAAGGCCTGCCGAGCTGAGGGGAGGGGAGCTGGGAGGGGACCCGAAAAGCAAAGCAGAGCTTCGCACCTGGGGCGCTGAAATTAGGAGATGAAGTGCAGAGGAATCCAGCGAAGCCGTGCATGTGTTTGGGGAGAAGGGGAGGCCCAGGCCGTGATGAAGACGGCTGTGAATGTCTCTGTGAGCCTTTGCAAAGTTTGCCCTTTGAAAGGGATGAAAATTTTGGGAAACTTCATAGGAGACCCACCCCCAAGGCCCTCCAGCCCTGTCCCGAGTTGCTGCCGTCCCGTTCCTCCTCTGGCCCCGCTGCAGCCGGGGAGGGAAGGGGGGTCCCTGGGGGCTCGGCAGCCCCGGGGAGCTCCGGGGAGCAGAGCTGCTGGCCCCGGGCCCGCCCGGCTGGGGGGTCGCTGCTCTGGGCCGCTGCTTTGTTTCGCAGCCAAATTTGCTGCGTTGTGTAAAACTCGGGCTGGCTTGGACGGGGCGGGCGGTGGGAGCCGGGGGCTGTATTTATTTATATAATAATAAAGAAAGGGAAGGATTTCCACACAAACCTCTGGCCGGCCAGGAAGCGTCTCTGCCCCCTCTCCCAGCCCGGTGGGGATTTCGGGATGTGCAGTGCCGGATCCCAGCCCCGGGCCCCCTTTGTCTTGCAGATCTCTGCCCCAGCGAGGGAGACAGCGATGCGGACAGCAAAGACGATCCCTTGCTAGAAGGAAACGAGTCGGGCAAAATCAGCACGACCACCGCCGCCACCCCAGCGCCGGCCAGCTCCGCTGCCACCGCAGGGGACGACCCCCGGGACAAGGGGGGCAGCCCCTCCAAAGGGCACTTCTTCCCCGGGGACTCGGCAGGGAGTCGGAGCCGAGAGAGGACTGAGAAAGCCCCTCCGGACTCCCGGCACAGCCCGGCTACCATCTCTTCCAGCACCCGGGGGGGAAGCCTGAGCGGCGAGGAACTGAAAAGCCCCCTCAGGGATGGCCCCAAAGTAGATGAGAACCGACTGCTGGGGAAAGAGCCCTTCACCCCCCTGACGGTCCAAACCGACAGCACGGCCCACCTGAGCCAGGGACACTTGCAGAACCTCGGCTTTCCCCCTGCCCTGGCCGGCCAGCAGTTCTTCAACCCGCTGGGGAACGGGCACCCGCTGCTGCTGCACCCCGGGCAGTTCGCCATGGGGGGAGCCTTCTCGGGCATGGCCGCGGGCATGGGGCCCCTCCTCGCCACCGTCTCGGGGGCGTCCGCCGGGGTCTCGGGACTGGACAACACGGTCATGGCCACGGCGGCGGCCCAGGGACTCTCGGGAGCATCGGCGGCTGCTTTGCCTTTCCATCTGCAGCAGCACGTCCTGGCTTCGCAGGTACCGCGTTCCCCCCGCGCCGCCCCTGCGGGCCGGGGACTCCGAGCCTGGGGACGGGGAGGGGGCGGCGGGAACCTCCTTTAAATTCCCCTGTGCGGCCCCCCCAGTGCCCCTCTCGGGGGCCGGTCACAGGCCTTGGCAGCAGGTCGGAGGAGGGAAAGCTGTGGGCGGGGAGGGTGGCCCAGCGCGATCCCTGAGCTCTCCCACCCTCCCCGCTGTCCCGCAGAGCCCGGGGCGCGTCCGGCCTGGGAGCGGAGCCGCAGTCGGGGGGATGTGCTGGGGCTGCCCCGCGGAGCGGAGCCGCAGTCGGGGGGATGTGCCGGGGCTGCCCTGCGGAGCGGAGCCGCAGTCGGGGGGATGTGCCGGGGCTGCCCCGTGGAGCGGGAGGGGGCTGGACCGGCGGGTAAAGGCACCAAGAGAATCGCCCGGTGGGGGGGGAGAGTGCAGGAGACACCCCACGGCCATTTGGCCCCCGATGGCAGCGGGGCCGTGCAGGGCAGGGCCCGGGCAGGGTGTGCCCCATCGCCGCCGTGTTTCTGGCCCGGACAGCGGGAGCACAGCTCTCGTCCCTCGGGCAGCTGCGTGCGCGGGGAGCACCTGGTGCCGTGCGGGCCGGTAACCCTTTCCTCTCTCTCCTCCCCTCCCGCAGGGCCTGGCCATGTCTCCCTTCGGCAGCCTGTTCCCCTACCCCTACACCTACATGGCAGCGGCGGCCGCCGCCTCCAGCGCCGCCTCCAGCTCGGTGCACCGGCACCCGTTCCTGAGCGCCGTGCGGCCGCGGCTCCGCTACAGCCCGTACCCGCTGCCCGTGCCGCTGTCGGACGGCAGCAGCCTCCTCACCACCGCCCTGCCCGGCCTGGCCGCCGGCTCCGCGGAGCCCAAGGCGGGCGGGCTGAGCGCCAGCCCCGGCTCCGTGCCCCTGGACTCCGCCTCGGACCTCACCAGCCGCTCCTCCACGCTCTCGTCCGGCTCCGTGTCGCTGTCCCCCAAGCTGGGCGCGGACAAGGAGGCGGCCACCAGCGAACTGCAGAACATCCAGCGCCTGGTCAGCGGGCTCGACCCCAAGCAGGACAGATCCCGCAGCGGCTCCCCGTAACCCCCGGCTCCGGGAGCGCATTTCAAATCCGTCTCGCAGTGCACTTTGTTTGAAAGAAACCACATCCTCCACCCCGCGAGTGTTTGTTTTTTACCCCCTTCTTTATTTTTTTTTCCCTCCCTACTTCTATTTTTTTTTTTTTTAATATAAAATCCCGCGGCGTTTATCTGGTGGAGCAGGGAAAAAAGGGTCGGGGATGAGGGAGCGCTGGGTCGGAGGCTCCTCACAGGGATCGAGGCACCGGTGGGGTTTGTGGCATCCTCCTTTAATTTTCTTTTTTACCAGTGTAAAAAAAAAAAAAAATAAAACCCAAAACCAAAACACACCGGGAAAAAAAAAAAAAAAAAAAAAAAAGAGAAAAAAAACCTAAAAGAAAAAATAAAACAAAAAAAATTATCAAACAAACTTATGAATAAAAATTAAGTAAGAGAAGTGATTTTTTTTCTGTCCTAAAGAAAAGCTTGTAAGTAACTCACGTATTGGTTTTTCAACAGTTGTTTCCTGGGCGGGTTGTTAACCACAACCCCCTTAGTCGATATTAAGGGAAGCTGTGTGTTTAAAATATTATTGTGATGTCTGAGAGCCAGTTGGTGGCTTTTTTTTTTTTTTGCATGTTCCAGAGTAGTCTGCTTTTTTTTTTTTTTTTTGAGGGGGGGTGGTGGTATTTTTTATTTCAGTGGGGTTTTGTTGTTTATTTTTAATGCTCGTTTCAAATCCCAGGGAAAAAATTATTATTAATAATAATGAAAACAAAAATAAGACCTTTGTCCCTCTACCTTAAACATCCTCCCTTGTAGCAACAAAAATAAGACGTGTAGTTGGAAAGAAAAAAAAAGTGAATTTATTTTATCTATAAACCTCTGTAGCTCGACTGTAGATTTATCACAGCTTTCCCTCTTTAATTGTATATGCAATAACAAGGTTTAACATACTGAGAAGAAGAAAAGAGTGGACACTATTATTAAAACAAAGTATTTATGTAATTATTTGATAACTCTTGTAAATACGTGGAATATGAATACTCGAAATTAAACTTTAATTTATTGACATTGTACATATCTCTGTAAATACGACTGCAGCGGTCTTCTTTTGTTTCCTTCTGTTTTTATTTTTAGTCGTTTTCATTTCAAGTTGGTAATTCCTTTAAACATAGATCCCGACCCAGAGGAGAAATTCCCCCGTTTGTGAGGGCTCAGTTTTTAAATCAGAGCTCAGCCCAGAAAAACCTCCTCCTTTGGTCAAGGAGCCGAATGCAAAAGGCAAAGCAGAAAGAAACCAAATTATTCAAAGACCTTAAAAAAATTCAAAGAGAGAAAAAGACAAAGCAGTGTGCCATGGTAGCTTTTAATCCTCGATTTCTTCGGTGTTCAAAATGTCAACAACCACAAAATTATATATGTTTATACACGACAACAGGCTTCTCCAGTGGCTTGAGAGAAAAAAAAAAAAAAAAAGAGGTGAAGATTCTAGGATTTTCTGTACTTTCTATTATTTTTGCCCGTTTCCTCAGTGTGTCAGAAAACAACCCCGCAATGGAGTTTCACTACTGTGCTTATTGTTGTCTTTGTTTGAGTGAGTGCATATTTTCTTGGGTTGAAAGTCAGGTGCTCAGAGCTGGTTCAAAGAAAAAAAAAAAAAATGAAGGTATATTTTGTGTTATATAAATGTTGAGAAGTTCTTGCTATTTTTTTTTTCTGTAATTTTTTTCTCCCCTTTTAAAAGTCACTGAAGTTTCAATAAATTTTTATTGAAATGTCTTGGGCGTACTGTGAAATGCCTTCACCCCAACCCTCCCCGAAGTGCCTGGGAGGATGGAGGGGTTGAAAGATATATATCCCTCTTCTGCCTTTCTCCTCCACCCCCTTTCCCGTTCCCAATATTAAGATATTTCCCCTGCAAGGAGCTAGTACGAACCAGTCGAGATGGTGTCATTGGAATTGTTGGGGGGAAGGACGAGTTTTAAGCAAGCTGTTTAATGTACCTTTTCCGTCTTTATCCCTCTCGCTTTTAAAGTCGATCCAGAGGCTACTAAAGTCACCTCTTTTAATGGAACAATATTAAGTGGCGTTTGAAAAGTTAATGAGAAAGGCTCAGCTATGCTTTTATCTGTCATAAATTAATAACGCAAAAGTGAAGAATTAGAGAATAGATCGGTTAAATTTTAATGCAGAGCCCTCCTTCAAAGTTTCCAGGTAAAGTGCTCAGGAGTTGATGCTGCTGCTGGGCTCGTTTTCCTCTCTCGTCCGGGCAGAGGATTTGGCTTTCCCAGTTAGTTACCACCTGGAAATACATGGTTTTTTAATATTTATTTTCCCCCCTTTTATTGGAATCGTGCCTTTTTGCCCTTAGGCTCGCGATATATCGGGATTAAGCTGGAAAACGGCTGGAACGGGGACAGACATCCAGGCTGGACCAGTGGCCTGGGAGGTCACTGAGAGGAGAGCTGAGGAGAGCTGGCAGCCCCTGCTGTACCTCTGCCAGTCTATGAGCACATCCTTTAGCAGAACATTTATATTTCTTGTTAATGAGATTTCTTTTCCCCCATCCCTTCAACAGTTAGTGGCCCGTATATTGAAAAGCGATTCATCGTCCGCCAGTAATAAATATTATAAGGATGTACTTCCAGCCTGTATCCTGTTTTATGCTCTGCCTGCCCCTCGGCCCGCGGCCCCCGGTTCCTGCGCCGGCGAGATAAAGGGAGAGCCAGGGGGTAAAAGTGCCCGTGAAGTTGTGGTTTTTTGTGGTTTTTTTTTTTTTTTTTTTTTCTTTCCCCTCGATTTTTTCATTTAAAAATTCCCCCAGGAACATGGAACTGTTCCCCTTCGCGGGGAAACGGGACCCTTCCCATTTCAGCTTGGGGATGGGGGTTTTGTTTAAATCCACGGTGTTTGAGCGGCAGAAAGGTTCGGGCTGAGTTTGAGCAGGAGTTTTGGTCTCCCTCTTCTTTCCCCACCTTCGCACGGCCCAAGGTGACGGCTGCTGGCAATGTCACTCGAGCTGATGCTCCCCTGAGCTGGCCTGGCCCAGGAGGGGCTTTAGGGATAGAGGTGGCGGCGGGTCGGGCCAAATAAATAAATAAATAAATATAATAATAATCCATGCGAAGAAGGAGGCAGAGGCTGTGCAGGCAACCCGGCCCGAAGGCTGCAGCCCCACACGGATCCTCCGCACGGGTGGGAGCTGGAGCCGCTCCGGGACAGGGACCCCGGTGCCGAGGGGAGCAGGACAGCGGGACAGAGCCTGGGACAGCCATCCCCGCCCGGGGAGCAGCTTTGCCCCCCGTGCTGAGCTCCGGCCTCAGCGGCAGCGCCAGGGCTCCGCTCCATGACACACCCCGGCCCCTCGCCCCCATCCCTCTGCATTCAGGAATCACGCGGGGACCTCAATTCTTTCCCTCTCTCAGCTGCTGGTCCCCCAAACGGCTCTGAGAGGGGGAGAGCCACCCTGATCTGTGTGTGAGCGGGGAAAATGTCCTGCTTGGTGAGGAATTCACTGCTGATGGTCAGGAGGAAAGCAACAGACACACAGCGCAGGCCCTCCCTTGCCCATCTCGCTGTCCTGCCAGCCCAGGAGCCGCCCCGGGGCGCCGCAACCCCCGGGCTCCCCATTTATTCTCTGTAAGGCTGAGGGTGCAGCCTGATGGCTTCAAAGCCCCGCTTTTCCACGGGCCTAACGCTGACCTCCCCCTCGCCATGCCCTTGCAAGAAATCCGTGTACCGCAGGTGTAACTCTGACTTGCAAATGGCTTTATCTCCTGTGTATCTTATTTGTATATAGTAACGTTAATGAGTAACTCTTGTGGCGCTTGTGGAAGGAGGTAAACAGCGAGCAATCTCTGTGGATTATCCTGTCTATTACTCACCTGGCGCCTGTCTTGATATCCTCAATGGTTTTATGGCTGATGCAGGCGACCCGGCGCTGGGTGGGGGTGGCCGGCGGCGGGGGGGCTCCGGCGGGGCGGCGGCGCCACCTCTCGGGCGGCCCGAGCAGCGCCCCGAGACCCCCGCGGGGGCCCGTGGGAGGGGGCGCAGAACGGAACGCGGGGCGTGCTGGGGGCAGCGAGCATCCCGCACCCCCGACCCGGGCGGGCAGCGCGGCAGCTCCCGCAGGCTCTGCTCGGAGCCGAGTGTAACCCTCGGGAGCTTTAGCCCCGAGTCCAAAGTCTCTGGGAAAGCGGGGCTGCGGCGGGGATGGAGCGGGGATGGACGGAGCCCGGAGCGCTCCCCGGAGCGGCAGCGGCAGCGCCCGGGGGGCAGCGCGACACCGACACCCCGGCGGGCCCGGCTCCCGCTGTCGCCGGCGCGCTCGGCCCACGCTCCGCTATTAGTTAATTATTGATTGATTACAAGTGAAAATTTATGACCCTCTCTACCCCCCGCCCCCCCGCAGCCTCCCGGTCCCTCGCACGCACACACGCTCCTGCCCTCTGCAAACACTCCGGGGGAGGCGGGAGGCGTGTTGTTGTTTTTGGCCGTGACAGCTTCCAGGAATATGAAATATTTAAGCCCTTCGGTCGATCTCCCGTACCCTGGACGTCCTTTTTTATTTTTTTTTAATTTATTTTAAGATTTTTTTTTTGTTTTTTTGTTTTTTTTTTTTTCTTCCCCCCTTTCATGTCCCGGCTCGGAGGCTGCCGAGCCCCCTCCCCGCAAACAGCCGGCGTGCGGGCTCGGAGCACGCCAGGCCTCGCAGATCAAAGGGACCTCTCCGGCCTCTGCACAAGGGAAGAAAAAAAAAAAAAAAAAAAAAAGACAAGAAAAAAAAAAGTTTGATTTCTTTAACGATTGTTCGTAAAAATCTTGGAAGCAGGGATCATCCCGCCTCCTCCCTGTCCTCGGGCTGCAGGATTGCACCGGGAAACGATTTGGGGAAGGCAGAAGGAGAGTTTGGGAGAAGAGAATAGAAAAGGGGGGGAGAAATTAAAAATATAGAGAAGTTGCTTGAAATTCAGCAGCCGTGCGTCTGCAGGAGCGCCCACGCCGTCCCGGGTGGGAGCCCCAGCCGCGATCCCCGGTGGGCAGCGGGGCCGGGGCCGCTCTCGGGGGGGACTCGGAGCCCCTGAGCGTGCCCGTGGCTGTGCGGTGACATTCCCAGGGGGACATTCCCAGGGGGACACTCCCAGGGGGACATTCCCAGGGGGACATTCCCAGGGGACATTCCCAGGGGGACATTCCCAGGGGGACACTCCCCAGCTCCTGCAGGCACGCCCGGGGCGAGGGGCGCTGCCCGAGGGTGACCGCAGCGCGGCCCCGGCGGGGCTGAGAGACGGACGGACGGACGGACGGAGGGATGGCTGACGGACGGAGCGCTTGTTTGCCGTCTCGGGAGGGTAAATGGGCCGATGAGGCGATTGCCTGGAGGCGCTGGCGCTTGGCAGCGTGCGGGGCCCGCCCCGCTGCCCCCCCGGTCCCTGTCACCGGGCCGGGAGCGACAGCCGGCCGGGCGGATCCGCGCTGCAGGCGCCGGGACGGCGGGGCTGGAATCGTCTGATGGGGGAAACGGGGCGGGAGAAACCTCCCGGCTTGGGCACCTCCAGAGCGCCTCGCTGAGAAACCCACGGGGGCACCGCCGAGCCCTCACCCCGTCCCCCACGGACGGAGAGTCCCGGGGGAGCGGAGACACCCCCGGCGGGACACCCCAATCCCAGCCTGGGGCTCTGCGCTCCGCACCGCGGAACCGCCTTGAGCCGCGCAACCATCTCCCTTTGCACCTGAAGGGTTTCAGTTGCGGGTGAGGAGAAAAAACCCAGCGGTTCCCGGGGAAGCAGCCTCCGAGGGTGATGCCTTGGGGGTTTTTCTTGTTGGCATTTTTGTTTTGGTGCTTTGGTATTTTATTTTTTTCTATTCCAGCCAACCCCAAACTTCCCACGTGCTTCTCCCCAAACCCCGCATTATTAGGGAACAATTAAGGCGTGTTAAAACACGGCGGGGCCAAGCCCTTGAGCTGGAAGTGGCCGTCCAAGGCGCTGCTTGAGCTCCCGGCTCCATCCTCTCGCCCCGAGCGGGGCTGCTGCGGGCAGGGTGAGCCCCGAGGCCGGGCCGGGGCTCCGGAGCTCCTGCGGGGCTCCGAGCTGCGCTTTCCTCCTCTGCCTCCTTCCTTCGTGGAATCTCAACCGGCAGCCGCCTCTCAGACACCACCTTTGGGCTTTCCCTTTTCTAATCCATCATTTTTTATTTTTCTTTCTTTCTTTGGTTTCTTGCTTTTTATGATCTGATTATTCTAGCCTAAATGCTTAATAATTATTACACTTCTAAACGCTCTCAGCCGAAACAGAGTTCGACCTTTAGCTCAGGTAACCGCGGCCATAATTCCTGCTGAATTTCACCTTGGTCTCACCAAACGAAGCTTTCCCTCACTCTCCCACATGAAAACCTTCCCAGAAAAGGCATTTAAATAAAAACCAAACCAGCACCGAGCGGGCTGAGCTGTGCGGAGCCGACCCGACCCCACGGACACCCCGACCCCTCCCGGGGCAGATCCCTTCTGTCTCCAGCTTTTCGAGGTCCTTTCAAGCTTTATTTCCTTTCAAGCCGCCCGAGCGCCACTCACAAAATAAAGTTACCAAGGAAATAAACCCAGCGAGAAAAAGCCAGAGGTGCTTTTCCCCCCGGACCTGCTCCTGCCAGGGAAGGTACGAGCGGCTCCGGGCAGGGGGAGCCGGCCGAGCCCGGGCTCCGGCTGGAGCATCCCTGGGGCTGCACTGACGGGGGGTAAAACAAGGAGGTGTTTTTGGGGCAGGAGGAGGCGGCAGGGATTTCTGGAGGGTTTCTCCAAGCTTTCCTGGAGTCCCGTTTTAGGTTCGTCTGCAGGAATGGGGTCCCCGCACCGCGCTCCCTCGGGGATGTCACCGCGATTTTCCGCAGGATTCTGTCCCTTCTGCCCCGACACTGCTCCTGGTTTATTCTCCACAGGTTTCTTGAAAATGCATTTTTCCAGCTTTCCCTCGCGGTCCATTCCTGGCCTTCCCCGCGGATTTTCGAGGGGCGCTTTTTTATTCCTCCGTTCTCCCGAGTCCTTTTTCAGCCGGTTTTCATTTCTCCCGTCTCCGATCTAAAAAACAAGCAGAAAAAAACCCCTCAAACCTAAATACAATTATAAACCAGGTCAGGAGGCTCCCCCGCTTCCCTCGCTGGAGCGGGTGGGGGTAGGGGCTACCCCTAGGAAAAGTGAAAAGCTCGTTTTAATGGGCGGTCATTGCTAAATCTCACCTTAGGGCCAAAACGACTGGCGACCCATTGCCCTCCTTACGATGTATTTATTTGTCTCAGCGGCACCAGCCGTCAGTCATTAGTGGGGGGGTGAAGCCGAGAGCCGCCCCACGCTGGTGGCGGTGCTCCTGCGGCTTTTTTGGTTTGTTTTAAATCCGATTTTTCAACAGGAACCCTTCCAGAAGAGGAGGAATAACCTGTCCCGGGCGGGCTCCTTGGCTAAACACGGGGGGAACACGCGTGGGAGCGCAGCGAGCGGCGACCCCTCCGAGGATGGTTTTGGTCCGAGCGAGCGGGGTCGGTTCGCACCCCGAGGGGTTCGCTCCCAGGAACAGCAGGGACTTTATTAATGGATGACAACATTTCCCGATAGTGACAATTACGGAGGGGCAAACTAGCCCAGGAACCCGAGCTCAGCAGCACCACAGAGCCCGGGACGGGAGCGCAGCTCCGGACACCGCCGGCCGCGCTCGCCTGCCCGCAGCTCTGTGGCTGCGGCCGCTCCAGGAGCTCCGGAGCCGCTCTGCAGCTGGATGACACTTTATGCACAGCTTTCTCTGCGTGCCATATTCAGAAAGCAGTTTTATATACATTTCATATATTTATGTAGCTCAAATGCTTGTGTGTGTGATTATATAAAGTTGATTTAAAGAAATGTGGCTGTGAGCGCGTTTTTTTTTCACTCCACACCAGACGGTGCGCCCTGTGCCCGCATCCCCTCCGGCCCCGGCTTTCCCTGCTCAGTCCCGCCTGGCCGAGCTCAGCCCGGATGGGGCTCTGAGGCTCGGACCGCTGGGTTTGGGATTCGTTCAGCGATCCTTTTGCTGTCGCGTGTTTTGGGTAAATCCATCTCTGCAACAGCAGTTCGCTGAGCAGCCCCAGGCTCCCCCGCCACCCCCGGGACAGATTTGGGGTCCCTGACCAAAGAGAGGGAAACGGGTGTGAGTGTCCCCGGTATTTGTGTTCGCACCCATTCCACAGGCGGCTCTGCTTTGTTCCCTCTGCCGAATGTCTAACCAGGGGTAGGGACGAGAGAGAAACGATCCATTTCATCCTCCCTTTCCCCCAGCTCGCCATCCCGCGGCTCCAAACCTCAGGAGGCTGCACCGACGGGGCGGCAGCGCTTGGCCTGGCTGGCTCCGGGCAGGGAGGGAGGGATGGAGAAAGGGATGGATGGATTGGGGATGGGGTCGGGATGGGGAGGGCGAACCTCCGTTCTCGTCTCACGGCTCATTTCGTCCTAAATTCGGGAAATCACGAAATGAGGGAATCACGAAACCACGGCAGCGGGCAGGACCGGGATGCCCGGAGCCGGCAGCCCGCGGGAGGAGCACAGGGGGGCTCCCTGCTGATGGGGGTGTCCCCGCGGCCGCTCCCGGGCTGATCCCGAGGCCGGGGCCGTTCGGGGAGCGGGGCCGGGGCCGCCTCTGCCGCTCCTGGGGCGCCACCTGGCGGGGGCAGCCCGGCACGGCACGGCACGGCACGGCACGGCTGCGGGGGCACGGCCCGGAACATGGGCACGGCTCTGCACGGCACGGCCCGGAACATGGGCACGGCTCGGCTCCGGGGGCACGGGCACGGCAGCACCGGGCACGGCTCGACTCTGGGGACACGGCCCGGAACATGGGCACGGCTGGGCCCCGGGGGCACGGCCCGGAACATGGGCACGGCTCCGCTCCAGGGACACGGCCCGGAACATGGGCACGGCTCGGCTCCGGGGGCACGGGCACGGCAGCACCGGGCACGGCTCGGCTCCGGGAGCACGGCCCGGAACATGGGCACGGCTCGGCTCCGGGGACACGGGCACGGCAGCACCGGGCACGGCTCGGCTCCGGGAGCACGGCCCGGAACATGGGCACGGCTCGGCTCCGGGAGCACGGCCCGGAACATGGGCACGGCTCGGCTCCGGGGGCACGGGCACGGCAGCACCGGGCACGGCCCGGCCCCGGGGGCACGGGTTCATTAGCAGGGGAAGGAGCTGAACCATCCCCAGTACGGGTTCATTAGCAGGGGAAAGCGTTGAAACATCATTTTTGGGATATGGGCCCCACAGCTTGTTTAGCTGACCCTACTATAAGGTAATATAAGGGAAGGATGGAGGGGTTTGATTCCTCCAGTGTAGGTTCGATTCCTGCTTTTCTAAGTGCTAGGAAATGAGAGGGCTGGTATAGCTCCATGTTCACTTTGCCCTAGTGACTCTTAGTGCTCCAGGGGCACAGCCTGGCAGCTTGGGCACGGCTCGGCTCCAGCAGCCCCCGGGGAGCCTTTCCCAGGGCTGGCAGGGGCAGCAGTGGAGTCAGGGGGTCCTGGGGATCCCCAAGGGCCCGGGCATGAGCAATGAAGGGGATGCAAGCAGCAGTAGCCAAAAGGAAAAGATCTGAATTGTAAGTGTTCCTCCTTCAGAGGCTGGAAATGCTGAGAGCCCCCTCGCTCTGCTCACCTGAGAGCAGGAGGGCAGGGCTGCCTCCAGCACGGCCAGGATGGCTCCTGGGGAGCCCCACGCACTCCAAAGGAGATCCTTCGTGCTGGGCATTCAGAGGGAAGCAGCTCTGGGCCTGGCATTCTTGCAGGAAACCTCCCAGGGTTTTCCAGGTGTGTGTGTGAGTGTAGCTGAGCCTGGGAGCAGTGCAGGGGTTTCACAAATGGAGCTGTCACCCTCCTGGCCGTGCCATGGGCTGGTTTGGGTGGCAGAGCCCTCCTTGCTTTGTCTCCTTGGGTTTCTGATGCCTCCCCTCACACGTCCACGTCCACTGAACTGTTCTGCTCCTGTGGTTTTGTCTCTGCTCACTCACAGGTTCCACTGTGAGCAAGCACAAAACCAATGTGTTTGTGTTTTGTTTCATAGTTTTATTTATATTTCTCCAGCTTGCCTTACACTTTTACTCTTACACACAACTATCCTTCATAGGCACTTTGCCTTATTATATCCTTGTTTTAGCTCTGATTTCTGCATCCTGCCTCATTACAAAACCATTCTGCACCAGAAACTGCCATTCCACACAAAGCACTTAACTCTGGGCCAGAGATAAACTGGCTTTGGTGACACCAGGGGCACAAAAATGTGAGAGCAAGGATGTAAAGGCAAGGAAGACAAGCATCAAACTTCAGGGTAAACAGTGGGGATGATATTGATTGCCTTTTAATGTAATGTGTGTGCACAATGGGGAAGAAAACCTTCCCAGAGCAAAAATATAAGACATTCACCCTGCCTGAGACTCTTGGAGCACCCAGTGAAACTTTGGGATTAACTCAGAAGGGACCTTATCCCAGGGCTCCTGTGGGGAAGTGCTTTTCCAGGTCTAGCAGAGCTTCCGAATAAAGTGCTGTCCTACTTTCTGGCTGTGTCTGAGAGTGATGAGAAATGCCCATTGTCTGTGCCCAGGCTGGTGCGTGCCCTCATTAAGGCTCTGAATTGTGTGTGTGCATCTCGGCGCCAGGGCTCTTTGGGAGGCAGGGACAGGCAGGGCGTTTGTGGGAGGGAATTCCCAGGTTCCTGCAGGCTGGGACATTTCTGAGGGAGTTTTAAACTCTTGGAGGCTCTGTGCTTCCAGGAGTGGTGGGGCAGGAGGATGGGGATGGGTAGGATGGCGGTCCTGCATCATGAATGTTCAATGGAGCTGTGTGGCCACATTTCTCCTCACAGAGAAAAGCAAAGAATATTTCTGGGATTTCCATTCCCTGAACCTCAGAGAATGATCAAAACAATTCTTACCTCATTTGCTGTGCCTGTGTTTATGCCAAAGTAGAATTCAATGTGGAGATTGTTTAACCAAAGTGATGGGGTTTTGTTTCCTCGGCCTATCAGTGCCAAGTGTGTGTGTGTGTGTTAGATGTGTGTGTTTGTGTGTGTGTGTGTGTATCAGGTGTGTGTGTGTGCGCCAGGTGTGTGTGTTTGTGTGTGTTTGTGTGTGTTTGTGTGTGTTTGTGTGTGTGTCAGGATTGTTGGGTGACAGTCATGAGATTCCGTGCAGTGGAGTGCAGTTGAGTGCTTGGCAGATTCAGTTTAGATGTAATGTAATATAGATGTAATACAGTATAACAAAGTAATTAATTAGCCTTCTGATAAGATGGAGTCCTCCTCATCATTCCTCTCCCTTGTTCTATCCACTGTAGAGCTGTGTGAGCAAAGCTGTGGGGGAATCCTCCTCAGAGGATTCCCTGGGAGCAGCAGGATCCATTGGAGGTGTATCCAAGTAAGCCCATTTTGCTCCTTGGGTGTCAGGTTCTGATCTGAACTGACAGGGGTGAGGAGACCTGGAAAATGGCCTTCCCTGCCTTCCCTTAATGAGTTACCTCGAGTCCAAACCACTCCATATCCAGCGAGGGTGGTGTAACAAGGAGAAGTGTCAGGAAACATGAAGGCACAGCTGTTCTTTCCACTTGGGTAGCTGTGATTGGTTTGAATAATGGGTATTCTGTTCAGCTCCTTCCAGGGCAACTCGGAGTCTCCAGCTCCTCACTAAGAGGAGACACGCTGATTTATCATTTATTTATTGGATTATAACCCTGTTTTACAGGTAATCAATTGCTGCTTTTTCAGCTTCCTCTTAAATCACATCACCCCAGTGCAATCAGGGGCTGAGGCCACGCCAAGAGCATGGAGGTTTCCATTGGAAAAAGTGTTTCCATCAGATTTGGAGATGTTAATGTGGGGAATTGATGGGGGAAATGACAGGCAGGGGCTGCTCTGGCCATGTCTCTGGGCTGGGTGAGCACCCTGGTGGTCACACTGGAGGAGGATGCTGTTTTCTCAGCTGCTCTGCAGTTTGGAGACCCTGGTGTTTGCACTGAGATGAGCTGGGACAGAAACAACACCCCTTTTGGGGCTAAATCCTATTTATTACAGAAAAATAGAGAAGAGGGCCCAGTCTGTAAACTCAGAGGAAAATTGTCATTTATTCTTTGCACATCACTTGTACATCCCACCAGATGCCTCCCCACCATTGAGTGGGACCCAGCACATCTCTGATGAGAACTTCACACGAATTTTAGTGCCAGGACCCCTCAGAGCAGTGTGGGCACCTCTGTGAGGGCTCTCACTGCCTGCTTGGGGTGGTGCTTGCCCTCCTCCTGTGCCCAGGTGCAAGTGATGCCCATCAGGCTCAACGAGAATCAGCTGTGGCCAATAAAGAGCTCATTAAAGTGTGAATTTGCTGCATGGAAAAAGAGGGCCTTAAGTTTTTGTAGAGCTGATGCAGGCCAAGGAAGGATTGTTCCTCAAAGCTGTGCTGCTGAAGGAGCTCTGAGAGGTTTTTTGGGAGCGGACCTATGCTGGGGAGCTCTGGAATCCTTCTGAAGGTAGGAAACTGTGAGAAGTGAGGGGGACGTGGTGTAGACACGGATGGAAATGGATGCTGTGAGATTTCCTGGCTCCCCTCAAGAGCTGTGGGGGGGTTGTTTCCCTGGAGGGAGTTTTTGGATGTGTTAGATGTGCCTTCCCTGTGACTCAGAAGGGCTCCAGGGTCTTGGAACTTCTGGTTTCTGCTTCTTTGGGGACTGGTGGGATGAGCAGAGACAGAAGCAATGTGATTTACATGGAGCTGAAGGGTGGGGGAGAAAGCAGCTGCTCTGTGCAAATGTGGAATCTGGCTGTGTGAAAATGTGGGAAGGGCTCACAGGGGTTCCCTGTGGAGCTGCTGCTCCTCCCTGCTCCTGCTGGGAGCTGAGGCTGGGCCTGCTGCCCTCCATCCATGGCAAAGCATTGAACTCAGGGGTCTGAGGTTCTCCATGGAGCCTGTGCACAAACTGAGCTGCTTTTACTCTTCTCTGGGACTCTTCCAGACTCACCCTTGCTTGTGTGTGGGATTCAGGCTAGACCTGAGCAAGCCCAGCCTGGTTTTGGGTCCCCAGGTGCCAGTGTGTCCCCACAGAGAGCTGGTCCCCATGTGCCCCTGCAGGCAGGTGGGAAATGGTTTGGGTTGTGCGTGGGGTCCTGTCCTATCAGTTTCTCTGCGCTCTTTGATTTTTGGAGTTCCTTGGCTGCAGAACAAAGGAGGAGCCCTGGGTTTGGGGAGGATGTTGAAACCCAGGGACCAGCGTGGCAAAGATTCTGCTGCAGAATCAGGAGCATGGCTGGGAGGGAAGGAACTTGACAAACGAGTGGAATGCTGCCCCTGGCTGCCCTGGCAGCCTTTTATCATCTGCATTATCTGCCAGCCTGGCTGGGCTGCTCGACACCTGCTTTCTTATGTGAGAAGTCCCCAACCTCCCCACAGTGGTTTTCCTTTTGAAGGACCTCAGCCAGGTACAGCATCCTTGTGTAATTTCCCACCCTTGGCAAGGCACACCCAGGGAATCTGGGCCAGCCATCTGCTGATCCTGGCTGTCCCTTGGGGCTCTGAGGGCTGCAGGGGAGGCTCAGGCAGGGCCCAGCACCCAGGAGCAGGGTGGGAGCTGTGATGGGAGCCTGTGGCCCTGGTCAGGCTGGAATGGAGTGGAAATAAATGCTGGTTTTTACAAACTCTCCCCAGGAAGGGTGATCTTGAGCTTTAAAACAACCTGTTACCCCTCTAAAGGTTTAATGTAGAAAAAGAAAAATGTTTGAAGGGTGGGATGCCACCAGAACCTTCAAAGCTGCAGATACTTGTGCCTATTGCCACAAGAATGTGTTCATCTTTGTCACAAGACAGTACCAGATATTTGATGATTGAGGAAATATTGATTTCCCAGGAAAATTACTGCACTGGATGAATTTCTCATTTGCTAGTGAGAAGTTACACAGAAGAGTGAACACCACAGCATTTTAGGCTGGGTTCTGTTCTCACAGTCTGCAGCTTCCTAAATTTCATAAAGCCTAGAACCTTGATAATACTTATATGTAGATATATAATACCTACTTATATATAGATATATAATATCTAGGAGCTGATTGTCCTAGCAGAAGGCAGGAGCTGCACAGCTGTGGCCAATCCATGGTGCAAATGCTTCCCTCCCTCCCTCCCCACAGGGACCCATCAGCCCCAGGTGGTGAGGAAGGTGCTCATTGTGGTCATGTCTCACAGCTGGGGGCTGAGGAACCCGTCACAGGTTTGAAATGGGCAAATAGACACCAAAAAAGGCTCAAAATGTGCGTCTGTCTTAGCACTGAGGGAGCAGAGCAAGGGCAGGGGGGTCAGGACACAGCCCTGGCTGATTTTGGTCGCCTCTGGTTGTTTTTCTGGCCCAGAAAAATGGTGTTGTTTCCCTGGTGAGCTCTGCAAATAACTGTTTCCTAATTCCTGCTGCCACCCCTCCCTGCAGGTGAAGGCAGCCCTGGCTGCAGTCCCTTGGGAATGGTGTGTGATGGCCCTCGTGGCATTTTTGTGTGCAGGAGCAGGGTTCCCTCATCCCCTGAGCCCTGTGCCACGCTGGTGACACATCACTGAGGGCTCTGCTCCTGTGGGGAGGGAAATCATTTGAATTTCACTGATCTGATACTGGTGCACCTTGTCTAGATCAGGGAATGCTTTTCCAGGCTTGGGTGGGATTTGCAGAGTTAATTTCATTTAAATCTCTTTAGGCAGAAGATCTGGGGGTTTTTTTTGCACAGCTTAGTGCATGGGAACAGCTACATGCACATTATGGTAAATACAATTTGGAAAAATTCTGGGTGTAGAGGCACAGGTGTTTAGCTCCTTAATTTTAATGGAAAGAAAAACCCCCAAACCTTGTAGTTATCTTGATTATTCTGGCTTGGCTGTGAAGTGCCAGGCTTTGAAACACGGATGGTATCTTTGTGATTAACCAGCCTGCAACCCTTGTAGAAGTATTTCTTTGGATTTAAACTTTCCATGTTCATAAAGACATTTTAAAAAGAGGGGGAAAGGGAGTGTGTGTTGCTCCTGGTGTGTCAGAGGAGGGCTGGGGAGGTGGAGATGCTGCTGTGTGCTCTGATGCAGGAGGTCTTGTCACCCTTATTTTTTAAGATTTTCTAACCTTCTGATATTAACCTTCTTGTAGTGGATTTTCTCACACACTTCCTGTAAATAACTCATTGTTTTGCATTCCTTTATGGAGGAGAAGAAAGTTGTTGGACTGTTGGTTTGTCCAGTGTCATTGCGGAGGTGGCACCGTCACCCTCAAACCCACTGCCACTTTTGGAAAACTATAAATGTCAGAGTCAGAAAATAAACTTCCTTTTCTCTTCACCTTGAGCACAGCAGCGTGAGCTCGTGTCCTGCAAGGACAAGGGCTGGGAGCAGCTCCCAGAGCGCGGTTTGCGCAGAGCGCGGGCGCCGCTCGGGATGTGTATGGGAATGTGCCGCTAGATGGCCCCAGGAAGAAGGGATGGACGGGGCAGGAGCCGCCTGCAGCAGGGCTGGGGAGCCGAGCCCGACCCCGAGACAGCGGGGCAGCACCCGGGGCTCCCGCACTGCTCATCTCTGCCGGCTGCTCCTGCTGCCTGCTGTGCTATGGGAGCGCAATCCCGGCTGGGCTGCCCCCAGCGAGGGCTGCTGGGGGCTCCCTGTGTCGGTGTGATGGTCCCTGGGACTGCTCTGGCATCCCTGTCCCTGTGCTGTGTCCCATGGGGCTCCCTGTTCCCCATGCTGTGCTCCTGGGAATGGCGTGTGATGGCCCATGGGGCTGCTGTGGGCTCCCTGTCCCTGTGCTGTGTCCCCAGGGTGGCTGTGGGCCCCCTGTCCTGGTTCTGTGTCCCCAGGGTGGCTGTGGGCCCCCTGTCCCTGTGCTGTGTCCCCAGGAATGGTGTGGGCCTCCTGTCCCTGTGCTGTGTCCCCAGGGTGGCTGTGGGCCCCCTGTCCTGGTTCTGTGTCCCCAGGGTGGCTGTGGGCCCCCTGTCCCTGTGCTGTGTCCCCAGGAATGGTGTTGGCTCCCTGTCCCAGTGTTGTGCCCTGTCCTGTCACTTTTCCATGAAACGAGGGACAGCCCAGCACAGCTGGCACATCAGGATGGCTCTGAGCTCTGTGTCTCTGAGTGTCCTTCTCAGGCTGGACAATTAACCAGCCCTGGTAACTCACAAACATCACCCTCCATCTACAGCCAACCTGGCAGCCATGCCCAAACCCCACACTGGGATAAATGACAAAATCACCCCTGGGATGAGCAAACCCCTGGGGCCTGGTCAGCAGTCCCATGGGACACAGCACAGGGACAGGGGGCCCCCCACAGTCCCAGGGGCCATCACACCAGGACAGGGAGCTGGCCTGGCTGGTGGGGCTTGGGCTGCTCCTCAGGGGGATCTCCTGGATTTGGGATCAAGGTGCTTTTCCTTTCCCCTGTTGTGTGAGGAAGCCTTAACTTCAGAGGGGGACACCAAGTGCTCCCTTTGGATGGGGGAAGGGACACCAAGTGTTCCCTTTGGATGGGGTTTGGGGCAGCCTGGTGTCCCTGCCCATGCCTAGGTGGCCTTTAAGGTCCCTCCCAACCCAAACCCTCCTGCATTTCCAAGTGTCTCATTCTGGTTACTGCTGCCTCAGCTGGATGCAGGGTCACAGTGATTGAGGTCTCCATCCACAGTGCTCCAGAAGGTCTGGAAGGGTGGTGGCTGTGCTCAGGGGAGCATATGTGTTAGGAGGGGACGTAGGGGCTGTGCTGTTGCCCACAGCTGGGCCTGTGGGGAGCAGGGAGGATGAGAGGCTGTGCATCGTTCAGTGCTTCTCTCTGGTGTGCTGATGAGCTCCTGGGGAGGATTTAATGAATGGAGCTCCTCTGATGGAGGAGATAGGAAAAATTGCTAACCTGGGGAGGTGGAAAAGCATGCAGGGCCATGCCACAGAGTGAGCCTGGCCTGGTGGCCTTCCAGGAGGGGATGGCTGCTGTGTGAGCACCCTCAGGAGGGGACGCACAGCCAGGGCTGGAGCTGCCACCAAGCCACAGCGTTCTGGGATGTGCTGGCACAAAGGTGCTCAGGAATGAGCTCAGGGAGGTTCTGTGGGCTGCAGGCAGCTGTGAGCCCTGCCAGGGAGTGCTGCAGGGCAGGCTGCCCCCGGGCCAGCGGGGAAGTACCTGCTCTCCTGCAGACAGGGAAGCTGCGTCCTCTCCCCTGTGATCTGGGGTTCCTGCGGGGCCCCGGGCCAGTGGCACTGCTCTTCCAAGCCAAGCTCTGCTCCTGAGGCAAACTGGGGTGAGTCCAAGGGCTTGTCTGGTTTCCTTTCTAGGTTTCCTCCCTGTTTAGTGGGATTAATAACACCTAAGGGTGTCAGAGTTAATTACTCATCAGGCTTTGGGCGCTCTGAGAAAACCCTGTGCCATCATTGCTGGGATTTATGAGGCACTGCTGCCTCCTGACTCCCAGAGCAGTAACTGAGATCCCTGCTGTGACTTTGCTTTTTGAGGGATGCACAAAAGCCCCTCTGTTGTGACTCCTGATGGGGCACAGGAGGGAATCCAAAGGTTCTGAGGAGCAGTTTGGTTTAGGAATGGGTCAAAGAAGATGTGGCTCCTCCACAAGACCTCTTGGTTTAAGGAGCAAACCGACCTTCAAAAAAACAAGAAAAAAGCAAGACAACACCTTTGATCCCTTATTCAGAACTCAGTGAACCAATGGAAAACCTCTGAGTCTGCCTAATATTGGATCACTTCCAAAGGGGAAAACAGTGGAGAATGGTTGAGCCCAGGTTGGGACAAGCTGGAGTTTTGTGGCCAAGGGCTATCAGGACAGAGCTCAGGTCTTTCAAGGGAGAAGTGCAGATTTCTATCCCTGTGTGTAAACTGACACAACTGAATTTACTCAGTTTGGGGCATTTTATGCAGATTTGAGCCACAGGACAAATACCCCTTTTTTCTGGTCTTGGCATAACCAGTATGAGCTGGAATAACACCTGCTGGGAAGTGTCCCTGGGTACCATGGATAAATCCAGTTCAGCATGGCTCAGAAAGAGAAGCTTTTTCCCTGAAAATCTTCATCTTACCCCTCCCTATCACTAAATATAAATTCAGAGCCTTTTTTTCCCCTCCCAGCTCCGTTTCTAGAAAACATCCTGTAGAAACAGCTGTTCACTGAGTAAATTCCTCCTGACAGGCACACTGAAAGCTGCCATTGAGCCCTTTTGGGCTGGGCACTGAGCAGAGCTGGGATGTGCTGGATTTGGGAGCTGCTCTGTCAGGGAGGCTCAGCTCCAGCTGAGGCATGGCAGGTTCCTGCTGAGTCAATGTGTGACGGGAAGTGCAGTGCCCTGCCTGACACCTGCTGATGAGCTCAGCCAGGATTGTTTTACCTGTGGGAGGAGGAATTTCTGGAAGGGGAAATGCAGAAGGGAGCGCTTGGAGTCAAGCTGAACCTGTTCTGTGGGGTGCTGGCCCTTCTGAGGCACTGGGATGACTGCTCTGCTCGCTGGTTTTGTGGGAGCAGGGAGCTGAACCCACCAACACATCCCTGAGGATTTCACTCCCAGACTTGCTGGGTTTAAGTGGCAGCAGGGGTGGGTTTGGATCCCTTGTGATGCAGGAGCTGTGGAGGATGTGTGCTAGGAACTCATCCAGCTGACTGCAGGTGCATCTTGAGGCTTTTGGTGTCTTGGATTTCAGGGCTTTTAGCAATGTGGGGAGTTTGGGAGCATTCTGTGGTGTGTGTGATGGATGTAGGAGGGGAAGTGGATATGCAGCAGGCCCTTTGGGATGGAGGATGGCTGTGCCTGGAGGAACCTGGGGTCCTGTTGCCTAAAATGGCTCCTTTTATTATTATAGATTGTGTCATTCCCACTCCACATGATGGCAACTGTGTCCAAGTCTTTGCTGCCAAATTCACACAGCCATAGAGCTGTCTGGACTGGAAAGTATCTTAAAGCCATCTCATCCCACCCTCTACCATGGGCAGGGACAACTTTGACTGTCCCAGGCTGCTCCAAGCCCTGTCCAGCCTGGCCTTGGGCACTGCCAGGGATCCAGAGGCAGCTCCAGCTGCTCTGGGCACCATGTGCCAGGGCCTGCCCACCCTCACAGAGGAGAATTCCCTCCCAATATCCCATTCATCCCTGCCCTCTGACAATGGGAAACCATTCCCATTTGTCCTTGTGAAAAGCTGTGGAAGCCCTTGGAAATCCCACAGCAAGGTGGGGAGGAAACTCTTGGGATGATAGAAGGAAAAAGGAGCCCTTTGAGTGCTGCCAGGCCCCTGTTCTGTGTCTGTTTGTCCCTCATGTTGGGCTTTGTGCTGTGGCTCCTTGGGGCAGGCAGGAATGGGCTGTGCTGGAGGGAGGAATGCCTTTGTGGTGGGCTGGTTCCAGGTTGGTTTTGATGGCAAAGCTGGGAATAAACAGGAGTGGCTTTTCTTTCTCATTTACCTCCTCCACCGTCACTGCTCCTCTGCTTTCACCAGTGGTATAAAAGGACAGAGAACAGTAGCTTGTTTTTTTGGATAATAAACAGTAGCAAATGTTTATTTTGTGGGCTTTTCTTACACAAGTTTTGGGAATTGGAAACACAGGAATGTGCTGCCAGGGCCATGCTTTCCTCAGCAGAGCTGTTCCCTGCCTTGGCTTCGCTGCTGTGGAGGAAAGCTGGTGCTCCCAGCCCTGCTGCACTGGGGGAGTCTCACCTGGGGCATCAGGACTGCTGTGGGTTTCTCAGGGGAATGAACCCCCTATGTACCCCCAAACTTCAGCATGAGTGGGGGGAAAGGAGCCTTGCCTGCCCCTTCTCCCTCACAGTGGGTGCAGAGGGCTGGCCCACGAGCTGGCTGTAAATCAGAGTGCAGGAGCAAGGCAATTTTCTGTGAGTGAAACCTGCCCTCACGGAGCCCTGGGGGAGGAGGAGAGCTCAGAGTGTCAAGGTGGGATGGAGGAGCACCAGAATGAGATTTAATTTCCTTCCCAATAATTTTCTCAAGCTGTATAAACTTTCCTTATTTAAAACAAATACTCCCTGAAAACACATTCTGTGTCAGTGGCCCTGTGAAAACAGCGCCAGTCACAACCTGTGCCTGTCCCTTGCTTGCAGCCTCAGCCAAGAGCCAGCAGTTTTACATTTTGCTCTATTAATTCGAGCTGTAAATTTCCTTGTGCAAAGTCTCCCAGGCTGGGGAATGAATTTAAGTAAACAGGGTGTACAATAATAGACTTGTGTTAGGGCAGGTTTTTCAAGTGGCCTGTAACTTTTGGGTAACTTGGTCTAAGTCTTGCCCTGTTATGCTGGAGAGAATGTGAGTTTGTCCAGGAGGTGGAGGAAGTCAGAGAAAAGGTAAAAATCTCTGTGTTCAGACAAGAGCTAAGAATTCAGGTGAACTCCTTACCTGGCCCATGGCAGAAGGGTTGAGCTAAGGGATTTTTAAATCCCAAACTGTGTTATGATCCTATTATTCCATTATAGTTTTTGGTTCAAGTCTTCCATAATTATTTTTTTTTCTCAGTGATAGCATTAAGGAGATACTTATAAGGACACTGAGGGTTTTTCCCCTTCTCTTGACCTACAAAATCCTGAATGCCCACTCTAAAATCAGTTTTACTTGCTTTGGTGGCTAAAGGATTAATTCCTTCTCAGTTATCTTCTGTGGGGAGAAGACAGGAGGAGTTTCTCCTGTAAGTGTGATGGAAAGCAATACTCTGTTTCAGGTTTGTGGGCATCCTTGCTGTGAGAGCCCTGAAACTCTGCCTGCTTGCTGTGCAGCTGTGCTGGATCTGTTTCTGGCTCATCTGAAGGGATTCTGGGGATGTTACGAGGTGTTCATGTTTCCTGCTGCTCCAGGAAATCTCTACTGTAAATGCAACCTACTTATCTCAGATTGTTGTTCAATCTTCTGCTAAAACCAGGCTCAAGGTGAACATGAGCTGGAAGGCTGCAGCTGAGGGAAGACTGATCCCATGTTGCAGTTTTCCTGCCTGGTGCTTCTGTAGTAGAAGATTTTACTTTTCCCCATGAACTTGCAGTTAAAATGCACATCTGGTCAGTGTCTTTGAGTGATCTTGTAAAGGGAACTTGATCATTAGATAAAGAGGAAAGGAACTTCTGGCTTATAGACAGCCCTTCACTGAAAAAATAAAAAAAGGAAAGTTGTATGGAATAACCTGGCATAAAAGCCCATGAACAGGGATTTCTTTGGACTCCCCCGGGTTTGGGGATGTCTGGTTATCCAACCTTTCTCCAGCTGGCTCTTGTAAAACCACAGCAAAGTGGTTCTGACTTCTGCTGGGGGAAAAAAACCAAGAAAACATCTTTAAGTCCTTATGCAGAACTCAGTAAAACCTCTGAGTCCAGGGGATGTTGGATCACTTCCAAAGGGTGGAAAACAGTGCAGAAAGGTTGAGCCCAGCTCATGTTAGATCCAGAAGCCAAGGGAAATTCTCTGCTCCTGGGAATGGAAAGCGAAAGGTCTCTGTAAAATCTGGATTGCAGTGCTGGAGGAAGTGATTGACCCAAAATGGGAATTTATGGGATAGAAGGAGGATAAAGCCTTGTGTATTGGGGCACTTGAGCATCTTCTGAACCAGGAATTTCCTCTTGGTGCCTTCTTTAGATAAGAACTGGGTGTCAGGGTTCCTGCTGCTGCTACAGCCCCTGCTGTGATACATCCATTTCCTCTCTTTAAAACAAGTGTGTGCACCCCAAATTTCCTCTCTTTAAAACAAGTATGCACCCCAAATTCCTCCTTCTCCCAGCCGGGGGGGGTGATCCTGCAGCAAGGCTCAGCCCAGGGCTTTCTGTACCCCAAAAGTCACTGAGCTCACTTCTGTGGGCCTGAGGTGTGACTGGCAGCAAAAGGGCAAATTTAGCCAGCTGGATGCAAAGACTTTTTTAGATAAAACCAAGTGTTTGCCTTGGCTTTCAGAAGCTTAGAGATACCTTTGATGGAGAGCTGCCAGCTGGCTGCTCCCCAGCACTGACTCAGAATTTAAAAGTGTAGTGTGAGTCCCTGTATTATTTCCCCCCCCACACTTCTTGACGAACTTTATAACTGGCTTTTTTTTTTTTTTTTTGAGAGGAGGAGGGAATTCTCATGGTTTTAAGCAAATCACAACTGACTCAGCCTAAGCCCAAGGGTAGAATGGCAAAGGCTTGATGGATTAAGTGTCCTGGAACAACTGGCTGCACAGCTCTTTCTTGTTTTCTGGCTGTGAGGATCATCCTTTTGATCAGATCCATTTCCCTGCCACTTTCCGGGTTGTAAATCCAGATTAGTCATGGCAGAGTGGCAAACAATGAACGTGGAACAGGAGGTGAAGCCCAGGGAGTGTGAGGTGGTCTCTGGGTGCTGCTCATGCCCTGCTGGCCAAGCAGGGACACCTTGAGGCCACCTGCTGGTAAACTGGGAAGGGCTGGCAGCCTGAGATTCCTAAAGCAACCTGGATTTCTGTCACATGTGCAGAGATGTGCCTCTGACTCACCTGCTTGAGGGTCTGACTTCCAAGTCTTGCTGTAAAACTCAGATTTGTATCCTAAATCTGTGTATTTTGGCCATTTACCATCTCTCATCTGACCTTCTCAGCTCCTGTCAGTGCTGCTGAGGTTGTCCTTGCCCTCAGGACTTCCTGGGGAACTGGTCCAGGAGAGCTCCAGCAGCTCCTGCTCATCCCTTGGGTGCTGCTGATCCCTGCTGGAAGCAAAGCTCCTTGTTTCTCTGGCTGAAGGGGAAACTGGTGTGACTTTATAGACCTCTGCATCTGGGAGAAAACACTGAGGCACCTAAAATCAGGGTCACCAAAGTTGGAAGATACTTTTAAGATCATCAAGGCCAACCATCAACCCAGCACTGCCATTGTCACCCCTTTCTAAGGACTTTGGGGACCATGAGGAGGGCAAAAGCTTCAAATGCAAGGCACAAAGTGTCCTGATGGCCAGTCAGTGTGCAGAGGGATGGGCACAAGAACACCACAGCCCTTGGCTTGTCTCTGAGTGAAATCCCTCCCCAGCTGCCCCAGTCACACCTGGTTGGTTCTGAAGGCCAGTTTGTGTTCTACTGCCCTAAAATGTGGCTTCAAAATGCTGCCTGTCCAAAGGTGAGGGCCTTGTAGGAGATGAGGTGACTGTGCCCAAATTACTGCCATGCCCAAGCCTGGAAATGTCATTTTAAGGCAAGTTCTTTAAAGCAGCAAACTTGCAGCACAATCAGTTTGTAGTGGGCTCCCAAAGGTGGAGCCAGCAAGGGCTGCTGTGTGAATTTGCAGATTTATTTGCAATAAACTGATTTGCCTGCTTAGGGTGGCTTCTGAGCACAGCTGCTGCTTGGAGCAGGGCTTCTGACATCAGCACTGTTACACCAGGGGTGAAATTGGCCTCCCCTGCATTGTTACCAGTTGCAGGAATTTATCATCCACCTGTGCTCTGATTTAGGGGTGTGTGTGTAAATCCCAGGTAACTGCATTAACATCAATAAAGCTGCTTGAATAGATCTCTATCTGGGTTGTGCTGAAGCCTTCTCCTGTTGCTGTTGGCTATGCAGGTGCAGGGATGTGGTTGGCTTCAGCTGGGAAACACGATGCCATCCAAGTGTGTGTCTAGCATGCAAACAAGAAAATGCTGAGTTGAAACCACAATGCTCATTTAAAAGCAGGGGGGAGATGCTGTCAGGCTTTCAAGACGTGATTTCTCTTTGCCATCTTGAATTATTTGAACAGACAACTTTTCTGGGGAATGTTTGCCTGGAAATATTTCCCTTGGAGGAGGAGAAACTGTTGTCCTCCTTTGTGGTGGGCACAGGAAGGTGGGCAGGTTCCAGATTAGTTTTGGGAAGAAAAATGAGTGGGTTTTATTTCTCATTTACCTCCTCCACCATCACTGCTCCTCTGCTTTCACCAGCTGTACAAAAGGACAGAGAACAGTAGCTTGCTTTTTTTGGCAAATGTTTATTTCCTGGGCTTTTCTTACACAAATTTTGGAAATTGGAAACACAGGAACAACCTTGAGCATGTGGAGTGGAGCAGAGCCACCTTGCACTGGTGTATGGATTTGGGGTCAGTTGTTTTGTGGCAGCAGCAGAAATGAAAATTTACCTGGAAAAAAAGTTGTCCCAGGTTGATGAGGGAGTTCAGACCTCAAGCAATTTCTCCACTGAGCTGGTGGCTGCAAACCCAAAACATTTGGGACTGGAAGTTTTTCTGAACCACTTGTGATGTTATAAAGGCTACCATATAAATTATCCATACAATTTCTGAATCTCACTGACCCCTTTGGGACAGCTCCCCTAAGAAGATCCTGGGATTTTGGGGAGGGCATATGGCAACCTCATGGATAAAGGTGCAAACCAGGATCAGTTTGGATTGGTTTTGATTGGTTTTTCACCTGTGAAATGCAGATTTTTGTCTGGAATTTCTTCTGATTAGCTGAAATAGGAGGATTGGAAATGCTGTTCATGGCAGTTAATTTCTGGGAGCATGTGCTCATTTCTGGGTATTCCAGGACTGAGCTAACAATGGATAGGTGCAAGGGAGGAGGAAAGAGGAATATTGGCAGGTTTATTATGATTTTTTTTTTAAATTAAGATGTTGGCTCCTTGGAGTGAGAGGTGACATCTTAAAGAAGGAAAAGACTTGTTGCCTCCTGAGCTTTTCCATTGCAGGAAGGGATGTTGGCTGTGTTCCCCCAGCTGGTGACAGTCTGGGCAGGAGCAAGGGGGTGCCAGCCTCGGGCTCTGGGGACACTGGCACCATCTCTGCTGGGTTTGTGCAGAGCCACTGTGTCCTCCAGTTCAAGCCTTTGGCCAAATTCTCATATTGGGGTGTGTAACCTGCCTCTGTTTTTTTACCACTGCTCTGTCTTGTGCCTTTGAACTGGAAGCAAACACAAGACCAAGCCAAGCACCTTAACCCCCAGACTAAACCATGGCCTTCCTCATCCTCTTCATCCCACAGAAAACTGGAATACTGCCTTTGGAATGTGCAGAGAATGTACTTTTGGGCTGTAACCATTGCAGCTGCTGGGTCTTTAATATGAAGAAGGGTCTGAAAATCTCAGTTTGGATCTGATCCTCATTCACCTTGCGGGGCCCCTGAAGCAGCTGGTGCAGGAGTTGCAGTTCAGGTGTCTCATGTGCCTGTTTTCCATGAACAGGTTTCCCACCTGGGCTGTCTCCCATGGCAGATTGTAGCTGGAGGTCCCGCTTGGGAATTCTGGCTGTTTTTCCCACAGGCTGATGCAAAGTACCACAGGGGATGGGAAGTGGGCAGGAATCTGTCATACAGAGGAAAGCAGAGGCCCTGGCTGCATTTTATATTGCAATGGCTTTTTGGTAAAAATGCCTTTTGTCAATAAAGGCTTAATTATTATTAATTTGTGGGGAATGTGTCCCAAAGAAGCTTTCCTTGGGGACAGCGGTTGGAGAGGCTCTTGTACAAATGCCACCTGTACAGTGGTGTGAAGAAAGGGGCTGTTAAAATGAAGAATTCCTTTCCAGCCTCAGTGCTCCTGTAGGTGTACCCAGGTTTGCTAAAAATAGGCTCCTGAGCTGCCTGAAAATGGGCTGCCCCAGGCGCTTGACTCCTGCAGCTCCCCTCCTCCTTTCCCTGCTTTTGAAGTCGAATGCTTATGGATGTTTTTTAGCTTATCACAACCCCATCACTCCTGGCAGCACTCCACTGTTCCAGGGCTGAGGGTTTTCTTTCTCAGCCTCCACCCATGCATGTACCTCTGGGGAACAGAGCACGTGAAACCCTCTGCTGCTGCAAGAGCAGCTTGTCACTTCTCCATGCCTCACAGATGGTGCTTAGCATTCCTGTCAGGAGCATTTCCCACCTTCTGAAGGACCTCAGACACTGGCTGTGCCCTTGATCTGTGACAGACTCCTTCTGGTGGCCTTTAGTCTCTGCTCTGAGCCCTCAGGCTTGTCCTGAGGGGCTGGATGAGCTTGAGAAGGGGATGGTGCTTCCAGGAGTCCTCCTGTTTTAAGTGTTTCCCTCCCAGAGATCACAGGGAAAAGAAAATTCACTGCTGATACCTGCTGAGACAGAACCATGGAATTGTTTGGGTTGGAAGGAACCTTAAATATAATTTAATTCCAATTCCCCTGCCATTGGCAAGGACACTTTTTAGACTCCCACCTGATTTAAGGGACACCTTCCACTAGATTTAGAGTTTTTGCACCATCAGCAGCAGCTGGAGGTGTCTTGTACTAAACTTGAGGTTTTTTGTGAAGCACATTAGGGGACAGATCTGGCTGAGATAGAGCACCTTAAGAGAAGGAAAGGACCTTTGGGAAACGTGTCCATGTGCCCAGCAGGGCCCTGTGTGTGTGAGGCACTGACACAGCCAGTGCTGACACCAGGAGAGGGGAGACACAGCAGCTGTGGGACTCTGAGAGAGCTGTGCTGGGCTGGCTGTGCATGTGAGCCCTGCAGGAGTAACCACAGAGTGCTGGAGGCTGGGAAAAGCCCCTGGGGAAGATGAGTGGGCCCAGCTGAGCCATGGATGGGCCCAGGCTGCTCTTCTCACCTTGGGCCTGCCTGCCACAGCCAGGCTGAGGGGGGCTCTGTCCCAAACTGGCTTTTAAAGGTTGAGGGAGCTGGTTTGGGCACACCTGAGGGCTTCCAAGTGCCTCTTGCTGAGGCCTGAAGGGGTGTGCATGGTGCTGGCCATGGCTCCATGGCGGGAAGTGTGGCACTCCATAAAAGAGAATGCAGGACATGTTTTATGGTGCAACAGAAAGGATCCATCCTGGTTTATTTCACACATCCCTTTTATAGGGCTTTTAAGAACATCCCCTATCCCTAATTGATCAGTAACAAGTTGTTATCCTATATTAATTGGTCACTCAGACTCCTGGTGTGTACATACAGGAAAAATTGTTTGTGAGAGATAGCTTTCATTTTTCTATCTAACAGTGTAAAAAGATATTATACAGTGGATAATGTTTATCACAGTCCTAGAGCTCTTCCTCAGGGAAAACAAGTTGTTTTTCACTGCTGCAGAGCTCTGTTGTCACCAAGAGCTGTCAGCTTTCTCGTGGTTTCTCTTGGTTTGAGTCAGGGTTTGGTTTGTAGGCCTTTGGCTGCTGTTCCACCACCACAGGAGTGGTGCAGGAGCTGAGACACGGCTGGAAGGAGCTGCTGGGGATGGTGCTGTGTCTCCCTGCTGGTCACAGGTCTGAGCCAGGCTCATTTGTGGGGTGAGCAGACAAAGGCACCCCAGGCAGGCAGGGGGATGCTGGTGCTGCCTGTGGAAGGGAATCTGGCTGAACACGCCATGTGCATGAGGAGCTGCTCCTTCCCCTTCCAGCACACATTAACCCTGTCAGAGATGCTGGAAAAAAGGTCCCTTCCCTGGAAAAGGGAATAAGGATTTCCCCTGTCCCCCTAATGCAAGTGTGGCTGCAGTTCCTGCACACAAAGGATCCTCTATGGAGCCTTTCCAGCAGGCTTCTACCAAGAAAACTTTTCAATTTAGGGAGAATTCTGTAGGGCTGCTTCAAAAATCTTCCAGAGGCAGGGATGGTAGGGAAAGAGTTAAGGAGAGTTAATGTGCAGGCCCTTTTCAGAGGGTTTCATTCCACGGGGCAAGGGACATCCCTGTGGTGTCACCACAAATCCTACAGATCCAGGTGGAAAAATCTCAGAGGCTCTGTGCAGGTGGAGAGGGACCCAAATGCTGCTGAATTCCAATTCTTTGTGACATTCCTGCTGCTTCAGCTGTGTGTCCATGGATGAAGCAGTGGGTACCCCATTGCTGAGCCCAGGCCCCACTGCTGTGCCTGCCCTGTGGGGCTGAAACCCCTTTTCTGCACAGAGCATGTTCCTGACTGACTTTTCAGGGGTGTCATTGCTGTTAGTTCTTGTGGAGACAGGAAAATTCACAAATGTGCTTGGGAACACTTTGTCTTGCTAAGAGCTTTGCTCCCTGGGTCAGGCTCTCTGATAATATCAGTGTCTGAGCTCAGGGAGGGATGTTTTGGTGGCTGCTGCACTGCAAACAAGACAGATAAATAATAGCAATCCGTGTAGACAGAGGTAATTAAAGTGACAGCCCCACTGACAAATAGCTGGGTAAATGGATGGGGTGATTTGCTAATGAAATGAGGATAAATGGATATATGGACATGCAGGATGGGGAAAATGACAGAAATATGAATTTGGTGTATTCCCAATAGGCACTCTCGGGGCTGCTGTGCAATGATTTAGTTAAACAAGGCTTTGTGTCCTAAATCATGAAGTTGTTGCAGATTGCAAAGACTTTTTTTCCTCCTTTACCTACGTGTGGGATTGATTCAGAACTGGAGGAAGAGTGCAAATTCCCTAAAGAGGCAAAGCTGGACAATAATCCCAGTGCTGGGCCAATGACTGTGGGTTGAAGTACAAAGTACCTTCAAGGCAAGGAGATGTGCAAGCAGCTTGATGAAAAGTCAAGGGAGTTTTCTGTTCTTTAGTCCTCCATTTAGTAATGGTGCAAGGTGCAGGAATGTTTGCAAGTGTTAGCATTGGGATGAGTCAAAATGGGAGAAAACAGTGCTAGGAAGTCCTGATAGCAAAGTTATGCTCTCTGCAAGCCCTCAGATGACGTTGGAGTGGAGAGAAAGTCCTGAAGATGGTGTGAGCCCCTATTTAAGACTGAGGACTTGATGTGTATCAGCTTCTCTAGACCCTGATTAAGCCCAGCTTAAGCTGCTTTACACCTGGGACCAGTGCAAGAATGGTTTAAGCTCACCCTTAGACAATGAGGAGTTTCAGATCTGTGGTTACACACGTTGGCTGATAAACAGCTTATCTTGTTTTTTAAATCCCCTGTGCTGTATGCTGGGAAATCCATGAATTTTTTGACAATTTCAGTCAACTTTGGACTAGAATATGAATAGCCAGCTTGTGATCCTACTGCTCATCAACCAAATACTTAGGAAAGATAAATATTAATATATTACTTACTGTATTTTTATCTTATTCTGGCCATCTGATGTTATTTAAAGTGTTATTCCTATGTTTGCAGCCTCTTAATATCATACAGCAGTCTTGCATATGCAGCTGTTTCTGGGGAAATAGCATGGAAAAATCAGAGTTGTTCCACTTTTTAAGTGAAGCTTGGAGTGGTTTCTCTGGCTTTAATGGAACAGGCACCAAGTGCTGAGTAGCATTTCAACTTCATGTGCTCAGGGTGGGAAAAATGCTCCTTTAATATGAAAATGACGTGATGCTCCTTTTCCAGAAATAGCAAACGGTGTGTTTGGAGGGTACCCATTAATCTTCATTAAATTAGTGTCCTGGAAATTGGGGTGAGCAGAGGTGCAGAGGGGGAGGAGATGGGGCAGCTCTGGAGCACGTGTACCCTGCTGCTTTGTGCAGCTCAGAGCATTCAAAGTGCTGCTTGTCGGGACTTGAAGCTGAATTTAATGGAGGGATAAGATGGAGGAGGCAGGAGAAGGAGGCAGCATAACTTCCCTGCAGGCAGCATTTCTGCTCAGAGCCTGCTTTGTGTTGGTGTGCTCTTCCTTCCTTGAGATGAATTAATTGGAATGGTGGGGAAGCTTTTGAAGGCTGCCTGGTGCCAGAGCCACATGTCCCTCTGTGTCCTGCAGGAAAAACACAGCAAACCAATCTGTCAAATTGCTCTCAAGATGGAGAGCTGCCTGCCAGCCTGGGTGGTCCTTTGGTTTCCAGAGAGGGAAATAGCAGGTGTAAAGCAACTTTTTGATGCAGAGCTTTCAAAGCATGGCCCCTGTATGGAGCTGGGCTGGGTTTGCAGCCCTCAGAGCCAGGATTCCCTTCCCAAAGTCTGAGTCACTCCCTGGCCGTGGTTTTGCTTTGGTTGCTCTGTGCTCTGCTCTGGTGTATAAACAGCAGGTACTGAATATTGCCTTTTGCAAGGGACTGTCTTGCATTGGGAGCACTGGGAATATTTTCCTGTCTGCCCTGGGGTGTCCTGACCACCAGGGGAGCACTGACTTTGACCTCATCCATGGAGAAAGTTTCCTAAACTCCAGAATAGACTAGAATCCACAAAAGTGTGAAATAGATTATAAAGAGCAGTGTAGGTGCATCACTTAGATGGGAAATTTATGTTTTGGGATTTTTAGTATGTTGTGGATGGAAGCAAGATGGAGGGCACAGGGTGTCATCCTGGGTTTCTTCTTTGTGCTGCTTCTTCCTTCTTCATGGGTTTGGGTGGCATTTTGTAATTGGGCAGAAAAGTCTGCATTGCAGCTCTTTGGGATCAATTATTGGGTTAAAAAGGGAAATAATCTACGTTTCAGCTCTTAATTGGATAGTTTATCTTTAAAAGACCTTGGAATGAAAGATTTTTAGCCATTTTTGTGGTGCTTTTCCAGTGTGCTGAGCCTGGTGTGAACAGCGTGCAAAAATCTAGATAACAATAAACAAGAAGCTGGAGACTGAAAAGATCCACTGAGTCTCTCTTTCCTGGCACAGAACCACTCCAGGAGGGTCTCCCCTGACAGGGGAGCCCCCTGGTACCCTGAAACTGCATCTTCCTCTGAGCAGAAATCAGGGATGATGTTTTCCCCAGGCCAGGAGCTCCTTTGGTTCCCCTCAGCCTGTGCAGGATGCAATGCCTGCTCCTGGGGGATCCATCTGAGCACAGCCACACCTCTGGGGCTTTGTGTTGATTGGCAAAAGCTTAGAAACACTTTTTGTCACCAATTGGAACTTCTCTCCATCAGTTTTGCTCTGCTGGTTCCTGTCTGGATCCAAATCTGAGTGTTCAGCATTCCAGACAGGCTGGATTCAAAGGGCAGAGCAAGGTCATGGTTCATGATTTTTAAAGGATTTTCAATATATCTTTCAGAGAAGAGAGTTTACAAAACCTGGTTCTGTGTGACTTAAAAATATCCCTCCCATGTGCTCTGTTTATTGTGATTTTGTTCTCAAGGTACTTTCAAGCTTTTCTGCTTCGTGACTCAAACAGAAAGAAGTGGATGCTATTTCTTGTCAATCTCAATGTGTTTTATTATTTTTCTTGAAGTGGCAGGTAGAAACCAAAGCTGAGTTGGGATTTTTCAGCCCACAGCTTGTACTGCTGGCACTGAAAGATTGGATGTGTGTGGATGGAAGAGTCTAAAACTCACTTTTCCCACAGTAGCTGGACCTCCTTGGGTTTGCTTTCTTCTTCTTGGTGCCTTTTTCAAATTCCCCTTCATGCTGAGTAAAGGGAGGTTGTTGCCACAAGTTAGGCAAGGCTTGCTAACCAAGCCTGAGCCTGGAATTTAGGAGTCTAATCCTTGTGTAAGGTGCAATGCCACAAACCACTCCAATTACAGAGCAAACTGGTGTGCACATGCTCCATCCTGAGCCCAGCTGGAGCCTGCCTGCTGAGCTGGCACAGCCTTTTATTCCACACTGCTGGGGGTAGCAGCAGAAAATCTCTGGGGTTTATTCAATTTATGGCCATAAAGTGAGTATTAAGAAATTCAGGATGCAAATTTTCGTCTTCAGCGGTTCAAGGGGCCCCTGAGATGGATCTGATGCAAGCAGTCTGTCCTGGCTTCTTGCTCTTGTTAAATATCTTTCTCATGCTTTTGTAGAGTGGAGGGAGTTTTCTGTGCCAGGCATAATAAAAATATAACCTCTGCCCCAAATCCTGCTGCTTTCATGTCAGAGCACAGTAAATGTTTGCAGATTCTGATGCCCAAATGCCAATATTAAACCTCCTGTCAGCTGTGCTTTGTAGTCAGGGTGAAGTTGTTTATCCCTTTTTCCTCTTACTCAAGCTTGTTTAGGTGTAACCTGTTCCTGTAAAAAAGGAATTTCTCCCACACTGTAAACTATTTTTTTAAAAATCAAATTATGTAGCATATGGAATTTCACCTCAGATATAGCAAGACTATTTTTAAGTCGCTCTGAGCTGAATTAGATGTATTTTACCTGCACATTTTGGGGCAGGTGTCTCTGGAGAGCTCACAGCCCTGGTTAGTGGCTCAGATCTTGCCTGTTGTGGCAGACTCTTGTCCCTAAGAGGCATTGCAGGGCCATAAATGATAAACCCTCCTCTTCCCTCCTGGGCTTTCCCATCATTTGGGAGGAGGAGGAAGGACTGGGATGCTGAGAAATGTGGCTGGAGAGGGTGGAGAGGCCATGGATTGCTACCCATGGAGTGCAATATGCAAAAATGGGAGGGAATGGGAATTCTGGGATAATTCTTTCCAATTCCTTGCCCTGCCCCAGGCACTGCTAAAAGCTGCTGGCTTCATGGCACAGGCTGCTTTGGAGTCCTCATGGCACAGCCTGGTGCTGCAGGTGCTGGGGAGCTTTAGGCTGCTTCCAAATCAGCAGGATCAGAGGGAAAATGGGATCAGGAGTGCAAATGAGAGAGAGAGAGTCAGCAGCAGATTTAATGGATTTCATGTCTTGTGGCATTTTCCTTAGAGCTAAAGCAATTAGCTCAAATATGGAGCCTTGGGTGAGCTGTAATTCCCTTTAAGGTGTGTTTTGAAGGTTTCTTGCAAAACCAGGGCTCAGGTGGCATCCCAGCCCTTCTCCAGGTTTGTGTTTTCCATGCTTGGCTTGTGCAGGAGTTTGAAAGGGGCTCCCTGTGGGAGCTCAAACATCCCCCAGCAGTGCTGGCACTGGAGTTGTGACTGTGCCCCTGTCACTTGTTTCTGGTTTATTGTCTGAAACTGGGCTGGGAGCTGCTGGGGAATTGTAAAGGCTTAGCAAAAATCAATAGTTTTATTTTCCTTTTAGCAGAGCTGCCTCTGAACCCCTCTTTAAGGTTGGTTTCATGTCCAAATGCAGGTCCCCAGTGCTCCTCAGCACGCTCCACTGGCTCTGAGATGCCTTCTGTGGTGGGCAGCATGTCTGATGTGAGCTGATGTGGTTTTGCACTGCTCCCTGCTGCTTCCCTGGGCTCCAGGGGAAGGAAAAGAGCTGAACTGCTCATGTTCCACTTATCTCCAGCTGTTGAAACATCCTTTTCCAGGTGATGAAGAAACATATTGTTAAGACTCGAGGCCCTGCTCTTTGCCAAGGATATCGTGTCCATTTATCTTCCCTTAAAATGTTTTTTGTGTTTCGTCTCTCAGTTCATCTTCACAACACCCATCACTCTGACAATCAACACCCAGCACCAGGGGATGGAAATAGAGGAGTGCTCTGCACCAAAGTGACTTCTTCAAGCTTGGATTTATTGCAAATTAGCCATGAATCATAAAATAAAAGCTTTGCACAGAACCAGTGCTCCCATGGAAATTCTGGGAGTGCTCTCCTGAGCTCCAATCTCATTTGTGGTGCTCTTGGTTCTTTTGATATTTGCTGGCACTCCAAGAGGCCTGGCAAGCTCACAGGAACTGACAGAAGCGTCTTTAGGGAAATCTGGACCCAGGTGATGCCTTCAGCCTGGTGGAGTTTTGGACTGGGGCAAAATGCAAAGGGGAAATCTCTGTGCTGGGACAGAACTGGTTGTGCTGTCACTGCTTTGAAGGTATGTGCAAGATCTGGGGGAGGATCCATGGCCCAGGAACTCCATCCTCAGCTGGAGGAGCTGGGTGGAACAGTCTATGACAAGATACTGGAAGCTCCCTCTGTGTCCAGGAGAAATTAAGCTGTCAGTGAGGAGCTCCTAATGCTGGAGTCAGGGTTCAGCCTCTGCAAACCTTAAATCATATTTGAGGTGGCAACAGTGCTAAATCCCAGTAAATGTCACCTCCTGTCAGTGGTGGCCTCATTTGTGAGAGGAGATAAAGCTCCCCCAGGCTGCTCACCTTGCTGGTGGGAAATAGATCCTCACTTTGCCTTGGTTTCCTCCTGCACTCTGCTCGTTCAGAGGAATGGGGAGATACAATTAGTGTTTATGAAACACTTGGGGATTGTGTAAAACAAATCATAAAAAAAGGGGAGCTCTGCCAGAGCACTGAAAATATTTACACAACATCTGAAGCCTGCCTGTGTTGGACTTTATCACAAGGAAATCCATGCAGGTGCCAGAACTTGAGCAAATGTTAAATGCATCCTTCTGGCATCCGTGAATCCTGGAGGAAGGCTCAGTCCTTGAAACTCAGCCATGATGTTCCTGCTGGTTATCATCCAAAGCTCTCTGAAGGGGGAGACCACCTCACTGCTGCTGCTCTGGAACAGGGATGATGGATCCTCAGGGAGGCCCAACAATTCCAGGGTTGTGAAGGAGCTTTAAATCCACAAAGCTCTCCTTGCCTTCTTCTGTTTGCTGCTCTTGGCTTTCCCTCCTCCTGCTCTGGGGAGGGGAGGGTTTAAACCTTCCCCTGAAACAAATTCCAATGGCTTCCTTTCACAGCGTCCTTCTCACTTTAGGTGGCACCTCCTGCTCTCCAGGAGGAAGCTGCATCTTCCAAGAGTTCAAAGTCTGAACACTGGAGGTTATTCCTGCCTTCCTTTAAAAATCTGGGGTTGAAAGTCTGCTCAGGGATGCCACCAGCATCTCAGAGCTAATTGCTGCCCATCAGGATGAGCCCTTGGAGTCCCATCCTCATGCCTGATGCCTCACTGTGGAGCTGTGCCCAGTGGGATGAGGCACATCCAGGCTCCTGCAGAAGGAGGATTTATGGGCTCATCCCTCCCTGAGCCTCCTGGGTTTGAATCCTATTTCACCCTGCCTTTCCCAGCTGATAGGCCTTATCTCCTTGCAGGGCTTCCCCTGGGCTGGTGCCATACTGCAGGATCACCTTTGGCACCAGAAGATGCTTTTTCAGGCAGAGTTGGTGATGGGGTTTTAGGATCCCTGGGGGAAAAGCAGCCAGGATCAACGTGCAGCTTGTTTCTTGCGCCTGAATTGCATCTTTTTTTCTCTATTTTTGTGCTCAGTGCTGCTTGCCTGGATCTAATACTCAGCTGTCTGCTTCAGATATCAGCTGGCTGTTTATCAGTGACTTCCTCCACCCAGCTCAGGGTGACTTTCAGATGAGTACCAGGCAAGCATGAATATCTCTTCCTTTTAATAGCATTTTTGGGATCAAGTCAGATCCTTTTCAGCCCTAGCATGTTCTTGTGCAAATACCAGCAGCAAAATGTCCCTCAAAAAACATCTCCCAAATGGAAGACAAGAAGTCCCTCTGCTCCTGGAAGGTGGAGTTCTGAGACTGTCAAAGGCCATGGGGGATGTTGGGAATGAGGAAAAGGGCTGGTGCTTGCAAATTCCTCTGGTTTTTGAGCTCATTCCTAGGATTGAAATGTAGGAATATGGTTTGGTTTAGCTGGAGGAGATTTATGGCTTTTGGAGGAGATGGGTGAAGCAGATAGATCTGAAAGCCCTTCTGAATTTCAAACAAATAAATGCTGAGCATGTTTTATTATATTTTAATTGAATGGTGTTTTGTGTGTCCCATAGACTGCAGGGAAGTGCCTGGAATATTGAGGCACTGTTGGGTTATATTGATCACAGGGATAAATCATGAGGGATGTGGAATGAAAGAAATTCATTCCTTCTGTACATTTTGCTGTATTGCTTAGGAATGAGGAAGCTCTGCCTTCCTGGAATTTCAGATGCCTTTGGATGTTTGATCAGATCCCATGTGAGACCAAGTGGTGTGTTTTGGCTCTGCATTCAGGGTTTTTTTGTATTTCTTGAAGTTACTAGAGAAGCACAAAGTCCTGGCAAGAAGTGGATTTCTTTACATCCTGCCTAATGCTGAAACTGCTGTCTGGGTTTCCAAATTTTAGTGGGAACAAGACTAATGTCCATTTGAACAAAAATAGAAGTTGGACTAAGGCACTTTCTGCTCTTCTGTCTTTGGGGAGTGAGGGAATTGAGAGGGAAAGCCAGTGAGGCTCAGCAGCATTGCTAATCAAGTCCATGGTCTGATGATTGTCTTAATTTCAATTAGTGCAAGCCTCCTCCAAGAGGCTGAGGCCAGCTCTGGATGCTCCAGGGAATCCAGAGCCTCCTCCTCTCTGAGAGCTGGAATGGATCTGCTGGAAGCACCAGTCTGATGGATTGTGCTGGGCATGTAATGGCAATGCAGTGGGAATTGCTGATAGATGGTGCTTAAATGGACTTGAGCAATCTTTCACCCAGAGCTGGATGGCTCTGCTAAAAACACCAGAGCCTTCAGTGGCAGCTCAAGTCTATTTTTGATGTGCAGGGAAAGCAGGAAGGTTTAAACAGAGCAGAGTGAGGAATGATTGTTGTTTTATTAGTCAAGATTTGCTGTTAAAATGGTGTTGGGTTAAAATTTGTTGCCTTTAATTTGCCTGGAAGCTCCTTGGCTTCAGTGGGAATGAGGGGCAGAGATGGGAAAATCCCAAGCTGTGAAGCTCAGGGAGGCTACAGCTCCATCCAGCACTGAACCATTTTCCTCAGAAAGGCTCTTCCACACCCTGGGTGGATGTTTTTTTAGTCACCAGCTAGGGTACAGCAGTGATTGCACAGGTTCAGTGTGTACAAGGCCTGGCTCCCCAGGATAAATTGGGATTTGAGGCCAGGACCTCACAGCACATCTGTGTTGCTCTGTATGGCTCCTGTATGGTCTGGGCTGCTCAGACTAAAGCTTTTCTGCCTCTGCAACACTCCTGGAAATGTTTTCAGCTGCATCAGGAGCTCCTGTGTCAGCTCAGGAGTTCTTTTGGATCACAGCTTTAGCTTTGACTGTCCCCAGGATCTTTTCCCACAAAACACTGGCACGGTGTTGCTTGTCTTGGTTAAAAAAATTAGTGAAAACTTTGATTGTGTGGTCTCAGGCTCTGGTTTAATCTCTTCAGCTGAACTCCCATCACTCCCTGTCAGTGGCTGCTTCAGGGACTCCTGCTGGGTGGAATTTGTGACAGTTCAGCAATTCCTGTGTTGTTAATTTGTCACACAGAAGGGTTTTCTCCACTGCTGGTCTTCTACTGCTTTCCCCATCTTTCCTCACCTTGAAGAGGGGGAAAATCCCAAATCAAAATAAAATAATCCAGAGTTTTACAGCAGAAATTACCCCCGAGGCACTGAATGTGACTTGGGGGATCCCTTGGACACTGTGGGTGTCAGTTCTTACAGCACACCCAATTCAGTGGCATTTCTTAACAAGGATGGGGATATAAATGTTTGTGAATGATCACACAGCAGTTGTGTTAACTTAGGAATGGGTTTCATTCACTGTGAATTCCTGTGAAATCTTAAGAGAGTTTCTGAGCTCATTTTCCTTGGAGAAAAATGTGGGAGAGCTTCACACTTCTACAAGAGTTGGGGTTTTAGTTTCTTCACATTTATTGCCTCTATGTTCTCTGGTTCTGCCTCCTCCCTGACATTTACTCTGAAGAGGCTGTAGCAGCTTTCACACCTTGTCTTGATAATCTGCTGCTGGTTTATTAAGTAACTTTTTGGCTTTAATTGAATGAAACCTTCATGGATGAAGAATTGGATGAAAGCTTCTCTAAGCCTCTTCCTGAGGCAGGGGGTTGGAGCTGAAGGGTCTTTAAGGTCCCTTCCAAGCCCAAACCATCCCATGGTTATTCTCTATTCTAAAAACCTGGCACCTACAACTGCTCAAGCAGGTGCTGCCCTCTGCTCTGCCTGGATAATTGCATTTCAGCAATGCCTGCAACACCTTGAAATCCCTTAATACACTTCACAGCTTTGCTGTGCTTAACACACCTGAGTCCCTCTGTGTCTGTAATGTCTCCTCACCTCTGTCATGCTCATCTTTATTTATGAGGCTCGTGGCAGGGCTGGATTGGTATTTTCTAGGTGTTACCCAAGCTCTCAGCCCTGCAGGCCGTGTTCTGATCTCCTCACTTAGAGCAGGGAGTCTTTGTCCCACAGAAAGAATTAATTGTGAAATGAGTTCTGATCAGTGATTTACTGCCCTGTTTGGAAACTATCTGGGCTGAAAGCATTTTAAAAATGGAGTTGGCTTCAGGAGCTGGGCTAGGTGGCACAGATAATTTGAATCCCCAAGCTAATCACTGGTTCATTTTCAGATACACATCCACACTCCTGTTATTAACATGGAGTGCAGGCAGCAACACTCCTGGTGCTCTCAGGACTTGCTGCTGGGATTTTGTGATGAGGTTAATTAGGCAGCATACAAATTTCTAGGTTGTTTGAAGAAAATCAGAGCTAGTTATTTTCAGAGATGCTTCCAAACTGCCCCTCCAGAGGTGAAAGAGTTGGGGTGGGGTCCAGCTTAGTCAGAGATCTCAGAGTTCACAGAGGCAGAGGGGTCTCTGCTAATTTAGAGTAATTGAGCTGCGAACATTTTGAGTTGTAAGAGTGTGACCATGTTCACAGGGGTCTTAGGATGAGGGATGAGATGAGGATCTGACTCCATGTTTCAGAAGGCTTGATTTATTATGATATATAGTATATTAAAACTATACTAAAAGAATAGAAGAAAAGGTTTCATCAGAAGGCTGGCTAAGAATAGAAAAAGAAGGAATGATAACAAAGGCTTGTGCATCGGACAGAGTCTGAGCCAGCTGAGTGTGATTGGCCATTAATTAGAAACAACTAACATGAGCTAATCAAAGATGCACCTGTTGCATTCCACAGCAGCAGATAATCAATGTTTACATTTTGTTCCTGAGGCCTCTCACCTTCTCAGGAGGAAAAATCCTAAGGAAAGGATTTTTCATGAAAGATGTCTGTGACATAAGGGAGCTGGAGAAATGAAGCTGTGGAGCTCCTGTGATGCCAGCATTTTAAACAGCAAAAACACACTCAGCCAGGATATCATGAATGGGGAAAGTGTCTCTGTCCAGAGAAAAACTTCTTTCCTGTGGCTGTGCTCTGTTGCTTCTATTTGCTGTTTTATTCACAGACAAGTTTTATCCCTGTCAGGGGGTTTATTTTTCCCTGCTGGCTTAGCAAACGCTTTTGAGGGGCTGCAGCTTCCCCCTGCAGCTCTGTGGGCGCTGCAGATGGAGGCAGAGGTTGCAGCAGAGCTGCGGCACTAAAAGCTGGGTGTGAGCTCTGGCAGGTGCCTGCTCACCAGGAGGCTGCCCTGCTCTCGGGCTGTTAATTGATTCCCCTCCCTCCCTCCCAAAATGAAGCTGGCTGCATTAAGGGAGCCTTGGCTCTGCCACTTGACCCAGAGGAGCATTTCCATTAAGTTGCAGGATCTGTGTCCCTGGGGGAGCAGCTGGCTCCTGATGCAGAGAACAAAGAGCTGCTGTCCTGACACAAATGCAACGGGCTGAGCCAGGTGTGTGCTGCTCTCCGTGGGCTCTGCCTCTGTGGAAGAAGCAGAGAAACACTCAAGGGGCTCTGAGGAAGAGCTGGACCCACACAAGACATTTTATTTGTTACCTGGCTTCACTGGGAGCTCTTTTCTTGCATTTCTGTCTCAAGGCTCAGAGCTGCTGGGGAAAGACCAGATGCTCCCTGTTTATACATGCTTTACTGAAGTGTTTCCTTTTGTTTGGAGGATCCTCTTTGAAGAGCTAGAAGTGAAAATAGCTTTGATTGCTGCCTCTTGGATTATTTTGAAGCAGTGTGGTTAGGGGAAGGTGTCCAAAGTTTCATCAGTGGGTCCCGTATCTCTGTGTGGAGAGCTGCAGGAGATGGAAATTTGCTGCAAGAGCAGCTGTGGGTGAGAGGATGGGGATAATTGTGGTTTTTTCAGTGTCCTCTGGTAAAGCACCATTTGGGGAACACCCTGCCAAAGTGGGGTGTTAACCAGCTGTGAGTCTGAATAAGAAACTCCTGGACCTTTAAAATTTGAAATTTCTCATGTGACTGAACAGTAGAGCCTTGAGGTGAATTGTGATGCTGCTTGCACCCAAGGCACCTCTTTAAATGAAACTTCTCCCTGTGTTTGTGCCTGTGCTGTGCAGCCATGGGGATCTGGCCTTCTTTTTGTGTGGAGTTTGGTACTGGTGGTGTTTGTGTCCTGGGAATCCCTGCTCTGCTCAGCAGTCCAAGCCATGACTCCCAGAATGGGGTGGGGAGAACAGGAGTATTAAAAATCATGGAATTAAAGGCAGAGATGTTCAGAGAAGCTGCAGTGTCCTGGTATTTGTGCTCCTTGTGCTGCATCCATGGCCTGATTCCCTCTCCTGTGGATGCAGTTTGTCCCTGGGGTTGTCTGTCCCCACCAGGGGTTCAGTCTGCAGGGATGGCACGGATGGAGCAGGGCAGCTGCAATGGGAAGAGCCCAAGGGGTTGCTAGGGTCCCTCTGGTCCCAAGGGCCTTGCTTCAAGCCCCTCTCTTTGCACAGCAATTCCCTTTTGGGAGCTCTGCTTTCACAGGGCTCCAACTCCAAACTGGTTTAAGGGGTTTGCTTTTCATCTCTCACCTGGGAATTCTGTGCTGGAAGGAGAGGTGGAAGGGCTGTGGGTGAGCTGGAGCTTGGCAATGCCTGCCTGGAGCCCTGTGAGGAAATGCCTGTTCCCTGCCAGCTTTGGGAGAAGGAGAGGAGAGGAAAACACCTTGGCCTGGCTGTGCCAGCTGCAAGCCTGGCAAAGTGCTGGGAGCTGCTGGGGCTGGGCTCATCTGCCCCTTGTTTCCCTTCATTCCAGCCTCACCCAGGCACATAAAGGAGGTTTCTCCTCCTTCCCCAAGCTGGCTGGCAGCAGGGGTTTGCAACCAGCATATAAGCGATCCCAGATCCTCCTCAGAAGTGATCCCAGCTTGTTTGGGCTGGGCATTGGCAGGTTTGAAATCTGGATGGAATTCAGGGTGAGATAATCCCTGTCCTGGAGGGTTTGGTCTTTTCTCACCCTCTGGAGGGTCTGGTGACACCACAGGAACTCGGCTGAGGTCACGTAGCTGCTGCTGTGGCAGGAGAGGGGAGACAGGGCTGCAAATGAAGCATCTCCTTCCTCCTGCCCCCAGCACTCCCCTGGGAGCATCTCCTCTCCTCCCTGGCTGCTTTGCATGGCTGGAAATGCTCAGGGAATGTGGCAGTGACGTGTTTGAAGCCAGGTTTCCCTGGGCACATCCACCTCCAGCCTTCAGTGAGGCAGAACTTGGGAACAAAGCACATTTTCTGCCTTTTGCAGGGCTCTGCCTCGCACAAGAACAAGCTTGCAGCGGCCCATGTTCCTGGCAAGGGCTGGGAGGTGGGTGGGATAGCACAAACAGGCTGGGGATGGAGAAATCCAACCTCAGAAAGGAACTTTCACTCTGTCCTGCCGTGCCTCAGGCAGGGATTTGGATCTGAGGCATAGATCCTGCATCAAAGTTCAGAAGAAATGCATAAAAGTGGGAGATGTGGGGAGCAGTGAGAGTGTAGCCTGAGGCTCAGCTCTGTGCACGGGGCTGCACAACTGGCAGTGCAGCTCTGCCTCTGCAGAGCTCTTGCTCTGCCTCCTGCTCCTCCTGGCTGCAAACAGCCCCATGTCAGGGAGGGCTTTCCTCTCATCCCTCAAGCCAACCTGGCCTGGGATCTGGGGTTTGTGTGGCTCTCCTGAGCTGGTTTAGGGGTGAAGAACCTGGGTTTTCCACTCTCTGAGTCTTGTCCTGCATTCAGGTCAGATGAACAAGGTCATTGTCTGTGGGAATCTACAAAATCTGAGGGTTTTGGGAAAGCTGTAGAAGGCAGGCCCCAGAGACAGCAGAACTGTGATTGGAGCTAAGCAGCAGCCAGCAGAAAAATTATGTAAAATTGGTCAGCAGGAAAATGATGTAAAATGTAGAAAAGCAAGGACAAATAGAACAATGATCTGTGTATTAACACTTGACTAGAATAAGTCCCTAAGCTACAGAAAAGTTTATCTAGCAAGATATTAGGAAGTTTTAAGCTTAATAATGGAGCTCTGTGCATTGTGTTTTAAGGCTCACAAGCAGGTATTGTATCTGAAATAAGCAGGCATTGTTTAACCAAAGGTACCTGTGCTTACAGGGATTGGATGGAACTGCTGTCAATGTGCTTTTGCTTTGTGTGATTGGGCAAAAAACTTATAAAGTGAGTTGTAACATTAAGTTCTGTGTCTGCTGCCTGAGATGTGAGCTGGTGGCGTCTTCCCATCGTCATAACCATGGAATGAGGCTGATGGTGGAAAATCAAACAGCTCAAGGCAGTTCCTGGCAGTCCTGTCCTGTATGTAGTCTGTAAATAACCCCCCACCAGCGATAATTGTCCAGCCCTGTCCAACAGGGAATTGTGCATTTCAGGGGAAATGTGGAGGATTTTGGATTGCCAAGGTGTTGTCAGCTGGCAGAAGAAAGACAAGGATGTGATGCTTTCCCTGTTTCTTGCTTAGAGTCAGGGTACAGGAGAGGGAAGCTAAAAATAATCCTTAAAATAGTCCAGTTCCAGGGATTCACTCCTTCCTTCAGCCTTGAGTGTGAGAGGACAGGCACAAACCCAAACCCCAATCCTTTGTCCCTGCTTTCCCCTGTGCAGGATTTTGCCATTCAGCAGGACCCAAAGCAAAGCTGATCTGTTCCACACTGAGGAAAGGGTGTCAGAAAAGTGCTGCAATAAAATCAAATTCACCCTGATCCTTTCTGGAGGAGCCAAGAATGGGGACAACCAACATATTTTGCTTCTCCTGAATTTCCTTGAGGTCTTTGGATAGGAAAGCAGCTTTGCCTGGGCTGGCTCCCAGTCTCTTTCCCATTTTTAGTCGTTGGCATTAATGTGGATTATTTAAAAGAGTAAATTGCAGTTTTCATAAATGAAAATAATATTTGGGAATAAAACATTTGAACTGCAGAGAGAAATTTGGATCTGTGTGTGGAAAGGCCATGACCAGGAGACAGGGCATGGGATGGTTTTCAGCATGGGAGCTCCTGCTAGGTGAGAGCAGGGCTCTGCTCTTTGTGGGGTAAATCTCAAATAAAACACTTCCAACAGAATGGGATCAAGGTTGGATTTAATCTGTTCTCTTAACATTTAGTCTGGAATTGCTCTGCCATGAATCTGGAGGAACAAAGGGATCATCCTCTAAATGGGGCTCCCATAATGCTGATACTGCTAGAATTAAATGGAAATTCAGAGGCAGGTTATAATGCTGATATTACTAGAATTAAATGGAATTTTAGAGGCAGGTTATCTTTTCAGGGCTGCCTGCTGTGGAAATAGAACAAGACACCAAAACAGGCTGTAAGAACAGGCAAAATCATGCATGGGAAATGCTCTGAATGCTGCTACAACCTCTGGGAAAAGGACTGGGTTGTCCTGGAGGTCAGCATTCAAAGTGTTTAAAACCAAGCAACCCGTACCCAGATTGTCACTTGAATGTGGTACAATGGTGAAGGAGTCTCTGGGTCTTAGAAAATGTCCTTGTGCAGAGAATCTGATCCTGTGGGTCCTTCTTGCCATCCTGCCCAGAGCAAACCCTTTTTATATTACATATTGTTTCATCTCCCTGCATGTACAAGCTGTCCCTGCCCAAGCTATCAGATCTGCCAAGCCTGGGAGAGACTTTCACCCCTGGATCCCTTCCCAGCCCCTCCCTTCAGCCAAGGCAGCACCTGCAGGACCTCCTGTGCTCGTGGTCCTCAGCCTCTGCCCTCCCTGGAGAGCTGGGAGCCCTCTGAAGGCACATTCCCACATTCCCAGCCTCCACATCATCCCAGCTCCCCTTCCTCATGGAGCTCTGGTGCTCCTCCAGGTGTGGAGCCTCTCTGAGGCTGAGGGGACACAGCCTGGCATGATGGTTTTGTGAGGGGACACGGCCTGGGGTGATGGTTTTGTGAGGGGACACAGCCTGGGGTGATGGTTTTGTGAGGGGACACAGCCTGGGGTGATGGTTTTGTGAGGGGACACAGCCTGGGGTGATGGTTTGTGAGGGGACACAGCCTGGGATGATGGTTTTGTGAGGGGATACAGCCTGGGGTGATGGTTTGTGAGGGGACACAGCCTGGGGTGATGGTTTTGTGAGGGGACACAGCCTGCGACAAGGGTTTTGTGAGGGGACACGGCCTGGGGTGATGGTTTTGTGAGGGGACACAGCCTGGGGTGATGGTTTTGTGAGGGGACACAGCCTGGGTGATGGTTTTGTGAGGGGACACGGCCTGGGGTGATGGTTTTGTGAGGGGACACGGCCTGGGGTGATGGTTTTGTGAGGGGACACGGCCTGGGGTGATGGTTTTGTGAGGGGACACGGCCTGGGGTGATGGTTTTGTGAGGGGACACGGCCTGGGGTGATGGTTTGTGAGGGGATAGAGCCTGGGGTGATGGTTTTGTGAGGGGGTACAGCCCAGGATGATGCTTTGAAGGGATTGGCTCATTTTTCCTGCCTGGAGGATCCTGGTTTGTGCAAGGTGAAATTCCTGCTGCTTGGGAAGGGATTAGCAGCACGAGCTTTGGTTCCTTGCCGGCTCTGTCAGAAAGCAGGTGGCAAAGAGGCTTTAATGTGAGATTTAACGAGGTGCCAAAAGTCACTGCTGCGGGAGGTGAGGCCCCAAGCTGGGCTGAGAAGAGATGAGCCTGCTCAGAGAGGAGGAGTTGTGTGGGTAAAGATGCAGGGCAGAATCCGGGCCCTGATGTCGCTGTCCTGAAGGGAGAAGTGGCTCCTGCAGCATCCCTGGCACCATTCCTTGTTCCTTGTGGAATGCACATCCCCGGTACCATTCCCTGTCCCCCTTGGAACAGTGCATCCCAAGGACCATTCCCTGTGTCCCCTCTGGAATTCCCATCCCTGGGATCATTCCCATCCGTGGGACCATTCCCTGTCCCCTCCAGAGCATTCATCCCCCTGGGACCATTCCCTGTGTCCCCTCTGGAACAGGCATCCCTGGGACATTTCTTGTGTCCCTTGGGACCATTCCCTGTGTCCTCTGGAGCACACATCCCTGGGACCATTCCCGGTGTCCCCTCTGGAATTCCCATCCCTGGGATCATTCCCATCCTTGGGACCATTCCCTGTGTCCCCCCTCTGGAACACACATCCCTGGGACGTTCCCTGTGTCCCTCTTGGAATGCACATCCCCAGGACCATTCCTTGTTCTTTCTGGAGTTCCCATTCCTAGGACCATTCCCTGTGTCCCCTCTGGAATTCCCGTCCCCAGGACCATTCCCTGTGTCCCCTCTGGAATTCCCATCCCCGGGACATTCCCCGTGTCCCCCCTGGAGTTCCCACCCCCAGGACCATTCCCTGTCCCCTCTGGACTTCCCATCTCTGTATCCCTTCTGGAGTTCCCATCCTTGCCATCATTCCCTGTCCCCTCTGCGATTCCCATCCTTGCCACCATTCCCCGTGTCCCCTCCGGAATTCCCATCCCCAGGACCATTCCCTGTCTCCTCTGTTGTTCCCATCCCCAGGACCATTCCCATCCCCAGGACCATTCCCTGTCCCCTCCGGAATTCCCATCCCCGGGGTTGCAGCGGGAGCCGCAGCCACGAGAGGGCACTGGAAGGATGCGGATTTGGGGGCGATGCCGCGGCTGGTCCCAAACCATCCCTGGAATTACCAGGAAAAAGAGCTTTTTCTCCTCTCCCCCTCCGTTTGAATCCCAATTCATTGGAGCTTGAAGCAAGGCTGGAATGGCACGCACAGCATCGCTGCTCTGTGCTGGGTTTCTTTCCTGCCAGGAGAATTTTTTCCTGCAGCTTTCTCAGCCTTGTTGAGTTGTGCTCATCTTCCTTCAGTCCTGTTAAGAGTCCCAGGTCTTGCAGGGAACAATCTGGTTTTTGTACCCTGAATTCTGGAGATAAAGCCCTGGACTGAGACAAAAGAGACACACAGAGGAGACAATTTCAAAATTGTATTTTGTGTATTTTGTCCTGGTTGAGAGGTTAATTTCTGTCTCATTTCCCTGAATTTATTTTCAGCAGGGGATACATTTTTTCCTGCTCCCAAAGGGCGACAGGGAGAGGTTTCCCTAAGAATCACTGACTTTCCTGTGGTGGAAGGTGCTGCAGGAACAAATCCTCCTCCTTCAACTGAGTGTCAGAGGAAATTTGGAAACAGTTTGAAATTAAAATGCTTATTTTGCCCTTTCACTTTGGCCTTATCCTGACTCAATTAGGTTCTGATTTTTGGGCTGCACATTAAAGTAAATAATTCTATCTTGGAATATCTCACAAATTTCATTCTGCAAAATATCTCAAGGTCTGCCTTTTATTTTTTCCTTCCAACCTGCAATCAGGAGGAAATGAAATCAACAGCTTGGGATCTCTTTTGGAGAGAGAATCCTGTTTTCTGAGCTCTTTCTGATGTCGCTGGTGTGCTGAGCTGGGATGATGGCTTGGCTGGGCTGCAGTGTGTTCCTAGGAAGGCTCTCCCTTCATCCTCTGCCTGACATTTGTGCTGAGGCCAAGGCAAACCTCGGTGCAGTTTGAACCCTGATCCACACTTGGAGATCAGCAGATGGGAAGGCTCAAGAAATATTTTATCTGGCAGAAGATTTTTTGTCTTGGAATTAGAGCCCGTGAGCTGGGGGTGGAGCAGGGATGTGGATGAGGATTTGCAGGTAGAGTGATGCCTTAGGGAGCTGGAACAGAGGCTGGGTGGAATTTAGAGGAATAAAGTGGAAATTTATTGATGGGACTTCAAAGGCCACACCCTGGCAACACCTGAGCCCCATCGTGGCTCTGCCCAGATGGCTCCAAGGTGGAAGCAAAGGAGGGCTTGAGATCTCACATTTTTAGAAGTTTTAGTCCATTTGCACATAGGAGTTAATTGTCTAATTAATGGCTTCAAATGGTGAAGTTTCATCCTCCTTGCTTGCTTGCCCCCCTCCTCTTCTCATGTTGTTGATGCTTAGGGCTGAAATTTGAAAAGCTTGTCCCTGAGTGTCCAGCTAGAACAGAATTTTTTGTCTCCACCACCCTGTGAAAAGATCCCAGTAACAGTTCATATAAAGCTAAAAGCTGAACACCAAAACAGAACAGAAAAACTTAAAACCCAAGGTATCAGAGAGAGACAATATTTTTGACCTTCAATATGAAGAATATTGAGAGCTGCACTAAACTCTGCAGCCCTTCAAGCAGAAGAGCAGCTTTGTGCTGTTACTTTGTGGACCACCCCTTTAATTATCTTTAAATGCATTGAGTTTGTTCCAGCAAAAATGCAGCACTCAGGTTGGAGAAGTTTCCTCAAGCTGCTCAATTTGTTAAAAACTTAAAGCACAAATAACCTCTGGAGAGATCTTTTATCCAAATTGTGGATCTTCAGTTCCAAGTCTGAAATTTCTCCCTCTCCATGTAGTCATTTATCAAATAATGTAACATTAAAGCAACACCCATTTCTGGTAATAAACCAAGAAATAGGAGTTTTGCTTGCAAAATAAGTTGAAGCTTTGATAATTTAATAATAACAATAAAAAAGAAGGGTTTTTTTTTTTCCAGTTGGCAAAACCCAGCACTTCCTGCTAAGTGGCAAATAAGCAACTGAAGAAAAGACAGAGCCTGCTCTGTGAGGTTTAAATCAAAACATGCACACTTTAAAAAAAATATTCCAGGGTTTTAAAGGCCCTGGAAAAGAGGAAGAGCAATTCATCTGCCATGGGTTTAGAGTGGTGGCTTGGGTTGTTCAAAGAGACAGCACGTGTGTGGGAATACTCCCCTGGAAAATGAAGATATTCCCTCATCAAAGCGGGAACCTGCAAACGTGTGTTGCATAAAGGGGGAAATTCCAGGCATTCCTGGGGAAATTGCACCTTCTCCACTGCAGGACCGAGCCATGGAACGCTTGTAGACCATCCTGGAGGCTGTGTCCAGAGCTGGAGGGAGGTGCAGGAGGGAGGCAGGGGTCAGGATGCTCCTGTGTGAGGAGGGAAGGAGCAGCTCGCTGTTCCTCCAGGGCTGGAGGTTTCTCCCCAGCACTCATGCTGATAACCACAGCTCCACCTGGCCATCCATTATTCATGGAGACCCCAGCAGCCCTGGGAGGCTGCAGGGATGAGAAGCAGCAGTGTTTGAGCTGTTAATTGGATGGGTAAGTCCCCCTCTCCTGAGGGCTCACATGAACTTCCCATTGACCCCACAAATGGTTTCTGGAGGCTGGAACAGAGCCCAGGGTGCTCAGGGCAGGTGCCTCTGACCAGCTCTGGCTGCACTTTGCAGAGCTGCTGGGCTGGGGTTGATTGCAGGCACTCCAGGGGAATTTGGGGAGAAAAGGAAGGATGGGATCCCAGGGGCTCAGATCCCATGGGGTCACCCAGGCTGCTGCTTCCCACAATAACCTTTGGATTCTCCACTTTGGGGGAAAGGGGAGGTGTTTGTCAAAGCAGAATTGGGCAGCTCTTGGCTCTGCTTCAGGCCATTGTCCACTCCTTGATTTGTCCCCCCAGCCACCTCCATCGTGCTGACTCTGCTGGCAGAGCTGCAGGGAAACTCAAAATTCCCCTATTTTCCCCTCAAATCACCCAATGGAGTCCAGCTTGGTAGAAGTGGAGCCCTGGAAGGAGGGGGCTGTGTCCATGGAGTTGTGGGGATGGGTAAGAAAGGAGACAACCAGGCTCCGGTGATGCTGGGGATGGGTTTGTAGGATTGGGAGTGGGTCAGGGCTGCATTTTATCTCTTTATTTCATCTATTACCAGCTATTTTATCTCCCTTTGGGAAGGGAGGGAAACCTTCCAGGTGGATTGTCTTTGTCTTGGGACATTCTTGGCCATGTGGTACTGAAAGTGCTTGTTCCTCTGTGCAGTGAGAGCCTTATTCCACTCCTGAGTATTCCCCAAAATCTCTCAAACCAATGGGGTTCAACCAGTGCCAGCTGCCAGCAAACCTTCCTGTAGAGCTGATCCATGTCCTGCCCCTCCCCTGTGGCCTCCCTGCTCTTTTCAAGGCCCTTTTCTTACTCTTTACTGTTTGAAAGTCCCCAAACCTCAATGTCTGGAGCAGCAGAGCAGCTCACACGCTTTGACAGATGAGCAATGTCCCTCTTTGTCTGCTCACTGCAAAAATATTCCCCTGCCTTCCTCGCCTTCATCTGTCTAGTAGCTTTAAGTGGCTTTCCAAATGTGTTTATCTGGAATTCTTTACATTTTTAGCCTCCATCCCGTGCCTGGGAAGCGACTGGGCCCTTGGATGCTGGAATCAGTGCTTAATGTACGTCTGGCCTGCAGAGTTATCTAGAGGAGATGATCCTGTTGAAGGAAGAAGAGCACAGAAATCAGTGCCCCTGGTGAAAATGCAGGTGATAAATGTACCCTGTGAGCACATTCCAGCTCCCTGAGTCCCAGCATTGCTCACAAATCCCTCCTAGGAAGAAGGAGAGGGAAGCAGGGAGCTGTAAATTACAGCTTGGCTTAATTGGCTGGCTCAGGTACAGCAGGCTGAGCTGGGAATACACAAAATATCTTTATGTAAAAGAAGTGGTTCTTAGCAGGGGATGCAGTGAAATGGGGGTTTCAAGCAGTTGGTGTCTTGTGGTTGGATCCTCTGGTGTCTGAGGAGGTGCAAACTCCAACCGAATCTTTTCCTGCCATTGGGGCTTTCTTAATATTCCTCCCTCCCCTGTGGATTCTCGGGTGTCTAATAATATTCCTAATAAGCTGCAACGTGATCTCAACAATTTCTTTCAGTGTGGGGCATTAATAGGTCTCAGGGCACGGGAGAGGGCCCTATTTTCATAAAACTTCTAGGAACTGTAAGACCTCTGCCCCTTCCACCAAGCTGGGCTGGAATTGGCCAACAAATTTGGAAGTTATTGGAGACGTGGGAGATGAGTATGTTTGTTTTATTTATATTTTATATATGTATCCCACGTGCAGACTGACTGCAGAAACCTCATTTCTTAAGAGACTGAGCCTAAACCTTATGTTTTGCCTCTCTATTGTAATAAACCCTGTCTCCTTTTATTTACCCACCTGTAGGATTTGATGATTTCCCCTTTCCCCCCAGTCCTCAATTTCCCCATATCCTGTTCCCAAAAGGGCTGGGGCCCTTCCCGAGGGATGGTTTTGTGCTGTTCCCCAGGAGGGCTGCCCTGAAGGAAGCAGATTTGTAGGTGCACATATGTTACATTGCATTATTTGATAGCAGCAATAGGGAAAAGGATACAGGGGTAAAAAGAGAAGAGGGAAAAGAAGGAAAAGGATCCAGGGGAAAAAAGAGAGGGAAAAGAAGGAAAAGGATATAGGGGGAAAAGAGAAGAGAGAAAAGGATACAAGGAAAAAAGAAAAGAGGGAAAAGGATACGGGGGAAAAGAGAAGAGGGAAAAGAGGGAAAAGGATACAGGGAAAAAAGAGAAGAGAGAGAAGGATACAGGGGAAAGAGAGAGGAGGGAAAAAGGATACAGGGAAAAGAGGGAACAGGATACAGGGGAAAAAAGTGAAGAAGGAAAAGGATACAGGGGAAAAAAGTGAAGAAGGAAAAGGATACAGGGGAAAAAAGAGAAGAAGGAAAAGGATACAGGGGAAAAAAGAGAAGAAGGAAAAGGATACAGGGGAGAAAAGAGAAGAGGGAAAAGAGGGAAAAGGATACGGGGGAAAGAGAGAGGAGGGAAAAAGGATACAGGGAAAAGAGAAGAGGGAAAAGAGGGAAAAGGATACAGTGAAGAGAGAAGAGGGAAAAGTGAGAGCCTGCTCTGGCCTTCCCCAAAACCAGTTCAGATTTCTGGCGTTGCTTTTGAATCTGTCAAAGGCACCTATATCCCCACAGGGGAATAAAACCTTTAACAATTCAAAAATAGGAGCAGCAGGAGAATTTCTTGTACATTTAGCCCAGGAGGCCACTTTTGCTGAATTGGAAAGGATCTTTCTTTTGGGACCTGATGCTTTTGATGGCACCTGAAGCCCCTGAGGCAGTGTGCTTTTCCTGCTGCCCCAGCCCTGTGTGCACACAGATGATCCACACACAGAGCACCGTGTCCATGCTTCCCTCTGCAGCATTCCAGCCCGCTCGGGTTGACCTTGTCTCTCTCAGTGATTTAGGTTTTAGAGAAGGAATGGCTGAGGATTTGCTTTGACATTTAAAGGCAATCCAGGTAATTGATAGCACTGGCAGCGTCCATCTCTCCCCCCATATATCTGCACAACAGTATCTATTTTTGACGTAGCTGACACGCCATTTCCTCTGGCAGCCCAGGGGCGGCTCATCTTTAAATTAAACTCGTCTCCAAGGCTCAGCCCTGCGAGCTGTGCAGAGGCAGACACGGGTGGGGTATTTCATCTGGAGACTGTGCAGGCATATTTGAGCAGGGTGATGTATTATCAAAAGGGCTCTGCATTACTGCTAGCTGGAACCAAAACAAGCTCTAAAGTATTAACTAATGACATGGGAAGTCCCTTAGGTATCTAATCACCTTTAATGTTCAGATTTAGAAGACAACTTTAAAGGAAGAAAAAGAGATTAGCGGGTCAGGTCAGAGCACCCCTTCCCCCCTCCCTCCGCCCCCAAAATACAATTGGCTTTTTAAAGTCAAAACCAGATTCATATTTCACCTCATCAGTAAATACACCATTAAAACCCCAGCCTTGGAGCTTGCATCTTGGAGCAAAGCTTTGCTCACATTTGGAGGGGTTTGAACCTTTGGTTTGTATCAAAAGCAATGATGGGGCTTGGGGGTCTGGAAAACAAACAAAAACCCACCCTTTGTGAGGTTTGAGGTGAAGTTTGGTGCTGTCTGGCTGTAGGAATAGAAAACCCTGCAGTGTTTCAGCTGTAGATCCCCAGGTTTTCATGCCTGTAAAGTGCTTGGTCTCAAAACTGTGTGGCTCTAATCCCTGTTTTCCTCATGCCAGAGCTCCTTACCTGGACAGAGGTGCTGTAGGACATTCCTGTCTCCTATAGGAAGTCTGTTTGAGGGGAAGGAAATACTGCTTTGGCCTCCCAAGACTCAGGCCAGCATGTGGCTTGCAGAACTGGCTCTGTGGACTGGGAAAAAAAATAAAAAAGAAGGAAAAAAAAACAACCCAGAACCTCATAAGAGAAGGAAAGCTGTTGTCAGTAAATTCACTTTCCTGCATGGATGTGGACCCAGCTGTGTTCCTCTGACTTGGGGCAAAGGATTTCAGCCCTAGGACAATTCCTGCCTCCCTCTCTGGCTTTGAGGGGGAGCAGTGAAATTTGTTTTCTCCTGGGTATGTTGCTGTTTACAGCAGGAGCAGCTCTGCCTTCCAGAGCTGCTTCTACAACTTCAAATTGGGGTTTCCAAGGAGGATGAACAAGTTTTGGCATCCCAAGCCTGCTGAACTTTGCTGCAATGTGGATTTTTGTATGCTCTGAGGCTTTCTGGCAGTAGCACACGAGCTCAGCATTAGCCACACGCCTCAGTGACTGTGGATGCAAATATAAAATTTGCAGGGATTAAAGTGATTTCCAACCCTGGATTTCACTGATTTTTTTTTTTTTCTAGTTGTGCTTTGGCATCTATGCTAGAAATCTGGGCTTTGTGGAAATTTTTCCTCTATTCCTTACTTTTTAAAGGGTGGCTTGCAATCCTGAATCTTCCAGTATTTCCCCCAAATTTATGGAACCCAGAGATGCTCAGCATTCCTTCTAGTCAGATTGAAACTAAAATCCTGAAATCACGTAAAATCTGATTTCTTTCTCTTTTCCTCATTGTTTGACACTCTTCAGAAACTGTTTATGTACAAACCAAATAATTTGCTCATATCTTTTTATGGTTTTCATGTATAAAAATTACTTAATTAGCCTAAATTGTTATTCTTTTCTTTTGAGAGTATAATCTTAGGGTAAGAGTTGATCGTTCTGAAATACAGAGAACAGAATAAATAAAATTGGGAGCTGACCAATTCCAGAGCAAGTGTGATGGAGAGAAATCAGATCTAGTGCCTTCAATTCTTTATTTCAATTTTTTTAAAAGCCACACAATCACCCTCAACAAAAGCTGTGGAATTGTATCCAAGGTTCTGCATCCACCCAGGCACTGTAATGACGACAGAAGTCACAGGAGCTCTGCACTCATCTCATTTGTTAGGGTGTCACCTCTCCAGACATATTTATAATTCTGCAGCTTGTGGTTCCCAATCGTTTCTTGCTGTTAGATAAATACATGGCTGTGGGCTTTGGTGACATCATGGTAAACCCAGGGAGTGAGGGCTGAGGGCTTTGGCATTGTGGGTTTGTCTGGCAGCTTTCCCCACGCCTGTGTGGTCACCCCTGCTGGGGGATCCCAGGGGGAGATGGCTCTGGGTAAAGTGGGAACTCTTTGTGTTTCCTTCTCCCTTCTTCTCTTGGACTGGCGTGGGTGGTGTGGTTCCAGTCCTAAAGGGACTCAATATAGAGCTGGAGATGTTTCTTGGGACAGGACTTGAGGATTTTGGCAGCCAGCACCCAAACAAGGAAGAATTGGGATAATAGTGCTGTTTCAGGGTTTTGTGTTGTTTTTTTAATATAATGCCTTGCACCCATGTGTATCTGGCACAGAGATAGAAAAGACACTTTATCTGCTTCATCTACAGATGGGCACCTTAAATCAAACATTTAAATGGATAACAATAGGTGAGAATCTCTTTGTAGGTATATATCTCCATATTCTTACAGCTCTGGGAAGAGGCTGGGGGATTATATGTGAGAAATGAGCCCTGCAAGTGGGATCTCCCCCCTGAGCCCACCCAGCAGTGCCTTGTGCTCCCCGTCCTTCCCCAGGGAGCTGCAGCTGGAGCACAGAGGCTCTGAAAGCTGCTGGCACCGTGCTGCTGCCTCCATGCCCTGCTGGAGCTCAGCCTGTTTCACTCTTCACTTTGCATTATTCAAGCCCAAATGTAATGGGGGATGATTGGAGTGGCAGGGAGGGGATGGTGCCTCCTCCCAAAGAGCTGGGTGGGCTCTGGTGCCCTGCCAAAGTGAGATCCCGTGGGGAGGGGAGGAACAGGGGATGCCAAGGCAGGAGAGGCTCTGAGGAAAGTGTCCAGGCAGCTTCCCAGCTGCATTTCCCAGGGCAGTTGTTGCTTTTCCTCGAGCTTCATGCTGCTTGCAGGTCCTGGAGATGCAACTCTGCCCTTGCCTTGCTAAACTGACCCTAAGGACCTCAGATTGTTCCAGTGTGAAGGTACCAATCTTCCTTGGGGTCTTCTGTTTTCCTGGGTGTGTCTAGCAAGGATTTTTCTCCTGCAGAAATCAGAAAAACTGGCGGCTCCAGCATCCTGTGCTGGCATCACTGGTGGAGCTCTGGGAGATGTGATGTTTGCATCTGTCCTGCAAACCACCAGGGATGCTGGTGTTCATCTCCTGAGAGCGCTGTGAAAACCACACTGCTCATGGTACAAATATTCTTAGCATTCAAGGAAGGACAAATATTTTCTGCCTCTCCATGCCAAAAACAACAGGGGTGGTTGAGGGCTGTTTTCTGCTGCCATCTCCTCACTCTAGGGTAAGGCTCTGCTCTAAATAGGGCCTGACTGTTTGTTCTGCCCCTGGATGCTGGATAGAGGTGTGGAAACCTGTGGGGATGATTGCACTGGTGGTTCCATCTGTGTCCAGATGGGAAAAGCCGGCCCTCTGCATTCCTATTTTCCCAAAAAAGAGATGCCCAGGTGCTGATTTCCTGCCAGCAGTTGGGTGGGATGGATTCAGAAGAGGATGCATGTGGGTCCAGAGGAATCAGCACCAAACCAGCGCTGAACTGTGATGGTGTTCACAGGGGTCTCAGGTTGAGGGAAGAGATGAGGATCTGACTCCATATTTCAGAAGGCTTGATTTATTATTTTATGATATATGTTACATTAAAACTATGTTAAAAGAATAGAAGAAAGGATTTCATCAGAAGGCTGGCTAAGAATGGAATAGGAAAGAATGATAACAAGGGCTCTGTCTCAGACTCTGTCTGTGATTGGCCATTAATTACAAACATCCAACATGGGCCAATCACAGATCCACCTGTTTTATTCCACAGCAGCAACTAACTATTGATTACATTTTGTTCCTGAGGCCTCTTAGCTTCTCAGGAGGAAAACTCCTAAGGAAAAGATTTTTCATAAAAGATGTCTGCAACACTGAACCAGCATCAAACCTGCACCAAGCCAGTGCCAAACTAGCATCGAACCAGAGCCAAGCCAGTGCCAAACCAAAGCCAAACCTACACCAAGCCAGAGCCAAAGCAGTGTCAAACTAGAGCCAAGCCAACACCAAACCAGAGCCAAACCAGCACCACCAGAGCCAAAGCAGTGTCAAAATAGAGCCAAACCAACTCCAAACTAGAGCCAAACCTGCACCAAAGCAGTGCCAACCAGAGCCAAAGCAGCACCAGAGCAGCAGTGGCAGTGCACACGCAGTGGGAAGAGCTCTGCGGGCCGAGCGCAGGCAGCAGGGGAGATGGATGGGACCCTGGGCCGGTGCTGTGAGGTTCAGATAAAATCTGCAGTTCCCAGGGCAGGGTCTCAGCGCGCTGGTGTTGAGGCTAAATGGAGTTTACCCACTTGGGCCGGGAGTGACGGGCTGTTTATCCATTTCTCATCTGCACCAGGCAGTGGGAATCATTTCTTTTCATATCCTATCTTGACATTGGGAGGGAGGGAGGGGGGTTCACCCCACTGGGGGCTCAGGAGCAGGTGCATGGGGGGCTTGGGAATGCTGCCATTCCCTGTGGAGCTGGTGGGGGCTCTGGGCTTGCTGGGAAGTCTGGAAGGGGAGGTTTTTAACCCCACATTGCTCCAAGGGTGTGCTGCTAAGGGGATGTCTGAGCCCCCCTGAGTTATGCTGTGCACTGTGCAGAAAGCACCCTCACTTGTGTTCTCTCTCCCCTGGCATCTTCTCTCATAATCATTCATTCTCTCTATAAACAGATTTCCCAGTAATGGTTTTCATTTTCTTTGAAGTGTCCCATTCATTCTGCTGCTCTGCCCATTCATGTGCTCAGGGTTCCTTGAAAGGAAGACAGACACAAACATCCAAAGTGCTTGAAATATGCTGGTGGGGGATGGGGCAGGCAGAAGCATTTCTTTTAAAATATAACTATTTTAGGAGACTTTTTCATACTTTTTTTTTTTCATCTTTTTTTTTTTCCCCACCTAAATAATTATCTTTTTGATTATTGTGTTGCTCTCCCCCCTTAGTGATCCTGGTGCAGCCTGGTTTTTAAATTCCACGCCCTGCAATGTGTTCCTGCTGCTTTAAACTATTAATAAATTGAAAGCATGTTCTGGAGGCTGTTTTAATCCAGCCCCAAAGTTAAGCAGGTGCTGAAGTGCTTTGCTGATGGGGTGCATTGCTGAATTGGGGCCTTCAGGCTAAGACACGACTGTCAGCAGGGCTTGGTGGCTGGGCTTGCAGGAGCACAAAGGAATATTTAGCCCTGAAAAACAGGAATTTTATTTCTCTGTGAGGGCAGGGGACTGGGAAGGCTGTAAAGAAGGGCTGCTGCTCTTTAGGACCAGCAGAAACCCCAATGCTGGTTATTTGTCACAGCCTGTAACACTTCACCTGCCCAGGATCCCTTCCCACTGCAGGACTAGCCCAGCCTGAGGGTGAATCAGTGCAAATTCTGCTCTATTTTACCCCAATGTCCTCTGCCATCCTTCTGTGGTGTCTGAACCCCTTGGGGCTTCCTCAGGGACAGGGATCCTCCTCTTCTCGGGTTGGAAAGTGACTTTGCTCCAACACCTGGTGGTGTCACCAAACCCATTTCCTTCCAATGGCAGGCATGGCTTGCAACTGGCCCTAATTCCATCCTCAAAGCCTTGTCCCAGCTCAAGAGGAGGAGACCTCAGGATTCTGATCCTTTCCTAGGGAGGCTGAATTTAGGTTCAGAGCAGAGAAGAACCCTCACCCTCCATGAAACAGCACTCTTGAGTCACAGCCCTGGGAGCCTTCACAAACCCAGTGCCCCGAGCGGGTTCTCATCATTGACACTTATGCCCACACATCCAGGGCTGCACGTGGCATTTTTGGGCTCTATTTATGGCCAGCCTGGGGTTTTTCTTAATTATTATGTCATGATGGACCAGGAGTTTGGTGTTGGGTTGGTTTTTTATTAGGACATGTTTGGCTTTAGTTTCAGATTTTTAGGTAGCTCTGTTCTATGAGGCTCCAAAAGGTTTTTTGAGTTCTGCGCCTGATAGAAATGGAGAATTATGGTTCCAACATCATGCCTAGTAGCAATAATAATAATAAAGGCTCATATTTGTGTGAGAGCAAGCCCAAATTCTCTCTCAGGAGCCTGTGCTGGCTCTGGAGCAGGCAGGACCCCATTTCAGGTGGAAGGTTTTGCCTACTTGACTCAGAGGGGTGGGATCTGCAGCAGATCTGGGTGAGGAGCACAACTGGGGGAAGGAGGCAGGAGCAAACCAGCCCCTAGCATACCACAAATGTGTTTTATATTGTAATATCAAACATTGGCTTCTTCTGTGTTTTCTGTTAAAACAAGTCATAAAAGGACTACTTAAAGGGGACTCCATTCCTATATTTTATATATACCCACAGAGAACATGTGGAGTGCAGATAACGGTGACCAACCTTCCCCCCCCACCCCTCCTTCATCTCCTCCATCTAATAAGAAAAAGAACAGAGCTGGTGTTAACACAGGAGGGGTTGTTAATCTATTCGGATACGGATTTTCGGGGCCAGCCATACTATTTTTAATTTTTTTTTTTTTTTTGGCGGGCCTGAGAGGAGAAGGGATGGGATGGGATGGGATGGGATGGGATGGGATGGGATGGGATGGGATGGGATGGGATGGGATGGGATGGGATGGGATGGGATGGGATGGGATGGGATGGGATGGGATGGGATGGGATGGGATGGGATGGGATGGGATGGGATGGGATGGGATGTTCACCTCGCTGCTCGGCGGAGAGCAGCAGCAGCGATGGCCGGGCAGAGCTGCAGGGGCTCAGCCCCTCGGAGGGCTGGGATGGAATTGATAGCAGGGAAGAGCTGTCACAATAGCAGGATAGGAAACCGGCAATCCGGGACAGAGCCAGCTTTTAAAAGCCCCTAATCTGCCCGTCTATGTATTAAAGGGCTGATTTGAGGGGAGGACACGGCGGAGGGGGGTTAAAGAGGAGGCCTGACTCCTGTTAGCTCCTTCTAATGAGGCAGTTGAATAGCATTTAAAAGGGCTCCTGGCCTGGCATGAAATCTCACAAAGGAACCTCCTTATTTTAATGCACGCAACTGACTTTGCTTTACAAACACTTTTATAGTGTCCAGACACTTACAAATCGACCTGCAGTGATTCTCGAGTTAATATGAAGTCTTGGGAAACATTAATGCGCTATTAAAAAAAAAAAAAAAAAAAAAAAAAAAAAGGAAAAAAAAAAAAAAGAAAGTCTCTCAATAGATCTTTCTAGTCTTACAAACACTCTCAGAGTTTTTGAGTACTCGGCTCGGGGTATAAAATGTAAAGTCGTTTAAGGCTAATAATGGGGGGAGGGAGCCGATCCTGCATTCCGTGCCCGACTCTCTCATTTGAGCCATTAACCTCCCGCTTGTAGTTGTTTGGTTTGTTCGGTTTTTTTGATTTTTTTTCCTTTTTTTTCCCCCCAGTAAAAAGCAACGGATTTTGGCTTCGAGCAAGCATATTTAAAACCCCGAAGAAGGGCTTGTGTGTCGGCAAGTTTATCTTCCCCTCCCCAGCCCCCCCTTGATATGTCAGTTGGTTTAATAAAAAATCCCCTATTACCATCCCCTCCAGACCTCGGCTCTCTAATTATCCAACAATGAGAGGGAAGAATTTTAGGGGTCCAATCCTGCCAAGCGAAAAACTGGAGGGGATGGGAAGGGCGAGATCGGGAGCTGTCTGAAAGCAGCTTGGAAAATACCTTTTTCCTTTAAAAAAAAATAGAAAAAAAATAAAATAATCCGCGCGGCAGCAGGGAAACGGTTTTAAATTGGCAAGCGAGATGAATGAGGGATGGAGAAAGCGCGGAGTAAATGGTGGTGGAAGAGGAAATGTGTAAATGTGTGCAGGGTGGGGATGCACCGAGCGTGCCCAGCCCGTGCCGATCCCGGGACAGACATTGTGCACTTTGGGAGCTGGAATTCCCTGAGGATTTGGCCCTCAGACACGGAAAGGAAGGAGGAAAAAGCCAGACTGAGAGAGGAGTGCTGTGATGAGGAATGGGCCGAGATTTCGGGACGGCTTTTGGAGGAGGGAATCGCTTTCCACAGCCCGCTGCTCCCCGGCACACCGCGCCGTTCCGAGCACTAAAATTCATTTCTCACCACTGAAATTTTGGTTTTTTCCCCTTTTTACCGCCCGGCTGAGCCGGGCAGAGCTCAGGAGCCTGCCTGTGGGGCGGGGGGCTAAAACCCAAGCCAAGCCCGGAGCACCCCACTCTCCAGCCCGAATTATCTCCTCTGAGCGCTGCTTTCGATAAGGCCAGACACAGGCGGGGGCTCCTCTTTTGTCTGCTTTTCCCCGGGCTCTCCCTCGGTTTTTCTTTCTTTTTTTTTTTTTCCTTTTTTTCCCCCTCTTCAGGGAACAAAGAGCCAATTTAAAGGCTGCCCTGGGCAGAGCGCTGGTTGTGCGCGGGCCGAGCGCGGAGGCTCCGCTGCAGCGCAGCCGGGAAAATAAACAACGCTCTGCTTTATCTCTTTGCTTTCCCCCTTCTTGGGCGAAATTCGCGGGAGGGGGAGTGGATCTGAGCTCGCGAACAGCTGCTTAAAATCTAATATAGACAAATAGACATCTTGTATAACATTAAGTTTTAGTAGGCAACTCATTTATTTTGAAGTGCGCTGGCGAGTAGTTTGGCAAAGAGGTTTTTTTCTCTTTTTTTCCTGTTCCTGGAGAGGAGCTGGAGAGTTTGCTGGGCTGAACTGGGATTTGGGAAGGAACGAGGCACTGTCCGTGAAGCTTTCCCAACCCTCTGCTGCGCTCCCGGGGCTGGATCCCTTTCACCCAAGCGAAAAATGAACAAGAAAAACCCCCAAACAAAATTAAATGTAGAAAGAATACCGTGAAGATAAATGAAATATTTACTACTTGAATAATTAGGGCCTCTGAAAAGAACTTTAGAGAATCTTAACGCTTACAGCGTTCGAAGTGCAAAGTTTTGGGGCATCCCCTTCTTTAGGCTTGTGTGATATTAAAGTAAAACAGCCTGGCCCGGGGTATCTTGAGTTTGTAAATTCCTTAGGAAAAGTGAATTCTGCCGGGGATGGAGCAGGGCGCTCTTGCCTCGGCAGGATGGTCACACGGTCTGTCAAGGAAAGGATAATATTAATAATTATTAATATTATTATTATTTTATAGGAATGTAAGTATTTTATAGGAGCCAAGAGCGCAGAGGCAAAAAGCAAACCTATGTCCAGGCAGCCATGGGGAGAGCGGCTCCAAACGAGAGGGTTGAAGTTCAGGGGGAATAAAAATATAAAAGGCAAATAATAACTAGAAAATCAAAAATTATTCGTGGAGATGTGTGCTGGCTGCTGTTACCCACCGAGCCTGCCTCTGTCTCTCCTCTCCGGGCAACAGAGCCGCCGTCCTGCCCCAAATCCCTCCCTGGGCAGAGATTTTAGGGCTGGATACGAGGAAAAAGGGGGGAACTACAATCGTTTGTGAGCTCGTAGGGATAACAGGGCCCTGTGCCGCACCACCGCCTTCTCCTGCCCTCAGCGTTTATTTGCACCGTCAAAAATTCCACGCGTTACCGAAATTTTTTGTTTAATTCGTTATGTATATTTACATTTTTTTTTCCTCTCGTTTGTACTAAGACAACCTGGTGAATTACTCGATGGAAAACAGTGTGGGCGCCAGGATAAAGTTTTCTGCCGGATCAGGGGTTTGTTTGTTGGGGTTTTTTTCCTCGCAGAAACCAATTTCTGGGGCTGCCCGTGCGGCGGCAGTGAGTGAATTCCCCGCTTGGGAAAGATGCCATCCGGGGCTAAAATCCGGCTGAGTTCAAGCTGGAGTCCTTCGAGGGGTTTTTAAAATAGTAATTAAAAGGATGTTGTTCATAATAATAATTAAAAACCCTGAAGTGCAGGCATACACACAAAAAAACCCCCATATCTGGACCATTTAGGAGAGGGAAATGTAGCAATAAACCTGCGGCGTGATTGGAAAACGCGGTTTTGGAGAAGAAGGGAAAAGAGAGCGAGCAGAGCTTTGGGGAAGCACCAGCCCGCGGTGCCTGGAGCTGCTCGGGGCTGTTCCCATCCCTCGCTGTGCCCTGGGGATGGGAATGGGGATGGGAATGGGGATGGGAATGGAGCAGCAGCGGTTCCGCGGGCCGGCAGCGGCCGGGCCGGGAGCCGGGGGTGATTTATTGTGTGTTTGTTTGAAAGCGTTCCCCCCAAACAGAAACAAACCATTGATCTCCCTGAAAGGCGCAGGGCTGGCCTCGCAGGGTTTGTGCCGCCGCTCGGAGCCAGGGAATAACAATTTTTCCTCCCGGAGCCAGAGGAAAACAATTTTTCCGCCCGAACCCTTGGCTTGGCGGGGGAGGAACGCTCCCCTCGCTTCAAACCCGGCTTTATTTCGCCGCTTAAGAAGGCGAGGCAGCCCGCCCGAGCACGGAAGGTGCTGCCGGGTCTGTTATCCCTCAATTATAACTTCATTAATATCTCCTGCTCCCGGGGCAGCAGCGCCGGGCGGCGGAGGCAAAGCGCGCAGCTCAGCCCCAGGTATCTCCCTTCTTCTTCTTCTTCTCCTTCTTGTTCTGATTCTGATTGTTGTTTTCATTCCATCCGCGTTGTGGGCGCATCCCGGATCCCGGGCTGGCGTTGGGAAGAGCCCCAAGGCCGAGGTGTTAACGGGGGGGGACCAAAGGGGAGCGGAGCGGGCGCGGAGGAAACGCCTCGGGTTCCTTTACGGGCTCATTTTCTCCGAGGAGGATTTTACTGCACGCGTAAAGAATTTTGAAAAGCAGCGGTAAATATTTTCTCTTCTGGCAAGTTATTTATTGGCATGAAGAGAGGGTTGGGTTTTTTCTCAGTTTCTTTTTTTTGTTGGTTTTTTTTTTTTTTTTTTTTTTTTTTGTTGCTGTATTTTTTTTTTCTCTCCCCCTCTTTATAAAGCTACATGTGGTGACCATATAGGATCAGAAATAATGTGGCCCTTTCTGGGTTTGAAGAACTGCTAATGTCATTAAAGGTCTTCCTAACACACCAGCTAGGAGTTCAAAAAGCCTCGCCTTTTATCCCGAGCATATATTTGGTTGTTTATAAAGTGCAGACTTCCTCGTGCTTCAAGTGCATCGGGAGGATTCCTTAAAACTCCGTAGCCGGATCTGTTTTCAACTATATTCTTCTTTGGAAATTGGAAATCGGGCTGTTTAACTGGTGTCTTTCACACTTCTTTGCTGGCTGCTATTTTTATACATTTGACCGCAGATGAGATTTTCCCCCACACAGAAGCAAACAAAGAATTATCCCCTTTTGCCTCGTATTGCAGAAAATATCTGCGCCGACCACTAATTGTCCATTAGCGCTAATAAGTGGCTAAAACAATAGCAGGAGATAACCCGAGCAACCTGTCTTCTTTATTTTAATTTGACTTAGTGAAGTCGGGAAGGTTTTGACGAAGACCCGACTAGACGTGTCCAGGGAATCTGTGTACTAAACTTTTGGACTGTTGATTTTGAGGGTCACTTATCTAAGCTAAGTTCAAAGTGTCACCTGCTTTAATCCCCTTTCTGTCATGCTCGGAGAGACTCCACACAGCACAGTTCGTTTCTCAGAACGCCTGGAAAAATCTCTCTGTCTCGATGATTTTTTTTTCCCCCTCCCCATTTTCCACTCACAAATACGTTTAAGAATTTCTCCCCTCGATTCTAGACTTTTAGGGAAAACTCATTTGAATTCAATTATTAATATTTTCCGGGCATGCTCTTTCAGCGTGCCATTTGTAATATATTAGGATGAATTATATGTTGGGTTAAAAAAAAATAAAGGAAAGGGGAAAAAATGGCAAAAAAAGAGAGAAAAATCCGGAGAAAAAAAAGGCCTATTCTGTTAAATAGAAACAAGATGTTCAAATATAGAATACATGAATTTGAAATCTGGTGTTTTCCACTCTCGGATGTTGATGGCGTTAAAAAAAAAATCCACTTTGCTGCTTCTGCAATTTAAATCTTTAGGTAGAAACATAAATTATCCACCGGGATATTATTTTTAATTAAAATTCTCTTTCCTGAAGGAGTTGTTTTTAACTTCTCCTCGGTTTTCCTGAAGATTTTTCTTTTTCCCTCGGATTTCACATTTTCATTAATTGAGGGATTCTTAAGACGTGTCTTGCAGCGGGCTTGGTGTTTTTGAGACTTTGACAGCAAACAGCCCGCTCGGTTTGGTTTGGGTGAATGGTTTTGGGGAAAATGCATAGTTTTGAAACAACTCAGAGGGAGTGGAAAGCTCGGAGCTCTCAATGAGCAGTGTTCACACACACACACACACACATACAAAAATCCCGTGTTTTTTCAACCAGCTCTTGAATGTCAAGCTCCTCACTAAGGCTTTGGAGGGGTAAACCTAAATTTATGCCTCTCCAGCAAGTTAAAGGCACTTAAATAGAAAGGGAGAAGTGCTGAACCCTCCCAAACCCGGGTGAGGACAAGGAGGACAACCCCAAATTCGAGCCCCTTTCCTCTCACTCCTTGCATGGGATTTGAGCTGCCTTTATCATTCCCTCCCAGAGAAGAGCTGGACCATCAAGGAAAACTCCCTCAGTACCCCAAAAATCAGGGACTTGAGGCACTTGGTGGAGTTGAAAAGGTTTGGGAGGGGCAGGGCCCCACACCTGCGTTGTGTTGGATGGGGAGAAGGGCTGAGAGGAGCCATCCCTGGGAAATCCAGCCCCACGAGTGTTCCTGGGGCATCCACGGCACAGAACACCTCCTGCTACCCGGGGACAAATCCTCAGGTGCTGGTAGAAGAGAGAGAGTGGTGGAGGAGCCCAGGATCAGGGGGCTTTAAAGGTTCCAACACCCCCAGGTTTTGCTGTGGTTTGGTTTGGTTTGGTTTGGTTTGGTTTGGTTTGGTTTGTCCCCTCCTGCCACTTCAGGCTGAGGAGGCAACAACACTTGAAAAGCAGTAAAAATAAAGCAAAACTAAAGAAAATCAGCTCCTTATTGTATCCTGAGAAATAGGAAGGGAAATAGGGATAATTTTGGTTACTTGAAGCTGGCAGTCGAGGCAATGCCCTGTTTTCTCATGGGGGTCCTGCAGCTCTGCTGGGCTGGCTGTGCTGCTCTGCCCAGAGCCCAGCAGATAAGGCAGGCTGACAGGGACTGAGGGCACAGACAGGGTTCTAGGGGCAGGTACATCTGCTGATCCCTCTTAGTGCTTTCATGGACTTTTTTGCTCTTTTCCTGTAATTTTGGAATCAGTCATTCTGCTATCAGCTCGCTCTAGAGATGGATGAGTAACACCAGTGAGATAAAAGAGTCAAGCCTCCCTTTCCTGTGATTTGGCTGCTTTTTGTTAACAGTGCTGAGTGCCATGATTTCCCACAAGAGACATCTGGAAAATCATCAATGTGTGGTGGAGAAAGTGGCTCTTCTCTGCTCCCTGCTCCCCTTTGATCCAACATGGAGCACCATTCACTGCCTCTTGAGATCAATAGCTGCCATCCCAGGATATTTTTCACTCTCCTGTGCTGTGGCTGATTTGAACCACTTTAAGAAAATATGAATGTTAGGCTGCTTTTTGTCTTGGATGGTGTTTATTTATGAATTTGTGACAGCAAGGCTGATGCCAGGAGGAGAATGGCATGGACCAGCTGGATATCACGAGTACAAACATTGGAGCTGGGTTGGCTTCACCTTTGTAACTGCGCACGACTGGGGATTTGCAGAAGTCTGGGTGGGCTCTGCAGCCCCCCAGCAATCAAGACACAGATCTCCAGAGCCAGCAGCATCAGCTGCTGGGGTTTGATCCTGCCTACCTGGAGCAGGGATGGGCTCAGGGCTCTTTGGATCCAAAAGTGGGGAGCGGAGCAGGAAGGGTTTTGTGTGCGTTGGAGCTCAGCAGCAGCACTGAGTTGTGCTCTGGTTTTTCTGACCAAGAGGGGCCAGCCTGTGATTTGTGGCTGTGTGCAGCCTCTGGGGCTGTGGCTCCTGACCCAGGGCTTTGCCATGGTCAGGCAGTGGTGGCTGAGGCTGCCCCTGGGTTCTGTGGGCACCACTCAGGGCTGGCACTGGAGCCAGCCTTGTGTCCTGCATCCCTGAGACCTCAATCCCTGCGGCACTCACCCCTAGAGCCTTCCCCACCCCTGTTTGTTGATTCCTCAGTGAGAAGACACCTGGGTGGGTGTGTGAAGCTTTTCCTTGAGAAAGCAGCTCTGGGATACATGGGAAATGCTGACCTGTGCGTTCACTGCACGGACTCAGAGAGGTTTGCCTGCTCTCTGGTACCTCTGCTCTCCAGCACTAAATCCTGTACTACTCGACCTGAAAGGTCCTGCTAATATGGGCAGGATCAAGCACAGGCCTACAGAGAGCAAGGGAGGTCATTATTTTCACAGGAACTGCAAGTTGGACCCTAAATCTTCAGAGGAGAGCAGTGCCTAGAAACCAGCTGTCCCATATATCTGCTGTGCTGAACTGGTAGCAGGGAGGGGAGAATAAAAATGTGTTTTGCAGTATAATATTGCTTTGTGCCTCTAAAAAAGGCTTCTAATTTTATGTTTTAAAGGCAAACATTGCAGCTAATTGAAGAGCAGAGAGGGAAAAATGGATCTCCTTTTCTAAGTGCCAATAAGGCTGGGTTCTGGGCCAGTGGTTCTGTGAGAGGTCTCCATTTACTACCTGTCCTAAACCTCAGGTATTTTAGAAGGAAAATGCCTGCCATATATTAAAGAGAAAAGTCATTAAATGGATGTCAAAAAAAAAAAAAAAAAAAAAGAAGTAGGACAGAGAAAACCCATATGAGTGAATTTATGGCTTGCTTAGGAAGCACAAGGTAGCACTGAGAAAACATGAATGGGAACAGGGGGGCATCCATGCAGGGGAAAAGGCTTTGACCACTTGCTGCCTTCCCAGTGCTGGCCTCAGAAGAGCTCCACCAGCATGGCAGTGTCACTGTCCCAAACCTCCTCCTGCCTTTTCCCTCAGCCCCCTGACTTGAAGAGCAAAATCTTCCTCCTCCTCCTCCTCCTCCTCCTCGTGTTCCCTGGGAGTTGGATTAGGCCCCGTGCCCAGAAAGTCTCTGGGATTTTATTGCTCTGTTGAATGCACCCATTTGCCTCAGGAGGAAACTGCTCAAGCAGCCCCGAGGCAGCAGCAAAGTCAGGGCTCTGTGGGAATCCAGGCAGGAGCCAAGCTAAAGCAGCAGGAGGCAAAGGGAAACGCTCCTGGGGACGGTGGGTTAGGAGCAGGGCCTTGGCTTTGGGCAGGAGGATGCAGGGAGAGAGAAATGTGGAATTGTGTCCAGAGCGAGGTGACGGAGCAGCACCAAGGTGGGGACACACCTGTGGGCAGGTTAGAGCTGTCCATGGGAAGGGCTGGCCTCTTCCCCAGGTTCCTGTGGTGCCAGAGGTCTGGGCAGAGCTTGGAGCATGAGGGTTCCCTCTAAATCAGGGAGTGGGACTGAGGTGGGAGGAGACAGCACAGATGCTGAGCTGTCACTGCTGTCAGCTCCTGTTGAGCTTCAGGCTTTCCTTTTGCACATCCAACCGGAATGAAAGATCTGAAAATCCCATCCTGGAGGGATCTGTCCTGCCTAGCCCATTTTCTTCTTGTCCTCAAGCTCAGCCATGAGGTGCTGTGGCCCTTCCATGGGAACAGCCCCAGGGCTGGGCAGGGGCTGATGGTGATAAGCTGATGATAAGCCCAGCTCTGCTCACATCAGGAACCCCAGAACTGATGTCCCAGCAGATGCTCTGAGCTGCTGCTGCTCCCCAGGCCCAGCCCCTCTATCCCAGCAGCTCCAGGTGTTTTGGAGGAAGGAAATCAGTGAGCACCAGGTGGAGCAGTGACTCCCATCCCACACCATGAGCAGCAGCAGTTGAATGGAGCTTGGTTTGTTGTTCTCTCCTCGGCTTTGAGCCTGGTTTGATGGCCCAGCTCAGCTCTAGGGCAGCCCCTGAGGACAGGAGTGGGCTGAGGAGGAGGAGGAGGAGGAGGAGGAGGAGGAAGGTTTTGCTCTTCAAGTGAGGGGGCTGAAGGAAAAGGCAGGAGGAGGTTTGGGACAGTGACACTGCCATGCTGGTGGAGCTCTTCTGAGGCCAGCAAGTGGTCAAAGCCTTTTCCCCTGCATGGATGCCCCCCTGTTCCCTTTCCCTGCCTCTCCTCCCTCCGTCCCTCAGCTGCTCCCTGCTCACACCCAGCAGCTCTGCCTGTGGGGTGGGCAGGCTCAGCTGGGCTGATGGTGGATTAACCCCATAAAATATGGCAAAGAAACTGGATTTTCTGTCAGATCAGGCACTGAGCTGGCCACTTCATGGCTGATCCCCCAGGGTTGTGATCCTTTCTCTGGCTTGGATAGTTTTGGTGTGACCAACACAAGGGAGGTTGTTTCCAACCCTTTCTGCGTTGTGGAGGTGAAAATGGGAAGCAAAGGCAGCAAGGATGCTGCTCTGAGCTTGGTGGGATGGACAGAGAGTTTGGGAGGGAGCAGATTTGCTTTCTCCTGTGCTGCTGATGCACCCTGTGGTCTCAGGCTCCTCACCTCATCCTCCTGTGCCTGCCCTGCCCCATCCCGCTGGCCAGGAGCTGTGGGGAGCCGGGCCCAGCCCCTCCCTGTGTGTCTGGGGATGCTTCACACGCTGGTGTCTGTCACGGGGTGGCCTCTGGACTCTATCACAGCCCCACTACTATTAATAATCCAGAGGATTAGAAAGATAAACCAGTTACAGCGAGGCTCGGCCTTGTCAGTGCTGTCCACTGCCTTGTGCTATCTCCTGGGTGGGGGAACTGCCCTGCTCTGTTTATTTACAGTCCATAACTTTGCAAATGGGCTCATAGAGGCTCAGCTTTTACTTCTTTGCAAACCCCTCAGCGTAGGAGACATCTGTGCTGACAGAATTATCTTTTTTTTTTTTCTTCTTTTTCTCCCCCCTTTACCTACAATGGTGCCTTTAAGGAGAGGGGGGCTTTAATTGGAGGCTGAGATGGATCCCTCCCCCTTGGCTTGGGGGAGGATGCCTGACAAGTAGCCTGGAAGTAAAATCCAGGCAGATTGAATCCGTGTATCTCAGCCAGGAAACCAAATAGTTAATACCTGTTTCATCCCCAAGGCTCAAAACTACTTTATTTATCTCTGTGTGAAGCGCAATAAAATCCTGCCTTCTTCCACTGGAAAATTATTAATATAATATAATATAATATAATATAATATAATATAATATAATATAATATAATATAATATAATATAATATAATATAATATAATAATATTATTATTTATATTTATATGTATATATCTATGTATATATTTATATATAATGTATTATATTTATATTATATTATATTGTAAAATCTGCCTTTTTCCACTGGAGAATTAATAATATAATATAATATAATATAATATAATATAATATAATATAATATAATATAATATAATATAATATAATAACATTATTATTTATATTTATGTATATATCTATGTATATATTTATATATAATGTATTATATTTATATTATATTATATTGTTATATTATATTATATTATATTATATTATATTATATTATATTATATTATATTATATTATATTATATTATATTATATTATATTATATTATATTATATTATATTATATTATATTATATTATATCATACTATATTAATTATATTTTAATTATAATTTTTCATTTAAAAATATAATTTTTAGTCAAAATGCAGCTTGGGGTCGAGGTGCCTGCTGGGTCCCTGCTGGCTTGGCATGGCCAGAGCTCCCTGCTGGGTATCTCTGGGCACAGGGGCTCCTGGTTTGGCATGGCCAGGGCTCCCTCCCGGGCTCCAGCAGCTCCATGGGATGCTGGCAACGCTGCCCCGGCGGGCTGGAGGATCCCTGGGGTCACAGCAAGGTGAAAGTTGTTTATTCCCTGCTGCAGGATCTAATCCAAGCTGGAGCTCAGGGAGAGCCCCTCGCTGACTGATCTCCCTCTAGGGGCACTTTTCCTTTTTTTTTGTTTTTGATGTGATACTAAGTGGATTTTGTCTCCTGGCTGATACAAAAGGGCTTTTTTTTCTCCTTTTTGCAGAGGGGAAAGACAAGCTCAGAGCAGGGGTTTAAGAGCCAGCCTGGCCCTGAGGCTGAGCAATCCATGTCCCTGTGCACCACCTGAGCATGAAACCAGCACGGGGATGATGCTCACACGTGCACAGATACATTCCTGCTCCTTCCCCTACCCAGGCAGGGCTTCCCAGCCATGAGGTTTGAGGATCTCAAACACCTGAACATCACAAAATGATTTTTTTATTTTTTTGGTGATGCAGAGATTTACTGTCCCCAAAAATCCAAGGATTTATGGGACCATGCAGCTCCTTCCAGCTTGACCCAGCAGCCAAAGTGTAACTTGGTCACAAATCTCTCTCTTCCCTTTCCTGCTCTGGGAAGTGACTGGGGGGTTAGGAGATGCTGTGTGCGTGGAAAGAAGGGATGAGGTGCACATTGGGAGTTTTAGAGAGTGGCAGATCTCACCTGGGATCAGCATTTCCACTCCCAGCCATGCCAGGGAGGCTGGGCTGCTTGTGCCAGGGAAAAGGGAGGAGAAGGAGTGGCCAGGAACCTCCCTGGGCTTGCCTGGCTGCTGGCATGGAGGGACAGCTCCCTGCTGGGCTGTGTGCCAGCCCTCTGCAGTCACCTGCAGTTTCTGCACCTCCTTCCCCCTGTTTGCCATCACTCCAAGGACATTCCCTGCCCCACTGGTGGGATCCCAGCTCCCTGTGCCCCCGTGGTTCTGTGTAAATTTATTATTCCATGTTCCTGGAGGACAGCTCTGCCCTGTGGTCCCTCCTGGCTCCGTGTAAATTTATTATTCCATGTTCCTGGAGGACAGCTCTGCCCTGTGGTCCCTCCTGGCTCCGTGTAAATTTATTATTCCATGTTCCTGGTCCCTCCTGGCTGCTCTCTGCATGGGCAGGGTGGAGCAGCCCTTCCACAGAGTGAGCTCCCCCTCCTCAGCAACCTCCTCTGCCACAGCAGGCCTTAAAGGCAAGTTTGGGAAGGACAAATGAAGAAATTTGTCTGTCAAACTCGTTCTTGAGAGGGATTTTCTGCTGTCTGTGCAGAGGTTTGTTGCTGTGGGTGCAGCTGTTCTAATGGTGCTCCTCTGGGGATTCTCTGACTTGTTCCCAGTCCATGTGGCACAGGAGCTTTGTTTCCAGGAGTGACAGCATGGAAATGGGACCAGACACCCCAAAACTGAGAATGGAGAGAATTAGAGAGATAAATCTCTCTAATAAATTGGATAAATTGCTGGAGGCAGGTCCAGGCATGCAGGACTCATCCCCTTCCCTTAGGGAACAGGCTGAGCGCTTGTTCTGCACCAAGCTGGCATCTTTGGGAATCGCCCCAAATTTATGACCCATAACACTGAGCACATCTCTAAAGCAGAGGGATTTTCACCTACAAAATAGATTAAAGGAGAGTTTATTTAGTTCCTTGTTCCCCAAGTTTGCTGCAGGGTGGAGCCCTTCACCACAGCTTTGGATGTGCAGCAGTGCCCACACCGTGATCCAGGCTGGTCCTGCTGGTGTGAGGGGCTGCTGGGGTCTCTGGGGGGCAGCAGGGGGGCTCTGGGCAATTTCTGGAGCCAGATTTTAGGGATCTTATGGAGATTCTTCATTGGCATCTCCCCAGACTGGACTCTCTCACCCCAGAGAGCTCTTGCTCCTCTCCCCTTTGTCAGCACTGGGGCAAGTTAATAAATAATTCCAGGGGTTCCCAGGGGTGGTGCAGACCTGCTGCCACCCAGGGTGACCCTCCCTGCCACAGGAGCTTGTCCCCAGCCCAGGAGCCAGGTGCAGGGCTCTGGTGACAGGGGCACAGTTCACAGGAGAGGGGAGGCCCCGGGGTTTCACACTGGGATTTGGGAATGTGATTTGGGAATGTTCCCCCCACCCTGCTGCTCCTGAGTAGTTGGTCAGAAGTGTTTATCAAGGGCTAGAAAGGAAACCTGTGTGTATAATAGCCCAGACCAGAAAGCCAGAAAAATCTCCCTGAAACCACAGGGTCAGCCTGGCAGATTTGCAGCATTAATTTACTGCTGGCTTAAACAAATAGAGGCAGGTTTGCACTCCTTCCTGCCTCCTCCTCTGCCATGCCACACTGCAGGGAGCAGCCAGGACAGCAGCCAGCTCTGCCATCAGGGTCTCTGCCCAGCTCTGGGTGCTCCTTGCTGCTCACCTGTGCCCTGCCAGAGCCAGAGGTGAGCATCAAATGGGAATTCCCAGGAGCCACAGCATCCCCACACAGGATCCAGCATCAGAATTCCTCATTTTGGAGTGAAATTTTGAACAACATATCCTTCAGCATGGATCCCTGAGCTGCTGCTCCAGCTCTGGTGATGCCTCAGGTTTGAGCTTTTTCTATTTTTCAGATTCTGTGCTGCTTTATTGTGTGGGTCTGAGCTTCATATTAGGAGATGGTGAGCTCTCTGCACAGAGCAGGGAGACAAAACAATTCCTGCTTTAGCTGGAGACCAAGGACAAATGATCCAAATCTCAGCCCAAGAGCATAAACAAAGTGGGCTGAAGAGAGAAAAACAAAGAGGATGGGACTTAATAACCTAAAGGTGTCAGTGAACAATGAACTCTAATATGCAAATGGAGCAGAACTTATAAAAGTGAGAGACCCTGTGACCAACTGCCCATTTTTTTGACCATTTTGGTTCATCCTGGGTGTAGCCCTGGCTGGGCTCTTATGCTGCCCAAGGTGCATCCATTGAGGGTCAGTTTTAGCTGTTCTATTTTTCAGATTTTGTGCTGCTTTAGTGTGTAATTCTGAGCTTCATATTAGGGGATAGTATAGAGTAGCTAGATTTATATATAGCAATAGTAGGTAGCTACTACTAGTAGCTAGTAGTAAACAATTCCTTCTCTAGCTGGGGACCAAGGACAAATGATCAAAATTTCAGGCTCAAGAGCACAAACAACATGGACTGAAGAGAGAAAAACAAGAAGGATGGGACTTCATAACCTAAAGTTATAAGTGGACTCCATAATTAACTCCAATGTGCAAATGGACCTGAACTTACAAAAGTGAGAGACCCTGTGACCTGTCCTCATGATGGAGCAGTGATTCCTGCTGGAATCCCCCTCCCTCGGATGCTCAGGGCTCTCCTCATGGAGCTGCTGAGTTAATTGTGCCCATCGAGGCTCTGATGCAGGAATTGCTGCTGAACTCTGCCCTGGTGACATTCAGTGCCCTGAGCCTGTCCCTGCAGCTGACGGGGAGCCAGGCAGGCTGGGCAAGGGCAGGGCAGCCCTGATCCCTGTGCTGCTGCTTGCTGAGCCCGCAGGAAACCAGCTCCAGGGATGCCTTGGGAAGGCTGACCTAGAGCAGGGCTGGACAGGGGTAAAGAATAAAGCAGGGATTTATTTAAAGCCTCAATGGATCCACCTTGGGCAGCACAAGAGCCCAGCCAGGTGAACCCAAGGTGAACCAAAATGGTCACAAAATGCGACACGAGTCACAGGGTCTGTCACTTTGATCAGTTCTGCTCCATTTGCATATTGGAGTTCATTGTGCAATTACAGCTTTAGCCCTGGCAGTCCCATCCTTCTTGTTTTTCTCTCTTCATTCTGCCATTGTTTATGCTCTTGGGCCCGAGGTTTGGATCATTTGTCCTTGGTCCCTAGATAGAGAAGGAATTGTTTTGTCTCCCTACTCTATACCATCCCCTAATATGAAGCTCAGACCCACAAACTAAAGCAGCACAGAATCTGAAAAATAGAAAAGCTCAAACCTGAGGCATCACCAGAGCCAGAGCAGCAGCTCAGGGATCCATGCTGAGGGGAATGCTGTTCAAAATTTCATTCCAAAATGAGGAATTCTGATCCCAGATCCTGTTTGGGGATGCTGTGGCTCCTGGGAATTCCCATGTGAGCCTCATCCCTGTCTCTGACAGGGGCACAGGCAGCCTTCTGCTGTGGGATAGTCACGATCAGCTTAATATTTAACTCTAATTTATATCAATGCTTCTAAAAACATCCTCACTGAGGGTCATTCTGCCTCTTTAGGGTCATAAAACGTGGTAGACATAAAACATGTCTGCTTGGACCTCCCTTTTACATCTCCTCTCTGTAACTGTGGGATCTGAAGATGAGTGTGAGATATTTAAATGTGTGCTGAGAGGGGAGGAATGGCTGGGATCAGCTCTGAGCTGGGACAGGAAGGATCTGTGCTGGTCAGAACCTCTAATCCATGTATTGAGTCTGCCTTTAGGGAGGGATACTGTGATTTGTCAAGACTGTCACTTAAATGAGGAGGTTTCCCTTTGGAAAAGCAGCTCCATGGGAGTGGAGGGATGTCACACACCATGGGATCCTCTGGGAATGTTCCTGCAGGAGTTGGAGCAGAGAACAGCATTTCTGCTGCTTCCAAAGGCAAGGGTTGGCAGGTTGGAATATCTTGGGGAGCTCCTCTCCATATATACACAGATTTTATAATATGCACCTTTTAAAAATTTTTAAAAATCCAAATTAAAAATTCTCATCACCATACCAGAATTGCTCATTTAAAAAAAAAAAGCATTAATCTTTATAGTGGGCCAGTGTGTCAGCACTGGCCTCTGTGAGAAGCTGACTTTGCTGTGTAGGTGCCAACTCCAGGTTATTTGTCTTTGCAGGAATTACAGGGCTGGCCCAGATTATGTTAGCAGCCCACTGCAGTCTCCTTGAAACCCCCTCAAAAATGGAGATTTAGCCCAAGGAGAAAAATCTGAGCTTTGGAGCAGAAAAGAGGAACATCTTTGTTCTCCTTTTGTCTTTAATTTCTTTCCTGAGTACGACCCTTCCCTCCCTGGAAGGTGCTGTCACTGTGCTCACGTTTCCAATTCCAAATCCCAGCACTGGGATAAGCTCAGTTGAGTTTTGCAGAGGGCTGGAGGTGGTGTCAGGGCCATCTGCTCTGCAGGCCATTAGAAGAATTTGCAGGGTAAAGCTTTGCCATGTGTTCCCTGCAGATTACACACACCTTTGGCTGTGCTCTTGTTGTTAGCTGCTCATTATTGGAGGGTTTGAAAAGCTTTCCTTATAAATGCCCTGGGTCCCAACCACACGTGTTGTATCAGTGGTTTTATAATGACCCATTTGGAATTATTTAGCCAGGGGAACCTTGGAGTTTTTTTCCTTTCAATGTGTCCTTGTAAGATGCCCAACTTCTACAGTTAGTCTATGAATGTACCCACACTATTAGATCCACTTGTTTATAATAGCAACCAAATGTCTTCAAATATTCAAGCCTCCTTTTATTTTTTACAGCACTGGCAATAAGCCTTTACATGTTAACTCTTGGCCTCTCTGGGTAACCTCTTATTTAAAAGCAACTTAATTGACTTTACCAGGCCTGGGCTATTTTTCATTTCTTCCTAGAGGACTCATTACTGGAGATGGATGTTTATAAACTGGATCTGGATCCTTCTTTCTCTCTCTCTCACACACACACAAACACACAAAACCAACCTATTTTACCCCTTCCTGCCTGTTTACATTAGCAGGCCATAATCATATTCATGGCTTCACATAGTTTGGCCAAGATTTTTGCAGTGGTGACCCAGTGGAAAGTGAAAAAATCAAATAGGTGAACAGCAAGTGCTGAAAGAAAAGAGGAAATGCTGAAACACTCAGGATTTTAGGGATCTGTGTCTAAATGAAATGGGCAGGAGTAGAATAGAGGTTTGATTATTTGGAGCAGGTAGGACTGTGATGTCAAACAGGTGTAAAGCAGTGATAAACTGAACCCAATGTTGGGTTTTAATTCCTTCTTTCCCTTTGGAAGTAGTGGTAACATAATTATTTTGGAAAAAGGTGACAATTCAGGTCAAGCTCCAATCCTTGGCATAACATCCTCCAAAATTCTGCCCAATAACCTGCAAAAGCTTAAGGCATGAGAATTTCATCTGTGTAAAACGCTAAGAAGGACAAATTCAGACCCACAGCCTTGGAGTATTTAATGCATCAAGCGCTCAGCCCAGCCTGTGCTGTAGGAATTTTCCTGGTGCCATTGGATCCCCTCTGATTTCCATCATGGAACATCTGGTGCTCTGTGGTCATGTCCCTGGCTCAGTTTGAACCCACAGACCTGTTCTGGCAGAGGGGCTCCCAAACCCCTGTGTTTGCTCAGGGTCTGAGCTGCTCTGTGTAACCCTGGGCAGGCCACACTGCTCTTGTGCACCTCCTGAAATTGCTGTGGCACCCGAGGGAGGCAGAAACACCCATTCTCCATCCTCTTTCTGCCCTATTTCCACTTTACACCTGATCAATTAGGGGATTGTTTGCATCATTTGAAGTCTTTGGTGAGCAGAGAATGGCAGCACCTTCCACCCTTCTCAGGCCAGCAGAATTCTAGGGAGGATTTTCCTGCTTTCTGTTTAATTTACCCATGTTCTGTTGTGTCTTGTCCTCTTTCCTTGTTCACCCAGTGGGTCCCCACCAGCTGCCACTGCTCTGGAGAAGGGTTCAGCTGTGGGATCCCAGATTTTTGATGAGGGTTTGATTTTTGATTTTCTTTTCCTCCTGCTGCAGCCCCTCACAGGCCCCTCATGGTTGATGTTATTTTTTCAGAGTTCCCTGAGATGCCCCTGGAAAAGCTGAGAGAGAAAAGTGGGCAGCCAAGCTCCAGGATTGTCAAATTTATCTTATTTACCAAGATCTGGTGTTTCCTGCACCACTATCCCAAACTCACACTGATCCAGATTGAGTTGATGACACCTACCAGGAGCACAGGGAACCCCAGAACATCTGGGGCTGTTGTTGAACCTTGTTCCCTGCCTTGCTGGTGAACCCTACCCTCAAAATTAAGGGTTTCTCCTCCCCTTTTCAGTCCAGCAGCTCAGTTTGCTGTGTCCCAGTGTTTCTCTGGGTGTTTTTGGCCAGCAGGAGGGTGCAGCCCCCTGTCCCACTCTGTGTGTGAGCAGTGCTCCTGCTGTGGTCCCTGCCCTCCTGCCACCCCTCCCTGCAAGCTCCAGCCTCACCTTCTGCCCCATCTCTCTCTGGGACTCATAATTCATGTTTACTGGGTTGTGGATAAAACCACAATTAGAGGATCTGGGTTTTGAATGATCCTCCAGCCACCTTTCCCTGAATTTCATCATCACAAATAATTTTGGGCTCTTTCTCTGTCCTTTCTTCCTGCTTTTCTCTGTCATTTTTCCTTCCCTTTTTAATCTTCACTTGCCTTTCATGAGCTCCCTTAACTGGGTAGCATCTGCCAATTTTATTAATGGGCTGTGTAATCCATTTACTGGGTCATTAATGAAAATATTAAATAAGGCCAGACCTAACAAAAGATCCTTGGAGTACTCTGCAAGATACCTCCCACAAGTGTAACACTTGGCTTGGTGCCTTTCTGGCAGCTCTGAATCCACAAAGCAACATTCTTATTATTGTTATTATTATTGTTATTATTGCTGGCACGAGGTGACAACCAGAAATCCCAGCCAAAGGCCAGGTTTCTGTGGCCATGGGCATGGTGCACACATGCTCTGGTTTTTGATTAGAAAACAGCAGAGTCTCTCTGTGAGGGGGGGGTCTGGTTTGGTGCAAGAGCTGCACAAAGAAGAGGCAGTGCCAGGGTGGTTGCAGCATGAAAAAGTGACGTTAAATGAAGGATGGGAAGGGTGACAAGGGGATCAAGGGCATTGCCAAAGGTTTGCCCTCTGACAGAAATCACTTGTCTCCATCTGCTTGATTTTACCTTTTCTAAGTGTGTCAGTGCTGGATGCTTCAATATCAGTCCCAAAATTTCGCTTTTTATAAAACACTAAAGCCCAGAATCTTAACAGGCATGGGAAAAAAGAAAATACAGAAACCATTCTGTGTCTGCTGTTGCTGCTTGCTGGACAGGCTGAGTGCCTGCTAGGAGACACGAGCAGGGGGATCAGGTTGATTTTTAGGAATCCCAAGTAGATCCCAATGAAGGGGACGATGAGGGGAGCTCGGGGCTCAGCAGGTGGTGGCACAAAGCCACAGCAACCTGGACAGGGAGCAGAGGGAATAGAGCAAAATGCCCAGTGAAAGAGATTCTGGTGGATTTTCTGCTGGAAAATGTGAATTTCCAGAGGTGCTTTTACCCATCTCCCAGGGAAAATCAGGCTTTTAAGATCTCGAGTTAATTAAGATCAATGCCTGGATATGTAAATTGTGTGTACCAGATGTTTGAAGAAGTATTTGTGTGCACACACCCCGATGTTTACTGACAATCCTTTTCATATCAGCACATTTATCAAACCTCCTGGATGTTGCAGGTTTAAGGCCTTAAAGTTGCATTTTGGGAAACCTATCCCAGTGGGCCTGGATAAAATATTTTTATATATTCTCCTTTCCAGGTGCATTTCCCACAAGGCCTGTGTGTACAACAGGACCCCTCCGTGGCTCTGTGGGACAAACAAAGTCTTTTTTGTAACTTTGCAGCTCAATTTGCAGGACCTGAAAAATAAAAAATAAAAGGCAAAAATTAAAAATAAAATCAAAAAAACCCAAAACAAACAGGAAGGGTTAAGGGTTGGGGTGGTGGGGAGAAAGAGAGGTTTCTATGGAAAAGAAGAAATTTCTGACCACGTTCCTTTTATTGGCCTGGAGGAACCCTCGAGATTAACAACCATCAACCCCCCCCCCCTTCCCTGCAACCCCGAGACCTTAAACAATCCGGTAGAAGGTGTGACTTCAAACTTGGTGGTAGGGATAAAGAGAAAGGAAGCCGGAATGTAAGCACTTGTGTGATGTGATTATTCCCAGAAATGCCTCGACATCTCCCCGCTGGCCCGGCCCGGGGCCGCGGGGCTCGCAGCGCGGCTCTGCGCGATACCTTATCGGGCCGGGCCGTGTCCCCGCGTAGTTCCGAGCGGAAATAGGGCCGGGAGCCAGCCGGGCCCTCTGCCAGGGCTGCTCGGCATCCATGAGAGCTCTGCCGAGCCCCCCGCCAAGGTAAAGGGGCTCCGCTGCACCCCCGGCCCGCCCCGCATGGGGAACACCCTGGGGTGGGATGGGATGGGCTGGGCTGGTACCCAGGGATGGGGATGGGGATGGGGATGGGGATGGGGGTCCCCGGGCACTGGGCACAGCCTGATGTGCGTGGGGTGCATCCCACAGCAGGGCCCACCCGTGCGGGCAATGAGGTTTTTCTGGGGAGCCCCCCTTGTGCGGGGAAATCGGGGTGCACAGACTGGGAGTGTTTGATCACTGCTTCTTCTGGGCTTGCTGGCCATCCCCAGCAGAGGATGAGGAGAGAGGAGAGATTTTGGAGCGGGCTTGGGTGTGAAGTTTTGGATGTGAATGTACCTAAAGATGCTCTGGTAAAACTCACCATGGCGCTTCTTCATGTTCTTCATAAATATGAATTTATTCACCTGAAGTGGTACCCGGTGTGCCAGCTCTGATCACGTATGGCAGGAGAGAAAAACAATACGCCTATTCTCTCTCATATATATATAATTTTTTTTTCATTATTTAAATAATTTCATTTACAGGGGAGGTGGAAGCGAGAGAGGGCTAATGTAGAACAGGTGTTTTGATTTCATGTTCCTCTTTGAAAAGCAAATCTTGCCATTTGGAGCCCTTATTCACCCTTGGTTGGTGAAGAAATTAATAATAGGGGTTGTTTAGGAATTCATCAAAGAAAACCCCATCCCCTTTCTCCACCTCCCCTTCCCTGAGCCGTCAGTGGCATCCAGCACCCCCTGATTGGAGACGGCACAAAGCTTTGGCGCTTGATTTTTTTTTTTTTCAATTATTATTTATTCATTATTTTCTGGTTGATTTTATTTTCCAATGCGCTGTTTGGCGCTGTGATTTAAGAATTTGGCACGGAATGAGAGGGGCTGGCTCTTCCTCGCCGTGGGGATGGGGCGAGCAGGGAGAGCCAGCCCGGATGCGGAGGGGCGGCGGCATTCCCGCAGAATTCCCGTTCCATTCCCGCTCCATTCCCATTTCATCCCCATTCCATTCCCGTCCAATTCCCCTTCCATCCCTGCTCCATCCCCGTTCCGTCCCCGTGCCACCCCCATTCCATTCCCGCTCCATCCCTGCTCCTTTCCCGCTCCATTCCCTCACTATTTCCTCACCATTCCTGGACCATTCCAGTTCCATTCTTCACTATTCCCTCCCTATTCCCTCACCATTCCCTCTGGGAGCCGGGATGGAAACACACGTGGGTTTGGAGAGGTGCCCCTGAACCCCCTCCCCGACCCTTCCAGGGATCTGCTCATGCCCAAGAAGTAGCTATCAGTATAAAATATATTTATATATAATAAAAATATATAACTATATAAACAAATATACAACAATATATAACTATATATATATATATTTAAAATAGCTATACTTATACATATAAAAATAAATATAACTATACATATATATACATATGCAGAAATAGCAAATAAATGTACACATATATATATAAATATAACTATACTTATATATATTACTATACTTTTGTGTATGTATATATATATGTATGTAAGTGTATATATATATATATATATACACAGATATATATATATAACATATATCTATCTATCTATATATATCTATATCTATATATATATATATATTTCCTTTCTATTTCTGCTTTTCTCCTACCCCGTGAATAATTAAAACCACAGAACCCATCGGGTGACACAAAATGTGTCTAAATCTTGAGAAAGTACCAGGGGCAGGGGGTTCATTCATCCCCAGCTCCCAGAAACAGCTCGGGGACACGGGGATGAACGAAATCTTTGAGTTGGTTTTGGATTGTTGTTTTATTTGTTTTCTATTTTAATCGTTATCATCCATCAGAATTAAATGTGGTTTGATGATTTTCCCGTTGCCCGAGAGCTTCAAGGTTCCTCCCCGCTCATCTCCCGAGGTTCACAAAAATGAAAAGCAGTGGTAGGAATGAGGTAAATCGTTATATCGGGAAAAAAAAAATGTTTGCACTGGGGTGATTTGGAGTAAAACGGGGACTGGAGAATTAACATGCAGTTTTTAAAGCGAGGGTAACAAGTGCCGCGCCGATTTGGAGGGCTGGTTTTAGGACGGGGTTTTAAATAAGCCTAAAACTTGAGTAACTCCTGGTTTATATTCGCCAGCGTGAGGATAAAACAAATTTAGGATCCTAAATGATGTTTGTGCCTAAACTCAGCCAAATTAACCAAATATTTGGCAGTCCAAGAGCCCCGTTTTGCTCTCGATTTCGGGCTTGGGCTGCTGCTGTGGGAAAGCCGTGGGTAAATGCATCTCCGAAATTTGATTTCTGCAGCCTGATCCCGCTATAGGTACTTGTGCCCAAGCAAATCCCTGCCCGCCGCTGCTGCCTGCTCCGAAAAAAAAATAGATTTTCTTGGAGCCCAGGGCAATTTTCTCCATCCTTGTCTTGGCGAGGCTGCTCCGTGCTGCAGAAACCCCGGCTAATTTCCCCAGATAACCTCAATATTGGCCAGGAAGCCGAAGGAATGAGCTGGCCCGTTCCTCCTTTGGCTTTAGAGGTTGTTTCAAAGCTTTGATTTGAGCTCGGGGTGGTTGGAGGGCGCTGTGCCCGCACCCCTTTGTGAAGAGGGGAAGGGGAAATCAGCGATGAAACATCTCCGAGATGGAGAAGGAACCTGTGGAAGCTCTGCAGACACTCAGTCCCGCCCGGGAGCTCTCCCTGGCCGAAAACACCCGGAGGGTTTGTCCCAGCAAGTGCAGGGCGAGAGAGATTCGGGATTTACATCAGGCAGACAGGAAGAGAAATGTTTTTGTGTGGAAAACAGGGAATTCGCCTCTTTTTCCGTAGGGGAGGTAAAAAGAAAAAGTTGTGAGTTTGGGGATTTTTTTTTTCCCTTTTAATTTCTCTCACGAGCGGCGCTAATTTGGCAGCGATCGCCGGTTTTTAATCCCGAGCCTAACGGGAGCCGGGCTCAGCTCCTTCCCCTCGTCTTCCAAAATCAGGGATGCCTTCCTCATATTCCCGACAAACCGCTTTAATCCCCTTTAAAACCCCCCCAAACTTTCAGTAATTCTCTTTAATACCCCCCCAAAATATCTCATTAAAACCAACCCAGCCCCACCGTTAAACGCGGATTTACGGGGAGTCACTGCGGACGCGGTTTGGGGGAATTTGTTCTTTATTTTCCGCCGTCTTTTCAGAGTAAATCTTTTTTCTCTCCCGTTAGAAAGCTCCTGGATTTCTCCCCCCTCCCGCTTTTGGCTGGGGGGAACGGTGTAATTTAAATCCGCCCTTCAGCCCGAACAATGGGGGCCGTAAACCCAGACTAAGAAAGTTGTCGGCAGGGACGGAGGAACCGCAAACACATTTTTTTCCCCCCAACCATACAATGTGGAAACTCTTAAAGGGCGCTATCTGTAGACATCTTGCAATCACTGGTCTTCCTTGTCATCTGAAGGAGAAAGGGGGAAATATATTAAGTGAAGACACACTTTAAAATTACTTATACATTTTAAACATGCTGGCAAAGGGAACTGCCTGATAAACTCTTGCGCAGATTTCCTTTTTCTCGGGTAAATTATTTCAAGTTGTTATACAAATATCTCCCGCCCCTCTCCTTCCCCGCGTTTAATTCGAACGAAAAACAAATTCCTGCAGCCCCCAAAAAGCAGCTCGGACGTGGGGGAACAACAGCCCCGCGTGGGTGCGAACACCCACCTCAGTTTGGCTTAAAAAAGGAGAAAAAAAACCAGCAATAATAATAATTTAAATATGTTTAAATGCTTCATAACAAGCCGGTGCTGCAGCCAGGTGGGAGCTGAGCTGGGCTTGCTTTCCCCTGAGCCAAAATTCCCCCGAAAGCGGTGGGGACAGGGAATTATTTCAGTGCTGCCCAGGGCTGCGGCCAGGCTGCCTCTGTACGGCCGCCAGCTCCGAGGCTTTGGCTCTGCAATAAACTGAATAAACTGAATAAACTGAATAAACTGAATAAACCCCGCGACTTTCCCACCGTGCGGCCGCGCTCCTTGGCTTTGCAAACGGGATTGATCCGCACGGGAGAGCGCTCGGAAAAGGAAGCGTGGCGCTGGCAATTTAAATTTTTTTTTCTTATTTTGTTTATTTTTAATTTTTTTTTTCTCGTTTCTCTGGGGTAAAATTGAATATATTTTTTTCCTTTTTTCGGTTTTTAATAAAAATGAGGAAAGTCTCGGGATTCGGTAGGGGATGCGCTGCCTGCTCGGGGATATCCCGTGGTGGGGAGGGGGAAATGGGGAGTTGGGGGATGGAGGAAGCGGGGTGGGGGTGACCCAAGGGCAGCGGAGGGGCTGCGGGGATGAAGGCTCGGCTCTGCTGAGCCCACGAGCAGGATCGGGCCCCTCTTCTCCAGGGGATCTCCGGGCTCCCTCTCTCCCCCTCCCGCACTTCCAGCATCTTCAAACAGCGTCCGTCGCACAACCTGAGGGTAACGGGGCGGGGGGAAGGGGCTTTCTTCTTTTTTTTTTTTTTTTCCTTTTTTTTCCCCCCGTTAAGTCTCTTTCAAGCTGGATTTATGTTTGTGTGATGAAATGCCCCTCTGTGTTTAACATTCCCAATGATCATTTGTTTCCTTAGCTCCATTACTCCTTTATGAGAGCGCCTTTCGCCCGGGCATGTTTAATCATAGCCGCTTACGCAATATTTTCTTTGGGATAGATTCACTCAGCCTTATTACATATCAATTATTTCCTTACAACTTCGTTCCACACCAGCTGCTTTGTTATCTGGGCCTGCCACCCCTTCACCCCCCCAGCCCGGCGTGCGGTGGGAAGGGAGGGAGACGTTTGTTTTTCCTAGGATAAAATACTGCTAATAATAATGCAGATTGAGCGGAAGGAGAAGGGGGGAGCGGGGGGAGAAGCCGGGGATGCTCCGTGGGGCTGAGTGTCCCTGTCCCGGGTAGGACTCCTGCGGGTCGGGGTCCCTTTCCCCCCCTCACTCGGCGGGACTCCCCGTTTCTCCACGATTTTGCCTCATTTTGGAGCTGCTCCGCGGTGTTCGCGCCTCCCAGGCTGGGCGCTGGCTCAGAGCGGAGATTTCAGCTTCAGCATCCCCGGGGGAGCTCTCCCCACCCAGCCTCCCCCGGCCCCTCCGGCAGCCACCCATCTGGAAAGGACATTTCCAATCGATTCGAGCCCTTCCCGCCCGGACTCGGGCTCGAAATCATTTCAGTGCGAGTTTTATCGGAATTTGACATCGTAAACACGCCGCCAGATTTGGCTCCTCGTTCCGAGCCGGTTCTGCGGCGCTGTCCGGGATGGGCCCCGCTGCACCGGCGCTGCCGGGGTGGGCTGGGGGAGCTTTTCTGCTCCTCCAGCTGGCAGAGACGGGAGGGAACAGCCCCGACAGCAGGGAACCATCCCTCACAGGCTGCGAGAGCCCTGAGATCCCTTCTCACCTTCTGCTTTCCACCCTCCCCGCCCCGAGACTCCAGGGACAGAGTTTCGTTTCCCGTTTGGGCAGCGCGGCACAGCGAAGATTTCTTTTCTCTTTTTTTGCTTTTTCCCCTTCTTTTTATTTTTTAATTTATTTTTTTTTATTCTCCCTGATGCCGAAGAAGCCGAGATCTTTTGGTTAAGTCGTTTCTTTATAGGGGAAATATATACATCCATTTATGTGGGCTGTAAAGCTGCGCTGGGGAAGGGAGAGTGACCTGCTGCAGTTCTGGGACCGTGACTCGCTGCGACAGGGACTCTGAATGGGGACACCCAGATTTGGGGGTGTCAGGAGCCCCAGGAGGATACACTCGGGAATTGGGGGGGTTAATGCTGAATTTCCTGGCTCTGGCGAGCTGCTCTCTCCATCATATTTACGCGCACACACGGATATGTGAACAGATGACTTGGCACCGGCGAAAAACACTTAAAATAATGCCTCTGCCTCTGGCCAGGCCTGTGTAAATATCTCACTCTCCCACATGCCCGCCTGGCTTTTCCTGATGCTGCGTTTCTTGATCACAAATACATAATTTGCACGAGTGTGTGTATACACGGAGCCGCTTTGATCTCGGCGCAGAAATGCCCCCCCTCGCCTTCGGAGGGGCTGCAGCCCCGAGAACAAAAGCGGAGAATAAAAATGCTCAAATAACACATTTTCAAATGGGCAGCGTGTGTCGGCTTCCTTGAGTGGTTCTGGCACTGGGAAAGGGGTGGTGGTGGTGGGGGAAAGAGGCTTTATTGAACATATAAATTTAAACTTAGTTACCGCTAACAGTTGCCTTATAAAAGGGGTCCATATAACCCACATCCATTTTTTTCCTGCCGTCCTCAGGCGCGTTTCCCAGCTCAGCCGATCTCTTGGCAGCGCCAGGCTGCGAGGAGCGGGGCTGGCCGCGGGCTTTCGCAGGGGGAGATGTTTATTTTTCAGTCATTGTTGGCTCCCTCCCCTGGATTATTTTACTGCTGCAGATTTAAGCCCTTCTACTTATTTCTCGGCTCTCTGGCAGCGCTCTCTGCAAAGCTGCTCCCAGCTCTGCGCTTTCTCCCTTCGCCGCGTCTCGGGGTGGTGAAATTACAGGGTACGAGGGAAATGTGTAAATTATAGGGTTTATTAAAATGTAGGCGAGCGTGGCTCTCTAGGCGAAACAGATGCAGGATGGCTTGAAGTCAGGCAGGCTGACAAAGTGCAGAGCAGCGGGGCAGGGGAATCATTAGAGGGACATTTCCCGCAGGGAGAGAGGAAGCGGCCCCGGGATGCCGGGGATGGGGAGGGGGGGTCTCCCTCCAGGAACCCCCAAAAACCAGCACTGATCCCCCTGGGGAACAGCGAGGAGGTTGATCCCATAAGGAGGATGAGGCCTCTGGGTGTTCAGCCCCTAAATTCTGCATCACTCCTCTGCCTGTCCCGGGATGTCCGAGGGGCTTCCCCTCCTCTCCCTCCCCACCCAGCCACAGCCCCGGCCTCGGAGGTGATGATTTATTTAGGCTAAAGCTTAATTCTCAGTTTATAGTTTGGCTTCTCCGATATTAACCTCAGCTGCTTTTATGTGAATCTCAGGGCTGATGAAGGGACTTTCTGCGGCAGGAGAGAGCTCTCAGAAGGACCTTGAGGTTTGGGCGCTCAAACTCCCTGTTCCCTCTTTGCCTCGCTCCGGGGAAGAGCAAACTGGCAGGGAACAGGGCTGGGATGTCGGTACAGAGTGGGGAGTGGAGAAAAAAGCCCTGGGTGGGGTGGGCTTGGTGCTGCAGGGGCTCATCCTGGGAGATGGAGGTGGATGGAGCAGAGTGAGATCAGCAGGAGGGTGGGACCGTGCAGCTTTCCCTGAGCTCAGGTGAATGGAGGATGGATGTGCTCTCCTCGGCAGGGCAGACACTCATCCTGCATCTCTCAGGAGCTGTTATCACCCTGCCAGAGGAAGGACAAACATCCCGCGATCCCTCCTGCTGTCCCCGTGGGACCTGCTGGGAAGAGATCCCGTACAGGGAGTCCTGCGGGTGTTCTCTCAGCGCCCGAGTTCCGACACCTCGCGCAGCTAATGAAGCCTTTATTTATTCGTGTTTGTTTTGGAGGGTGTCGGAGCAGCGAAAAGTAGACAGGGGTTAACAAAGGAAAGCGTTATTTACTAATCCCCTCGCAGCCTCCATTCGGAGTAATAGAAACACCATCATAAAAGGGGTAATTAGCAGGGTACTGAAGTATTCATTCAATTCTTGTCTTCAAGAGGTTGGTTTGGGGATCTCAACCAGCCTGGTTGTTTCACCGCAATGGGGCCGTGATCCCCTCCTGCTCCTCGGGCTGTGAAATGGGGAGGAAGGCTGCCCACACCTCCCTCCCCTGTAAAACCAAGTCTTACAGCGCTGGTTATCGGTCCTGCCTCCCAGTTCATGTCCTGCAAACTCATCTGTAAGCTCAGCTGTCATTTTTCCTCCCTCCCTTTATTTGATTTTTTCTGTTTGTTTGCTTCTAGCCACGGCATTAATTTAAGAGGAACACATGTACTCGGAAATGGTCCTTGGGCAGCTTTGCAGCCCTCAGTGAGGGGAAGCTGAGACAGGTCTGGGTAGGAGAGACTGGAAAAGCAGCTGGAATTTCCATAAGGATGTGGGTGAGCTCGGGCTGAGTAGTGGGAACGGGGGAAGAGGCCGTGTCAGCAGGGACCAGGGCTCCGATCCTCCTCTGGGGAAGTCCTGGCTCTGGGCAGATGCAGGAATTGCTGAGGGTTTCTTCTCTCATTCACTGAAGCTTCCTAGCTGAAATGCCTTTGAAAGACAAGCAGGTTTGCAAATAAAGGACAAAATCAGCTCTTCAGTTCAGCTTTCCCTCCTCGTGGAGCAGGGATGGGAGTCAGAGGAGGCTGGATGCTGAACGGAGAAGTGCCTGGTGTGACTGGGGAGAGCTTATGCACTCAGCAGTTGTGTTCTCGGCGCAGAGAGGGGGCTTTTGTGCTGCTGGATATTTCAGCAAAAGCTGAAGAGGAAATGAAGCAAACCCGTCTGCGTTTCCAGGGGGAATTCTGCAGCCTGCAGGCTGGAAATATCTCCCTCTTTTCCCTTGGACTCCGGGGCTATTTTTGTGTTGCTTTAGATCGTGATCCTGGGTTCTTGGACTGCTTCTTCTGGGGTGCCAGTCTTTCTAAAAACAGGAAGAAAATTCTATTCCTAGTAGTATTTTCTTTCTACTTTTGACTGGTGGCTTCTTATTTTTAATGAGTCTTTGGGGTATTTTCTTTTGGTTTTTTGGGGTTTTTTGAGCCAACGAGGTCACGCTTTCTCCTGTGCTGAGGGGAAGGGGATCTTTGCACAAATGCCTATGCTTTTCCCCATGCTTATCTCATCCATACATAACTCTGGCAGTGCTCCACCGCCTTGTGAGCCGCTCGCTCCTGGCTGGGGAGGAGCAGCTCCGTGTGTTTGGGAACCCCAGCAGGGCCGGGCAGTCAGGAGCTATCGAGTGTGAGGGTGATGAACGGGATGGAGCCTCCAGGCTGGAGCAGCACGAGTGCAGGGCTGTGGGGATGGAGGGACACAAGTGTCAAGTGCTGCCTCTCAGCTGTGCCCCGAGCTCTGTTATTCCGGCTCTGTTATTCCTGAGCTAATGCCCGCTCACCCCCTCGGGCTGGGCTCTGATGTCCCCAGCTAAGCAGCCAAACAAAGCAAAGGTGGCAGCTGAAGCCTCCAGTGAAAATTGTGCTGTTGGAGCCTCGTGTAGGGAGCCCTCCTGAGTGATGGGAAGAGTGCAAAAGGCAGGTTGTGTGAGGGAGGCAGAGATAAAACAGGATTTATCCACAGGGAGGGAGATCCTGCCTTGCTACCGAGCTGCTCTGGGCTGCTGCTGCTGAGCTCGAGTGCTTGGACTGCTCCTGAGCCCCCTGCTTCCCTGGGCTGCTCCTCCTGCTGCTGATGGAGCCATCAGGCTCTGACTATTCCCGCTCCTGGCCCGTCCATGTCATGCTGCAGAAGAAGGAAATCTCCTGTAACTCAGGGATGGGTTCCCTCTTCTGTCACCTGCCTTTGGAGCTGCTGCACTGTGGTCACAGAGATCACTTTGCTGTGGTGCTTGGTGCGTTCAGGGTGGGTTCAGAGTGGGTTCAGGGTGTCTCAGCCCCAGATCTGTTGCCACAACAGTTTTTGGCTTCCATGGTTCCTGCCCAGTTGAGGAGGGCCTGGAGGGATGTGAGATTTGCCATCCAGAGCAAACCCAGTGTGGCCACTGAGCCAAACTGGACACCAGATGAGCACTATGATTCCAATGGTTTGTACACCACTATGGGTATTCAGCACATATTTTATCCCTAAAAATGCCTCAGGCTGCTGTAATGATGCCGATCTCTGTGGAAACGAGCAATGCATCTCTCTGCTGTCTGCTGCTGTGCCTCCAGTTCCTCCGGCAGCCACTTGGGACCCGACATCCATCTCAGACCCAAAGACAGGAAAGACTGAAGGGTTTTATTGTGTGAGACACGAAGGACATGTTGAGAATTCCCAGCCAAGGATCAGCAGAGGTGAAAATGAAGCAAAACTGAAGCAGAGGAGGGATTGGTACTGGTGGGATATCAGTGACAGTGGAGCTGGCTTTTCCATCTGAAAGGAAGAGCAGGGATGTGGGAAGGGAAGAGGTCTCTGAGTCCACTGTGGGAGAGCAGAGGCTGAAAGGAGGCCCCAGCACGAATTCTTCCCTTCCCACTAAGTTGGAGAGTTTTCTCTATTCCGTACAGAACGTGATACTCTCTCAGGAGTGACCCTGCTGACCTCCCGCCTCCTGATAGGATGGCGAGTAAGTGAGTGCAAAATAAATGGCACCAAATAGACCTTTTCAAAGAGAACAGGGGAAATAAATCAGGTTATTCTGGTGCAGCATTGACAGCATGTCAAAACAACTCCCCAAAGCGTGAAACTTGGCTGGGGAATGGTAATTCCACTGCCATGATCCTCACATGCCAGATGTATGGCTTATCATCATGTCTGTCTGTCTGTCTGTCCACCTGGCTGCCTACCTGCTGTTCCTCAGGATCCACTCTTGGAGCACACAGGAGATTTTTATCAGCATGTCTCCCATTCTGGAGCAGAAAATGCGTTCTGAATGGGTGAGGATTACTCAGGGAGGAAAGTCTGTTAGAATAGCTGGGGGCTCAATGTGGCCAAATGATCTGCTGGGCAATGCCATGGCAGATGGGCGGTTACATTTTATTATTTATATTTTATTTATATTTTATTTATATTTTATTTATATTTTATTTACAGAAGCCCTGTTGTCTCGCTGAGACCCATCAGGCAGGTGGGTGATGGCAATCCCTGATGGATGCTGCACTCTCAGCCTGGTGAATTGTTGTGTTATCCAGGCTTCTATTACCCAGAGCAGTGACAAACAGATCTAGAGCTCATCCTGCCAAAACCAAAAAAACAAAACAAAACAAAACAAAACAAAAAAAAAAAAAAAAAAAAAAAAAAAAAAACTAAAAAAAAACCCAAAAAAAAAAAACAAAACAAAAAAAAAAAAAAAAAAAAACACCAAAAAACAAACCACATTTAATTTTTGTTCTGTTGAGCCCCAGCCTCCAGGATGCACACACTGCTTGCTAATTCCACCAGGAAACTGGGACACGAAATCCAAAATTGGGGAACCCCTGGCAGGCTCTGAGCAGATCAAGAAGAGCTGATGAACGAGGTGTGAACAGCAGGCCGAGAGCTCCACAGCCTCTCCTGTGTGGTTCTCAGGACACACATCCCTGGGTTTGCTGTGCACAGAAGATTTGGGGGGGAAGGCAGTTGAGGATTTCATGGCTGTGAGCTCCACGGTTCCCCCAGCAGGAGCAGAATAAAGAAGGCTTAGAAATGCTGCTGAAGTTAGTTAGTATGTTGGAACATTCCTGGAGATTTCTGTAAGTCCAGAAAAACTGTAGAAAATTATCCTCCCCAGGAATTTCCAGGGCTAAAGGCTGAGCTCACTTCCAGTAGTGCAGCTGCTGTAAATTTTGACTAATTAGCAGAAGGCTGAGTAATTTGGGGAGTAGTTAATGTTTTGGCGTTTGTGTGCTTGTTTGTTTTTCTCTTTGGGGGATAAGGGGGAAATGGATCTGTGCTGCACACTGGGTCTGGTAGCAGGGGGTGTTTCTGGGGCCAGGCTGGAGAGATTTCCTTGCAGAGCCTGTTTGAGCAGTGGAGCTCAGGACATGGCCAAGGTCTTGAGCACTCGGCTTTGATCCCAGGGACACCCACCAGCAATCCTGTGCAAATCCACTGGGAATTTTGTGTTTCTGGAGGTGATTTTGGAGCTAGGTGGGGGATTGTAGGGATGTGAAGGAGCTTCAAACAAAGTTGCTGGTGGGGGTGAGATGTAAATGGAACATGAGCAGCAGAAGAGCTCAGATCAGGCAGAACTTTAGAATGATGCCTCACCCCTAAAATCTCCCTGATCTACAGGTATTGGTTTTGCCCGGGCTGAAATTCAGTGATTTAGGACAAAGCTATGCAGGATTCTCTGTTCCAAAAGATAAAAGCCCTTTCTTCTGACTTCAGGTGAGCTGGAGTAACCAGTGTGGTCTGGAGGAGGAGAAGTGTCCTGCAAGACAGGAGCAGAGGCCGGGTTCTGTAATTTCCCAGTCCCAGGAGTTCCACCTTGTTTATGGTGCCAATCCCCCCTCTCACCTTGGTTTATAGGAGTCACACCTCGAATGGGAGCAGGGGGAGATGTCCCAGCTGACCCTGCTGGGGTGCAGCTCCTGGCACTCAGGTGGCACAGCCCTGCCACTGCAGCACCAGAGAGGGCTGGCACAGCCTGGCAAGGACCCACCTGCCCCTTGGAGCACAAACTCTCACCATTCCAGGTGACCGTGCTTAATCCAGAGGGGTCCCCAGCACATCCACCGCAGGCTGCAGGCCATAAAACACTTCCCAACACCCTATAACAAATTTAAGACCCTTAGTACAAAAGACCAAAAGCCACAAAACCTGGAACACGCAGGAGAGATCAAGGGCATTGCCAGTGTCCTGGGTCCCAGCAGTAGCAGGGAAATTGTGAGGTGAAAATGTCCAGACCATCTTAGGAAGTGGACCATGGCCCACCCTACAGAGGAAAAGCAAGAAAACCCCATCAGTCCCTGCCAAATCTGACCCGAGGGGAAATTCTTTCCTGAATACAGGCCAAAACACAAAGTAATTGCATATGTACTCTTTAAAAATGGATTTTATTTAGGAGAAACACATTGTCATCATCATCCTGTAAACTGCTCCAAATGTGTGCTGAGGATTTCCGTGGAAGGAGGACGGGGAAGGCTGCAGAGCTTTGCAGAGATGCTGGGATGGGTGAGGGACCTCCATCCCCCTCAGCCCTGAAACACCCCAGGTTTTTTGGAAAATTAGGTTTGACTTCCCTGGAGCTGTTTTTTTTCCCTTTCATGAATCCCCCATCAGCTGTGCTGACCTGGATTGGTGGTTTAGAACCAAAAATCAGCCTTCTGAGAGTGAAACCAGGCTTTGTGAAGGGTTTCCTCAAGGTCCTGGCCTGAGGACCTGGCTCAGGGCTGGAGATCCATCGTGGGTTTTGGGCACACAGCAGCCACTCTGTGCCTCTGCTGGAGCCCTCCCTGATGCTCTGGGCTTGTAAAAGCCCCAAGCACCACTCCAGCCTGACCAACCAGCCTGAAGGACTTGTTCTCAGGGCAAATTTGCTCCTGTTTCCTGCAGTCCCAGGTCTGTTCCTCTCTTTGTCACCCTTTGATTGCAAGGGAAATCTCTGGAAATGAAGGGAAATCTCTGCTCTCGGTTCAGGCAGCAGTGGCAGTCAGAGCTATCTCAGGCTGCAGTTCCACCGTGTCTCTGGAAGCAGATGGATTTAGAGCATTTGCCAGAAAGATTTATCCAAATTAGAGCTCCCAGCCTCGCTGAAGCAGCCAGCTCTGTGCTCTGGATAGAATTAAGAGGGGCTGGGAGGGAATGGGTAGAGGTTGTTTTGCTCTCTTCCTGTCCTTTTTGTGATGCTGAAATTCCTTATTTTCAGTGAGGATGAGCTCACCATGAAATCTCAAATTTTCCCATCCAAAATGGCATCACAAAGGCATCAGACTACTCTGTCATTTTACAGATAGGTTCACAATTGTTCAAAAAAGGGCTCAAAATCACACAGGGGTGTTGGAATTTTCTGCCAGAGACCCTGAAATTTTGCCTTTCCTAGGGAGGGAATCAGGGCTGACATGACTGGATGCTGATTTGGGGAGCTCTGGAAGCGTGGGATGTGCTGCTGGCCCTGAGGACAGATGTGCAATGAGGACAGCATGCACTAGGGACTGCACAGACACCACTGATCCATCTGGGACCCTGCTGGCTGGGATGAGCAGCAGCTCCTGCACCCAGGGCTTCCCAAACTGTCTGAAACGTGGGAATTTGCATCCCACACCAAATCCGTTTGATGTTTTCTCACAGCTGTGTTGTGACACATGCAGAGAACTGATATGTTCAGGTCTGAAGTGAAGCCATGGATGAAAATTTGGGGCAGGGTTATCCTGGCTGGATCATCCTTAGGGTGAGGTCTTGGCCCTGCAGTTGTGGGGTTGTCCATGGGGAGATCTGTCCGTCCTGTCCTTCCTGTCCATCCTGTCCATCCCTGTGACCTCGGGCTCTGTTCTGGCTGAACTGAGGAGCCTCTCTGGCCACAGGAGGTGCTCACAGGCAGCTGGGGCAGCAGCTGAGCTCTGGGATCCAATTTCCACTGGGAGCTGGCGGCAGGAGAGCTTTGCCAGAGGGAGGGCTGTGGGCAGCACCGTGTTTGAGCATCCCTGCCTGTGCAGCAGTGACATCCAGGGCTGCTCCAGCAGCTGCAGCTTCACAGTCCTGCCTGGCCCCAGATCTGCTCTGGGTGGGCGTCCCCACTCTGAATTCCTCCTCAGACTGAGCTTGGCATTGATGGGAGCCTTGCTGCTCCCTTCTCATGCCAGGAGGAGCACCAGCTGATCCAGCAGACCCAGCTCTCACTGGGCATTCCCAATCAGCCTCTCTCATCCTGTAACTGCAGAAAACACGGGAAAAAGATTTAATGCCAGCTCAGCTGGTAAAGCTGGAGAGCCAAGTGTTGTGGAGAGTGTGTTGGCATCTATATATATATATTTTTTTTTTCATAGGACGATTTCATTTCTATGTATTTGGAACAACAGGTTAAAAGCACATGTCAGTGTTAAGTTAAATCTTGCACACAGGAATAAAAATAGCCCATGCTGGGCTTGGTGGAGAGAAGGGGAGCTTGTACCACTTGCATTAAAAATGACATTTAAGTGGAAGGTGAGCTTGAAACTTTGACAGGACCATGTCCATCCCCTTTGGAGCCTGCTCCTGCAGAGCCAGGGTAGAACAGCTTTCCGTGCTGATGATCCCTCACTGATTTTTGTGTCCTTTTTGAGTGTGGGGAAAGTCCACTGAAAAGAGAAATAACGGGATTTTTTTTTTTCTGAAATTCCCCTATCAAAATGAGCTCCTACAGACAAACAACTCTCTTTCTGGAGACCTCATTTAGGAATAATTGATGTGATCCTCCTTCCTCCTTTCTGTGATGGAAAAGGGTATTAAAGGGGGTGCTCAGGTGCCATTCTGAGTCTGAGGATGACATGGGGTATTTGGGCTTTAATAAAGCATTTTCAGCACCTGCTGAGCCTCATGGCCGGGTCTGGAGACGTTGTGTGGGATGTGAGGCCCAAGTGCCCAGGGTGGCACTGAGATTTGGCTTTTCACACGGGACTGGGCCCTGCCCACTCAATGGAAATCAGACCCTAAAAATCCCGGAAAGGAAAAAGGCATGAAAAGAAAAAAACAAAGAAACAAAAAACCCCAAAATGACTGAAAACCCCTGTAAGCCCACACCTCCCTTCCCCTTCTCCATGGTTTGGAGTGGCTGCTTTGGGGGATCTGTTTTCACTCAGGAGCGGGGCCACCCTGCCATGGTGGGCTCCATCCCCACGGGCCCTGCTCCCCTCTGGGCTGAGGTGGCTCCAAGCACAACCCCGGGGCTGGGCTGGGCCGGGCAGAGCCCTGGGCAGGCTCCAGTAACCCTGGGCAAGGTTCACCCTGCCCTGGCCAGGGCCGGCCCCGCCGAGCTCCAGCCCCAGCAGTTGTAGGGGTCAAGCCAATGCTGACACTGGGGCCTTTGATTGTGTTTGATTCATGTCCCAACACCACTGGTAGGTCAGATGGGCTGTTAATCCAGATTCCCTTCCCCCTTCCACAGAGGGGAAAAAAAAAAGGAAAATGAGAAATAAGTTTAGTGGGCGACTAAATAAGCGACTTCCCAGCGCGCTTCAAGGCTTGTGGTGCCAACTGGCTGCAAGCTCTGGGTGTGCAGAAATGCATTTCCTCCTCTTCAGTTGGGTTTTTTGGAGGTTTTTGTGGTTGTTTTTTGTTTGGTTGATTGGTTGGGTTTTGTTTTTTTTCTTTTCTTTTTTTTTTTTTTTTTTTTTTAGCAGCCTGCTGACTAAAATGTACTGGAAGGAAAAAAATCTCAGCTGATGTGTGGAGCAGAGTCTGGTGGTGAGGTGGCTGTAATAACCTGTTTCAGGGGGACCTGGGCTGCCTGGGGGTGTAAATGTGGTCTCTCTCTGCTTTGCCGTTTGTATTTAATCCCGGGGATTCCACTTCCATCTCATTTTGGCAGCTGGAGGCTGGAGGAGGAAGCTTTGGAGCAGAACTCAGCATCACCCCCGTTTTCTGTCTGCACAGAGCTTTTGCCTCCTTGAATGTGCCTTTACATGTGATAGGGATGGTTTTTTCCCAGCTGATAAAACGTATTTGTGTGATAACACGTATTTGATATCTCTAAAAGGCCGGACAATCAGATTGTGGGTGTGCTGAGCGGGACACAGAGGGTGGTCAGAGGCACAGCCACCCTGGCGAGGTGATGCCGTGTGGGAGAATCACTCTGTGATTCCTCAATGCGGGAATTCCGCGGCTCCCCCATCCCGTGCGGGTGGCTGGGAGCGAGCAGGAGCTGCCGATTGGATTTGGGAAGGGAAGATTTGGGGAGCAGCAGCATCCCCGGGGGGTACCTGTGGCTCCACACCCCCGCAGGAGGCTGAAAATAGCGTCAGGCGGGCCCAGCGCTGGGGCAGGCTGCTGCGGGCAAATGACCAATTAGGGAATCTTTGTCAGATTCGGGAAAGCCGAGATAAGTCCCTTTTATCAGCCTATAAAAATACCACTTTCACTTATCTGGAGCTACCTACGCCGCCCAGCTGCGGGAGCCGGGAGGGGGAGCGGAGCCGCTCCGCAGACAGAGGAGGAGTTTGGGATGGGCTTGACAGCCAGGGGGGTTTGGAAAAACCTTTTGTGCCGCAGAACGAGCCCTCTCCCCTCGCCTCTCCTCCCCCCCGGAGCCCACCAGCTCTCCCAGCCGCGGTCTGCTGGGTGGGGAATCCAAAATTTCCCTTTTCCTCTTATTTTCACCCTTTTTTCCCGGTGTGATGCTGCTGGGGGGGCTCGGCCAGGTGGCAGAGGAGCCGAGGAGATTTAGGGGGAGTTGCGAGTGGGGAAGGGGCACCCAAGGGCACGGAGGAAGGCACGGGATGCTGGGTGGGTGGCAGCTGGATCCAGTCCCCCTTATGCACTCAAATGCCCGAATTTACACGGAAATGCTCAAATCCGAGGCCGTGCTGGGGCTGGGGGTTTTTTGGACACCCCAAAAATGTCTCCCTGCATCTGTGCCTGTGCATCTGAAGGCATCTCCGCCCGCATCCCCACACGCAAAGGGAGGATCAAGACAGGAGAGACTTCTAACATGAATTATTATTCACCTTTCTTCTTATTTTCACCCTTTTTTCCCGGTGTGATGCTGCTGGGGGGCCCCGGGCAGGTGGCAGAGGAGCCGAGGAGGTTTTGGGGCAATTCCGAGTGGGGAAGGGGCACCCCCGGGCTGCTGGGTGGGTGTGAGCTGGCTCCACTCCCCCTTGTGCGCTGAAATTCCCGAATTTACATGGAAATCCTCAGATCCATCCTCCCCCCGAGGCCGTGCTGGGGTTCGGGGTTTTTTGGACACCCCAAAAATCTCTCCCTGCATCTGTGCCTGTGCATCTGAAGGCATCTCCGCCCGCATCCCCACACGCAAAGGGAGGATCAAGACGTGGAGAGAGTGCTAACATGAATTCCTACTGTGGGAAAACATGCTGCACTTTGATTATTTTTTCTGTGGTTTCCAAGCTGTTTGGGCTGTAGGAAAACGAGCAGATAGAGCGTGGAGGGGGAAAAGAAACCCATCAACTCGCAGCGCTGCTTTCTAGGTTTTTTTTCAGAGGCTGTTGGGGAAGAGAAAAATGCGGGGAAAATATGGTTTTCGTTAAAAAGAAAAAATCTCCAAGCGGTTTTGCTGGGTTGGAAAGAGGGCAGAGAGGCAGCTGTTCCCCGCTCGCCCTTCATCCCCCCAGATTCAGGCCCGCAGCTCTCCCTCTGTTATTTTTGGTTTTTAGCAAATCTGGCTGGCACCGAGCGAGAGCCTTGGCTGGCGTGGGGTGAAATCGCCTCTCTCGGGGTTGGGGCAGGCGGAACTTTGCGCTGGGGTTTCTTGTGGAGTCGTTTCTCTTTCGAGGAACCCACACGGGGATGGAGAGGGTGCCACGGGGCGTGGGGCGACCCTCGGGGGGCTCGGGGAAGGGGCCCGGTGCCTTTCGCACACATTTGCTGGGAGGGTTTCCAAATTCTTTTCCAAATATAGCCCTGGCTCCTGCGGGTGCCCTTCAGGCAGCCCGGGGGGACGAGCGCGACCCCGGCAGGGGACAGGGATGGGGTGACCCCATGGAAACACGCGTGGAAGCTGCAGGGCCCATCCCCACCGCTCTCCCTTTTCCCTGAACTCCGAGCAAGCTTATTTTTGGGTTTTTTAGTCCTTTCTGCCCTGCTGTCACCTCCGGTCCTTCCCGAGGGTGGCACCGTCCCCCATGCCCTGTCCCGGGCCAGCAAGGAGAGACGAGGATTTATTTTCCTATTCTAACCAAAATCTGGGAATTCCCACCCCAAAACGCCCTGGCAGGAAGGGCTGCGTGGGGACAACATCGGGGTGTCCGCAAGCGCCTTCAGCTTTGGGGGGACACCAAACCAGACCCCCATTTCCCTCAGAATTCCCGTCCTGGAGGGAAATCCAGGCTCGGGGAAGGAGGCAGAGCCTGGGGGGATCTAGGGTGAGGGGACCCCTCCCCGCAGGCCTGGGAGCCTTCAAAGATCATTTCCCCCGCCATAAATGGGATTTACACCCGCACCCCCCGTCCCACAGCCCCCGGCTCCGCTTTGGGATATTCCTCCCCCATCACGATTTTATAGCGAGATCAAGGACAAACTTGTTGCGGGTCTTTGGGAATTTTTTTTCTGTAGTTTTTAAAATTTTTTTTAAATTTTTTTTTTCCAAGTTCTTTTCGGGGGAAAGCTCGGAGAAATTTGCGGTTCTCCCGCCGCAATTAAGAGGCAGAGGGAGCGCGATCTTGATTGCTCCCGCTCGCTGTGCTCGCTTCGGAGGTGGGGAAGGGGAGGGGGAGACGGGACGACGGGAGGGAATTGATTTTAGATTTCTCTTTTATGTCGGGTCTGGTTTCTGGTGATTAAATTTCTCTCTTCTGCGGACTGAACCTCGGGATAACTGATTAATAACATGCCACTTGGCGCCAACACGGGGTCTCGAGGCCTTTAATCGGCAAGATGCACAAGAGAACAGAGAGAAACACAGAGCAGGACAGAACTCCACCGACTATTCCAGCCTGCTGCTCTCTGCCTCGGCGGATTTTTTTTTTCTTCCCTCCCCCTCATCTTTTCAGTATTTCCTGCTAAACTCGTAAACTTTATTTGATTTACAGCTATTTCATGAACCTGCTTAAACTAACATGTGTTCCGTCTTGTCCGACTGAATCATAAAAACAATCTTGGATCCAAACGAGATTTTTTTTTTTTTTTTTAAGGAAGAAACGAGTTATTAATGACAGAAAATAGACATTGTCTTGCACGGCGGCCCCCGGATTGGGGAGATTGGTGGCTCCTGTGGGGGGACCCGGGCTCGGCTCCTTTTTTTGGGGGGGATTTTTTTGTGCACAGATTCGAGCGCTCCTTTCCCCCTTTAAAGGGTATTTCGTTGGAAATGAACGATTTTCAAGGCAAAATGAGCTGGTAAAAGCATCAACCCGCGGCCCCGGTGGTGGCAGCCTGGCAGACACACACGGGGCAGGTAAACACGCCTGGCTGCACCCCAAAAATCCCAGGCGGGAACCAAACGAGCTCCTGAAATTTTCTCCAGTGGGGTGAAAGCAGAATTTATTTTGTGCCCAAAACCACAGGACAGAGAAGCACGTATCAACAGGAGCTGTTGATATCCGTGGAACAGGTATAAATCCATAGGGTTGTATAAATGGAAGCACACCCGGGCTTATAAAAAAAATCAGATCTACCACACCGAGTACCACCCAAATATTCAGTCCCGATTCCCACCTCTGTTTGTGTGGAAAAGCTCTCCAGGGAAGATACCTGCTAGGCTCAGAATTAACTCCTTGTCACTCCGGGAAGCGGGATAGGGCATCCCACTGCTCCCAGATATCGCCGAGAACCCGCGGGGCTCTGCCCCTCCAAAAGCGATTTCTCTTCTGCACTCGGCTACCTCAAGGCCCTGAAGTTGCAATTTGGGTTTAAATCCTCATCCAGCCCTGGAACAAGAGGGGAAATGCTCATTTTTTTTTCCTTTTCTATTGGTCCTGTGATAATTTTTTGATATTTAACATTTTCTGAACACACACACACACACAAAAGAAATCTCAAGAACTTTTTGGGTTATTGATGTAATCTGTATTTTTCCCGCGGAGATAATGGATTTTAGGATGGCCGTGATACCGGTCCAAGGCCGAGCCCACAGCCACCTCCCCACCTCCCTGGGAGCGTCTCCCGCTCCCAAAATTCGCGGACAGCCGGGAATACAAAGGAAAATCTGGGAACCCCAGAGCGGCCGCGCTGCGCTGTCAGCCGTGTTATTCAGGGCAGGGGGCGAGAAAAGGGGAGAGAAACGGAAAATGGGGAAGAAAAGAGGCGAGAGGGCTTGGAAAAGAGGAAAGAGAGAAAGAAAAATGAGTTGGAGAGAAAGGGAGGAAGAAATTGGGCCGGGATGAGGGAACTGGGGATGCCCTTGGGGTCCCCCCTGCCCAGGGCTCCTCTGCTCGGGAGGGCGAGGGAAGGGAGAACATCCCCAGGTGATGCTGTGAGGCTTTTGATCGGTGTCTGCTTCAAACCCTGCGGATCGGGCTCCTTTTGCCACCCCCTCAAGGTCACGGCAGGGGAGAGGCACAGGGAGCTGAGGATTTCCCCATTTTTGCCCTCATTCCGTTTCTTCCCAGGGAGAGAAGAGAGCGAAGGCCTTATCAGCTTTTATTTTCTCCTCGGGGCCGAGATAAGGCCCTGATTGACGCTCTGGTTGGAGCGGGGATCCCACGGGCACCCCTTGCCGAAAATTCACCCACGAGAATGGGCGCAAAGAGAAATTCAGCCCAATTCCCTCTGTGAAACACTGGGGGACAAACTGGGGAGGGGGTGGTGGGGTCCTGTGTGCCCGGACTCCCCTCCCTGAGAGATTTTTCTCCCTTTTAGAGGAAACAGATCCCTTTTGCTCCATTGGGGATGGATTTGGGGGTCCAGGAGGAAAAGGGATTTTCACCCCACGCGTGGGAGGTGCGGGAGGGCAGCGCCGTGCCCGCGCCTCGCCAAGCCAAGCCCTGCCTCTGCCCCGCTCCTTCTTTTTCATTTTCGTCACTGTTTTAAAGGCTGCAGCTCGCCTGGGAAATTAATGGGCTCAGGGAGGGGAAAAGGGTTTTAATTGCAAACTTTTTTTTTTTTTTTTTTTTTTTTTTAAGGTAGCCAGAAGGGCGGGAAACAAAAAAAACCAAAAAACAAAACCCCAACAAACCAACAAAAACCAAATCCAAAACAGCCGAAACCACAAACTTTAAAAGAAAAACGCTATTCACCTGTAATTAAAAAAAAAAATAAAAAATTAAAAAATAAAAAAGCTCGAGCCAGGTATCTAGCCCCGAAGGCTCGTCTAAAGCAATTCTCCAGCACTAAATGCAGGATTTTGTAATGGAAATAATGACACGACAGAACTGTATTGGCGGGACTTTTATACAAATATTTTGTTGATAGCAACTCTCAGATCAATGCAGTCAGTCCCTGCCCCCATGGCTGAGGGGAAAGAAAATAGGAAACAATTGAGACAAAAAATCCAACACATATTAAAAAAAAAAAAAAACCAATAAGTGAATGGACAAAAATGCTTCCAGAGAAGAGGATTATTTTAAACACTTGTTTGTTCCCAGGTGCGTATTTCGCCAAAGCGAAAGGCGGCCAACAAAAGGGAAATAAAAGCAAAGAGAGAACTGGTCCGAGAGGGGAAGTAAATTATCTAAAAATGGGAAGGAAAAATAATAGTCCCTGCTAGGAGGAAGCTGGTTTTCTCTGAAAATACAGCAAGGAGAAAAAAAAATTAGCGTTGGGAAGCCACAAGTGCTGATGTCTCTGTGTTTTACCAGCCGGGCGTCCCTGGGCAGGGCGGCGGCCGAGGAGCCGCGAGAGAAACGCACAAACCTCCTCGGTTTGGTTCAGCCGACCCAAAAAGTGATTTTAAAGGGGTGTGGAGGGCGGGCGGGGGGAGAGCGAGTTCACGCTCGGCACTATTTCTTACTGCTGACACCTCGACCCCACTGCGAGCCGGCACCCCGGCCATCCATCCCCTTCCTGCGGCAAATCCCGCACGGAGAGAGCTGCGGGGACAGCCGGGGACAGCCGGGGACACCCAGCCAGGGACAGCCGGGACACCGTGCCCGGAGCTCCGGGGACAGCCAGGGACACCCAGCCAGGGACAGCCAGGGACACCCTGCCCGGGGCTGCGGTGACACCGTGCCCGGGGCTCCGGCCATGCGGGGCTCCAGAGCCGGGGCTCGCCGGGCCCGGGCAGTGCGGCCGGGGAGCTGAAAAACCAGGATCGAGCCCGGCAGGGCTGCAAGGAACCCGGGGGGGAACAGCCACAAAGCCACCATCCCCACCCAGGTAAGTGTTGCACGGTGTTTGGGGCCGTGGCTGCCGGAAAATGCGGGAGATTTGTATTTCTAGATAATATAGAAATATATATTTATATATATCTGGTGCATAGGCGGTGCGCGCACGCCGATCCGCTCGCCCGCCTTTTGCTGGCGCGCAGATTTGCGCCCACTCCCACTGAGCTGTGAGGAGGGTGGGGGCGCATTAAGCCTTGTGTGCACCCAAAAATCCCTCTTTAAACCCGGGGTAAAATGGAAATATCCGTATAAAACCAAACAGCGGATGGGGCAGGGGTGGTTCGAGCTGTTGGGCAAGTGTTTGTGAGGATCTCATCACCTGCACATCCGCACAGGCGATTTTTGTGCTGTGCCTGGGGGTGTTTCCGTGCACAAACAGCCGCGTTTATCCACGAGGAACTCTTGGATCTCAGCACTCGTGCCGTCACACTGCACGCTTAGCCTAAAGATACCAAATAAATAATATATGGAATAATGGGATATAAAATCGCTTAAAGGCTTGAGCGAAGAGGCATCGTGTGCGGGGGCGTGTTTGCAAACGGGGTGTCCGCACTCATGTGTGCACATCTGAACTTAAATACTGTATTTGCCTTAAATACCTGCATTTCCCTTAACAACCTGTATTTGCCTTAAATACCTGCATTTTCGGGTGGTTTTATCTGCATTCCTGCGTGTGCCCGTTCTGTGGCCCCTCATCCCCGCCGCTCTCATTCCCCGGCAGCAGCAGCAGCAGCAGCAGCAGCACGATCCGCGCTGCTCCAGCCTCGGAGGGACAGCGATTCCCATCCCTCAGGGCTGGGGGGACCTCAGGGGACACCAGGAGGTGATGCCGGCTGCGGGGGAGAACATTTGAGTTCTCATTTCGCCTGGGGTCCTATCCTTGGGGCGCTCGGTGCCAGCTGGAGAACCATCCTCGGTGGGTTTTTCTCTTTTCTCGGGATATTTTTCCCTCCATCCCGGACGTTTGGCACGGCCAGATCCAACCAATGTGGCGCACCAGGGTAAAAGGGGCCTTTCCTTCCCTAACCTCCTTAATTTTAATTTTTCCCCTCCATCCTCGCTGGTGCTTTTCCAGCAGGCCTGGCTCATCCAGACCCCTCAAAGCCGGGCTGGTGGTGCTGCCCCAGCCCCTCGGGCCGGGCAGGGCTGCGATGCCCGCTGGGAACTCACCTTGGCTCCCGCACGGCTCCTCGCTCTCCTTGGCTGCTGCTCTTTAATTCCTCGCTCCCTGTTCCTCCTCCTTTCTTTTTCTGTCGGAGGAAAAAACGCTTTAGTGCATTTTTCTCTATATACGTGTGTGTGTTTTATTTCCTGCTATTTTTCCTTTTATTTTTTTCCTTTTATTTTTCCTTTCATTTTTTCCTTTTATTTTTTATTTTTAATTTTTAAAATTTGAGTGAAATCTTCCTGCTACCACCGCGTGTGCATCCTAAAATTCCTCCAGATGAAGGGAGGGCTGGGACACGGGGCAGCGCCAGCGGCATCTCTGGCTGCACTTGGAGTGATCTGGAGGGTTTTGATTTTTTTTTTTTCCCCTTGTCAATCTCCTTTGGCAAATAATCGCCTGGACTTACTACTTTTTTTTTTTTTTTCCCTTTTTTTTCCCCTTATATTTTTTTATTTAATCAGAGCAAATAATTGGCTCCCGAAGCACACTTGAATCCGTGCAAATAACCAGGTTATCATTTGCTATATATAGCCCAGCGTGCTTGCTTCCAGAGGCGCCTGAGCGTTCATTGGACAAGTTTCCTGCTCACTCTCACTGAATTATTTGTTTAGAAAAAGAAATTCAGCTGAATAATGCCGATCCCGTTGGATTATTTAAGTTGTGGTGAAGAGGGAGTTTTGTTTCTGTTTTCCTCTTTTCCTGCTCGAGGATGAGGGGGTTTCCCTGACATTTCCAGAGGCTCAGTTCCTGCTGGGATATGCTATAAAACCCCTCACACCCGCATGTCTGAGTCTGCCTCGTGAATATCTATATTTATATATATAAACATACATCATATAGAGGTCGCACACACCCAGCCACGGTTATTCTGCGTTTCACCGAATGGATTTCTTTTTGGGAAGAAAAAAAAAAAAAAGGCACAGGAATTTCCCTGATAGAGCTTTAAAAAGAGGAGAATAATACAAATTAACCTTCCATTACTGCTGCAGTCAACCATGACAGAATAGGCCAGTTGCGTGGTTGGTGACGTCTCCGTGTCCTATAGGAGCAAAGCTCGTGAGATAGCAGCTATCGCCTTGAACTCTCTATTTTATCGGAGTATGGCCGGTAATAAACAGTAATATTTAATTTGTCTGAGACCACAAACCGGCTTCGAGCTGGAAGGCTCCTCGCCTTGCCCTTCCAGTCCTGGGGGAGCCTGAGGGAGCCTGAATTTGCCGTTCTTTTTTTTCCCCCCAGCTGCTTTCTTTTTGTTTTTTGTTTTTTTTTTTTTTTTTTTTTTTTTTTTTTTTATTTTTTATTTTCTTTTTTTTTTCTCTTTCCCTCCTTGTCCACTCCTCCCCCCCCCAACCTGCAGACGGAAATAAATTCGATTTATTTGCATCGTTTTCAACTTGTCTTCAAGGTGTTTGAGAGCTAGTTTGGCACTGGAGAGGTGAGTGCTTTTCTAGGCAGCGGCCGTGCTCGGGTTCGCCTCTTCCGAACTTCAGCATTTTCACTTCTCCCTTCCTTTCCGCCCAGGGGAGGGAAGCTATTTTTCTCTGCCAGAAACCTTTCTCCTCGTTGCTTTTGCTTGTTTTTTTTTTTTTTTTTTTAAGGAAACCCCGCTGTCCTTTCGGGGATGCTGGCGGCACACGGGCCGGCCGCGCTCCCCGCGTGTTTCCCGCACCTCCTGCCCGCCTTTCCCGCTGCCTTTCCCCGCTTTTCCCTCGGGTTTGCACCTCTCGGAGCAGAGCCCAGGCCAGGGAAAGGCTCCTCGGAGCCCTCGCTCGCCCCAGGCCGGGGCTCCCTCGCCGCTTTCCCCGCAGGGCAATGAGCGCCCGCTTTGCTGCCTGGTTTATTTGTGTTTGGAAGCGCTGCGCGGCTCCTTTCCCCTCGAAAAAATAATGAAATATGGGACAAGCTTGGCTCTGTTTGTTTAAGTAGCATTCTCTGGCTTATTCTCTGCGGCTACAAGTGCAGTTATTTTATTATTCTTATTTGCGAGGGTTTACTGTTGGCTGTTTCTTCTCAAGTAGCTGCTGGGACTGGCGTGCACATGGGAAGGGTTTGGGAGATGCCAAACTTCACCCGCAGCCGCGCCCCCCTCCCCGAGAGCCGCTCGGAGCCCCCAGACCTTCCCCTTCCTCACCTCAAACTTTCAGAGGGCTCCGGTGTTATCGCGCCCTGCCAGGGTGGATTTGCCGAAAATTTCCTCGAAACGCCAAAAAAAAAACAACAAACAACAAAAAGAGAAATTGTCTGAGAGGTAGAAAAGAGTGAGGGATTTTTTTTTTTTTTTGGATGGGACAGAGCGGCGAGCAGAGGGTGGGGGCAGCAGCAGGAGGAGGAGGAGGGTGGGCAGAGCAGATCTGAACCATGCCATTTATTCCGAGTCTTATCAAAAATCCGCCTCGCCAATCTGGTTCTCTTCAGCCTGCAGAATGCGACAGGGAGGCTGTTTACCCTGCGCTGACCTATTCAACTTTACCCTCCCAATAATACATTAAAAAAAAAAAAAAAAAAAAAAAAAGAAAGAAAGAGAGGGAGCGAAGGAAGATGCAGATAAACCCGCAGCCCCTCTCCACGCTGACGGCTTGATTATTTGAGCTCCGGGGGGCTGCGGCCCTCGGCCGTGGCAGCGCGGCCAGGGGTGAGGAAGAGGATGGCAAAGGGCAGGGGAAGGAGCCTGGATGCGGCCACAAGCGGGGACAGGGGACACAGCCCCGCGGACGCAGCCCGGGGCCATCGGTGCCGCCGCGCCGCTGGTTTTGGGGGGTTGCACTCATTAGGAAAATCTATTTTAGGGGAACATCCCGCACCCCCCAATAAAAGGCCTCTGTGAGCAGCAGCAAATTTCGAGCCGGGTTTAAATCCACACCTCCGGGCTGCCCGTGAGGGCGGGAGGGGGAACTGGGGGTGGTGCGAGGTTCGCGCAGCCAGCGGTTTATTTAGGGCTGGGGGGGCAGGATATTCCCAGCCGCTGAATTTTCTCTTTGGTTGGGAGAGATGGATGGAGGAGGGAGGGAGGGAAGGAGGGAGGGAGCGGGGAAGGAGGTAAAGGAGAGGGGGAGGGTTGCTGGGGAGTTTGATGATTGTCTTTGTGCCTTGTTCTTGTTTGCCGGCCAGAAAAATAGGCTGGAAAAGGAGGTTTGGGGGGGAGGGGGCGGGAGGGAGGGCTGTGGGAGAGGGAGTCTCTCCGGAGCAGGATCCCAGCTGGTTGGGCAGCGGGTCCCGGCACTTGGCGAGCGGAGCTGGACGAGCCCACGTCACCTCCGCGCTGCGCTGCGCTCGGCTCCTCCGCGCCCCGCGCCGGCTCCGCGCCCGGCGGCAGCGCCGCGAACCTGCCCGGAGCAGCGGGGCTCGCCCGCCGCCACAAACTTTTTTCTTCTTCTTCTTCTTTTTTTCCGAGAGGGTGCTGCTTTCTTTTTCCGCTCTTTCGCCCTCTCGCTCTCTCTCTCTTTTTTTTTTTTTTTTTTTTTTTTTTTTTTTTTTAATGACTATTTTTAATTTTTAAATTATTTTTAGCTGGGCAGCAGCGAGAGTGGGCCGGGGAGAGCTGCATCAGATCAGGCTGAGAAAAGGGTGGGGGTGGGGGCATTATCTTGGTCTCAGGATCCTTTCTAGCGCGTCTGACAACCTGGAAGTGTTTGGAGAGAGCAGGGGGGAGAGAGAGAGAGAGAGAGAGAGAGAAGCAGGCTTGCATTGGATAGATTTTTTTCTTCCAGGCTGTGTTTTCACATGCTGATCCGCAAATATAAATAAATAAAAGGAAATATGCACACGAGAAGCCTGATCCCATTGTAATTTCCATTGCAAACGGGGGAAATAGAGCCACACATTATATATGTGGAGATGCATTGATTGCATGGAACTCAACGAGCAAGGTAACGGCTCTTGCATTGCCACGTCTGTCCGTCGGGCTCGGTCTGTCCGTCCGTGTGTGCGGGTGCGTGAGCGAGGCACAGCGAGAGCGGGGGCACCGCGAGGCCTCGGCAGCGGCGGGGAAAGCAGCGGGGGCTGCTCTGCCCAGCGCTCCTCGGGCTCGGGGAGGGCCAGCAACAAAAGCAGAGGGTGGTGATTTCATTTCTTTCATTTCATTTTATAAATTTTCCCCCCTCCTTGGGCTTTTTTCCTCCCGCAAACCCCACTCGGCGCTACTTTAGCAAAGGGAGATGCATTCTTCATCCAGCCACCGCGGCCTGGTTCTGTCAAGCTCCATTTCTTCTCAGAAGCTCTTTTAAGGGGAAAAAAAAAATAAGAAAAAAGAAATTAGAAGCCACGGATCGCCAAATGCTCTTAGTTGTGGGGTTATTTTTTGTCGTCACACCTTCTGTTTTTAAAATTATGAATATTTTTATATCTGCTTAATTATGTCTGGGCGCGGAGAGCATCGAGGAGGCTTCGCTGGGCTGGGCTGCGCTGCCATGGCTGGGTCCCTCTTTGTTTTAATAAACACGCTTTAGGGTTTTTTATTATTATTTTCCCTCGCTCTACCCCCTAACCTCGCCAGCTCTGAGGGAACCATAGCTCCAAGCTGGAGAGAAATCGATTAAAAAATGCATAAGCGGCGCTTCGCAAAGCAAGGGGGAAGAAAAGCCCAAACAAACAAGACACCACAACAGTCCAGGAGGAGAAAAAAAAGAAAAAAAAAAAAAGGAGGAGGAGGAGGAGGGGAAGAGAAAAGCCTTAAATGGTCCCTGGAGCTGCGGCTCTGCCCCCGCGGGCTGGGCCCGGGCCCGGCTCCCGCAGCGCCCCGCGCACTTTCCGCGCTCTCGCTTCGCCCTCGGCTCCGGGGCCGGGAGAAACCTTCGGGAAGAGAGGGAAGGAGGGAGGGACGGGCACGGGCCGTGCCTGCACGAGCTGCAGCTCCAGGGGTGCGGACCTGCGGTCCCCTCGCTTTTTGGCCTTTTAAATTATAAATCCGTCCGTGGGTGCGTTCCCCACCACTAGCGGGGAAGAGAATTTTCTCCCCCCTCCCTTCCACTCCCAATTTTCCTTCGCTTTTAAAGGAGAATTGCCTTTTTCTCGCTCTCTCTGCTTGATTTTGAACAGCTTTCAAATATCGTTGCAGGGCGAAGAACTCATTTAAAAACATTCTCATGTATTTAAACCCAATATTGCCTCCATATGGTTGGCCTTTCAAAACTGAATCCCCTTCTTTGAAACATGCAAGAAATATTTTTTTAAAGCAGCTAAAACTCCCAACTCCTTAAAAACAATAAAAACCTAACAGATAATTCAATGGCTTTTATCTTTTTTGGTGGGTTTTTTTTTTTTTTATGTTGCTATGAAACTTTTACCGTTCCTGATAGAGCCTTTAAAACTAAGTCAAAATACAGCTTTAAAACTCACTGCGGTTACTCACATCAGATATAAAACCTTGTAATTTTAAAGGTCGTTTTCTCTGCTGGTGCAGTTTTATCCTAAATGCTCTGGCTTAGTTCAGTCCAGCCCCAATTCCATCCCCCGTTCACCAGCCCGAGTTACCTCTCACAGCGTTTGTCCAATTGATTTATTTGCATTTTTATATTGTGATTTTCTCGTTTCTTGTAACTGCCGCGGCTAAGAGAAGGACAGGCTTTTAAAATTATTCCTGTTTTATGAGAGGTGCAAAAAGTTGAATTTTCCTTGGGAATTGGGTGCTAGAAGTGGCCTCTTGTGTCAGCGGTGTTCTCCTGCTCCAAACCGGAGCGGGGTGAACGCTTCCCCTTCCCTGGGAGCAAAGTTGGGACTTTCAACCCCCCGGGCCGCAGCGATTCGGGAGGAATTGGAGGTGGCCAAGCCTCTGGAGGTTGTGGGGTTCGAGGTGGGGGCTCCAGAGCCGTTTGTGCCACTCGCTGCTCGTTCCGCAGCCCCTCGGGCGCTGCCAGGCAGCCCTAAAAACGCGCTGTTTACCTTTTCCAAAAAGATGCATTCAATAATACCGCCTCCCCCTTCCCCTCCCTCCCCACACCCCCCCGAGCCCCCCCCAAATCCTATCATCCCTTGCGGGCTGCGATAATAAATAAAAGTCTTTATTTCTCCCTCTCCCAAAGTTAAAGGGCCTTGCGAGTGTTAAAGTGAGTGTTGGGATGGTCGGGGCAGCCCCGGCCGGCGCTGCTCTCGCTCGGAGCCACCCCGCCCGATCAAAATCTATCTTTTATTAAACGTCAGCATTGACTTGTGCGTCTCTTATCTCTGCTCTCTCCCGACGTGTGCCTGCAGTGGGGGATTCGGCGAAGGAAGCTCGTAACATGGCGGATAGCGAGGAAGGCTTCGGGCTGCCCAGCACGCCGGCCGATGCGGAGGCCAAGGAGCTGCAGGCCGAGGGCAAGCAGGACACGCAGCTGGGCAACACCAGCAAGTCACCCACCTCACCCCAGGCAGCCTTCACCCAGCAGGTAAGCGCCCGTGCTGCTCCCCTTGCACCCCATCCCTGTTCTATTCGCTCATTGCCCCCTCTCCACCCCATCCCCGTTCCATTCGCTCATTGCCCCTTTTCCACCCCATCCCTGTATCATTCGCTGGTTTCCCCCTTTTCCACCCCATCCCTGTATCATTCGCTGGTTTCCCCCTTTTCCACCCCATCCCTGTTCTATTCGCTCTTTTCCCCCTTTTCCCCCATCCCTGTTCCATTCTCTCATTGCCCCTTTCCCCCCCATCCCTGTTCCATTCGCTGTTTGCCCCCTTTTCCACCCCATCCCTGTTCCATTCGCTCATTGCCCCTTTTCCCCCCATCCCTGTTCCATTCCCCCTTTTCCCCGCGGTTTGCCTCCTTCCCAGCCGGGGGTTGGGGGAATTTAGGCCCCACGCGTGGGTAAAGCCTCGCCTGGCCGTGGGCTCACCCTCCTGCCGAGTTATTTGAGGTCGTGCTCCAGCGCCAAAGCTGCGGGGATGTGCCCGGGAGAGATTTGGGGGTGTGGAGGAGCAGGAGGGGAGCAGGACCCCAAAACACAGCGAGGGGAGCCCGGCCTGCAGCGGCACCCCCACACCCACCAGTGTCCGTGCCCGAGTGGGCGAATGCACGGGAGAACACCCACACGGTGGAGACGCCCTTATATTTATATATAAATGTGTATATTTTGTACATACCCACATCTGCGCCCCTCGGACCCCCGGGCGGGCACAGCGGGCACTCAGCGCGGGCTGAGCCACGCGTGGGCACCCCCAGAGCGACACTTGGGGGGTCCCTGGTGCCCTCCCTCAGCCCTGGCCCCCCTGGCGCTGTGTGGGCTCCGTGCTCCGAGCCAGCCCTCGGCTTCTCCCCGTGCTGGGAGCCCTGGCAAGGGAGGGGAGAAATGCGAGGAAAGGAGATTTTCACCTCGGTCCGTGCTGTGGGGTCCCCTGGCAGTGCCCCCGATAGATCCCGCTGCCCAAGGGGTGGGCAGGAAGCTCGGCAGGGCCAGAGCGGGCACCGGGGGTGTTTGGAAAGCGACCCCCGAGGTCTGAGGGGCTTTTTTAGTAAGGGCGAGAGGCGCTTGGTTCGGCCGCGGGTGTCCCCTGTGCCTCCCAGCCCGGCTGCAGGGATGTGCTGTCCCCACGGTGCATCGAGACAATCAGGGCCCGAGAGGAGCAGGGTGACAGCCACGCCGCTCTGGCCTGTAAATCACTCGCGGGACGGTGTCAGTCTCCTCCGCTTGGCTCTGGGAGCGGCCGGGCGGGGATTTCTCCGGGAGGATGCGGTGGGAGCCGGCTCAGGGGCTCTCTGCCCGCAGGACCCCGCTCCAGGCCTGCCCTGAGCGGCATCCCGGGGATCCGGCCTGCAAACCCTCCGGCCTGCAAACCCTCCGGCCGCAAACCCCTCCGGCCCGCAAACCCTCCGTCCTTCAAACCCCTCCGGCCTGCAAACCCTGCGGCCGGCTCTGGGCAGGGTTAGCCCGGGAGTGCCCCGAGCTCGGCCCGCAGAGCCCGGCCCTTCCCTGCCCGCTCCCGGCTGGGCCGTGCGGGGCCGTGCGGAGCCCGGCTCCCCTCGGGGCTGTCCCTGCTCCCCTCGGGGCTGTCCCTGCTCCCCTCGGGGTTGTCCCCGCTTCTCTCGGGGCTGTGCCCGCTGCTCTCCGAGCTGTCTCCGCTGCCCTCAGGGCTGTCCCGGCTCCCCTCGGGTTTGTCCCCATGGCTCTCGGGGTTGTCCCTGCTCCCCTCGGGGCTGTCCCCGCTCCCCTCGGGGCTGTCCCCGCTGCCCTCGGGCTGACGCTCTGTGCCTCCCCGCTCCGCAGGGCATGGAGGGCATCAAGGTGTTTTTGCACGAACGCGAGTTGTGGCTGAAGTTCCACGAGGTGGGCACGGAGATGATCATAACCAAGGCCGGCAGGTAAGAGCAGGGGGACTCCGCGGTGCCCTCGGTGTTTGCGGGGACGGGCAGGGGGACAACCCCGCCTGGATGGGGACAGCGGGCACCTCCCTGGCCCGGGGACAGTCACACCTCTGGTGTCCGTGTGTGTGTGTGTGCCACTGCCCGGCCGTGCAGAGCCCTCCCTGCCTGCAGAGAGGCGGCAGAAATTGTTTCTTCTGGCTTCTTTCTCAACCAGAACAGTTGGGTCATTAATTCCGACTTCAGGCCTTTGGAAACTTTCCAGGCGAACGCGAGTTGCAACCACTTGGCCAAAAAGCAAACTTTGTTTAGAGCAGCTCGCTGGGCCATTATTATTACTATTACTAGTACTATTACTATTACTATTACTATTACTATTACTATTACTATTACTATTACTATTACTATTACTATTACTATTGGTGCACTTTGGCTCTTCTGCTTGCCCCCCCCCAAAGTTTCATGCCGTTTTACAGAGTTTTTTATTTATTTCTGCTCACTCTGGAGCGAATATTCCCATCTCAGCCACTTCACCCCTTTTAAAAGTCGAGGCGGTCTTAAGCTACTGTTTATAGAGAGAGAAGAAAGCTGTTTAGATGCAGAGATAGATGCGTCCGCAAATAAATATCATGTGGGTGTGTTTCTGTGCGGGTGTTTATCTGCGTGGGTGTGCGGCAAAATATGCAGCCTTGCAAATCCAACTTTATTGGGGTTTAATCGATTCCATGACCGGCCGTGTAAACCTGATCCGCAGATATTTATATGCGGACGAGGGTATTTTTGAGGGGATTTAACATTATCCTGGATATTAACGTGGTGGAGGGTTGTTAAATTGAAGAGTGGCCAGCGAGACGCAGTAAAAAAGTCTCTCCAGTCCTATCAACAAATTGGGGGCAGCCCGAGGGAGGATTTTTCGTTGTGATTTTCAATTAGAATTCTTGGAGGAAAAGGGAAAAAGGCTCCACGTGTAGGAATAGTTTCAGATTGTAGGGACGCAATCAACAGGGCAGAATCAAACTTTCGTTTTGCTCTGTCAGCTGGTATTTGTTGTATTTGCCTGAAGAGGGAGGGGAGAAAATAAATATCGAGCTGGTTGGATAAAGTTTTAGCGAATGGATCTCGCCTTCCCCTTGAACCTCGCTGCTGCAAAAATGGATTTGAGAGGGGTTTGTGGCCAAGGGGACATGGGATGGAGTCGGTGCTGGGATCTCCCGATAAAAACCCCGGTTCACAGGGACAAAAAAAAAAAAAAAAAAAAAAATTCCAACTCCGAAGGGAGACAGAAACCACCTTGCAGAAATTTCAAACAAAAATCTCTGTGGACAGAGATCTCATCTGGAGGGCAATAAAAGAGACATTTACAGGCAGGGCTCGAGGGGAGATGCGGGCTCGGTTTCCTTATTTACATCCTTGCCCGTGGTTCTCGTTCAAGTCCCTGGTCGCGCTGCTCAGGTGTTTTCCATGGAGTTACAGATTAATCTCCAGCTGGAATTTGGTTTCTCCTCCCTTAAAAAGTTTAAGTTCAACACTTGCTTCCTTCGTTGGGCGCTTTTCGCCCCCCTACAACTTTTTAGAGCCGAATTAAAGCCCAGCCCAGGTGCCCCACGGCAGCGATACGATCCGAGCCTCGGAGAAGAGCGAGGTATTTTTAGAGGTGTGGGACTTTTCTCTTTTTTTTTGTTGTTTATGCGTGTTTTAAGTCCAGGGCTCCATTTTCATCTGCTTTATTTTTAAATATTTGGAAAGCTCGAACTAAAATAACAGCAGTGGTTTAAGTGCCTGCCTTGCAGTAATGGAAAATATTTCGAAAAGCCCCTGCCTTGTGTGTATCCGAGGGTTTCCAAGGATTTGTCAGGTGTGTTTGCTGCTGTCTCGGGGTGATCGCAGTGCTGTTCACGGATTTTCTCTTCCACCTGAGTGCGTGCAGGTTTTTTGCTCGTTATCTGTCCCTAGAACCTCGAGGTGTTCATATTAATGTATTTTAAAATATTTATATTTCTATATATGTAATATATGAGAACATATTTCTATAAACATATACATTTATAGAAAGGTATATAAATATAATTTTTATAGGAGTATCTATATTGTAACTTTTATTTTAAAACTTTTATTTGGCAAATTTCCTCTCCTGTTCCAGCGGTTTATGGAGGGAGGGAAGTAACTTGCTTCCTAAAGTTCTCACGCTCAGATTTATTAAAAAAACCCCAGAGATTCAAAACTTTAGTGAAAGAAATAATTAGTAAAAATACGAATAGATTAACAGATACACGAGGAGGTGAATAAACAAACACGCCAGCCTCGAAATTCCGATTTTGGTTTGATAAATCACCCGGTTTGCCTGGATGGGAACCCAGCACCACCCAAACCTGTCCCAAATGCCTTCCCAGGGGAAGATCCACCTGGGGACGGGGTTTAACCCTTTTGTTAAATGTTAAATGTTCCCTCCAATGTCTCCTCCTCGCACACACACGAAACCACCCTGGCAAACTTTCTTTTTTTACTTATATTTATTTATTTATTTCTTCAACAGGCGAATGTTCCCCAGCTACAAAGTGAAGGTCACTGGACTGAATCCAAAGACCAAGTACATCCTGCTGATGGATATTGTACCGGCGGATGACCACAGATACAAATTCGCCGATAACAAATGGTAGGCACGCCTGGGGGGACAGGGACGACATCTCTGGGGCTGCCCGAGGTGGGAGAAATCCTTCAATCAGCGGCTCGTCCTTCTTTTTCCGTGCAAAATGTTGGGCTGCAGGAGCCTCACCTGGGCATAGTAGGGTGCTACCACAGCCCCTGGGACAAAAATGCATCCAAAAAAAGGGGGGAAACAGCAGGAATTCTGTCGCAATTAACGAATCCTGTTTGACGATGAAATTATTTGCTATTGTGGAGCTGATGGTTTAATTATATTAAGGAAGGGAATATCGCCGGGCAGGAAAACCTTTAAGGATTGATTCTTTGCTCCTGGCCGTAATTAGGGAAAGGGGGAAGGATGGGGTTAAACGTGCGGGCGGCGAGAGCCATCTCCGACGGGAAAGGTGCCAAAGAGCTCAGTAATTCCCCGAGCCAGCCGTGCTGGAAATGCCTTTTCTCCTTCTCCCCGGCACGGGGTACCTGGGGGCGAGGGGACGGAGGGGCAGCAGGAAACCCACGGGAGGAACCGCAGGAAGGGATGGATGGGGGAACAGGAACCCACGGGAGGAACCCCAGGAAGGGATGGATGGGGGAACAGGAGCCCACGGGAGGAACCGCAGGAAGGGATGGATGGGGGAACAGGAACCCACGGGAGGAACCCCAGGAAGGGATGGATGGGGGAACAGGAGCCCACGGGAGGAACCGCAGGAAGGGATGGATGGGGGAACAGGAATCCACGGGAGGAACCCCAGGAAGGGATGGAAGGGGGAACAGGAACCCACGGGAGGGCATGGACGGGAGCAGGACCCCCAAAAGGGGATGGCCGGGAGTAGGAACCCCAAGAGGGGACTGAAGGGAGCAGGAACCCATGGGAGGGGATGGACGAGAGCAGGAACCCCAGTAAGGGACAGACGGGGAGCAGGAGCCCACGGCAGGGGATGGATAGAAGCAGGAACCCCAGGAAGGGAGAGAGGGGGAGCAGGAGCCCCAAAAGGAGATGGATGGGAGGGAGCAGGAGCCCCAGGAGAGGATGGCTGGGAGCAGGAGCCCACGGGAGGGGACAGACGGGGAACAGGAGCCCCAGGAAGGGACAGACGGGGAGCAGGAGCCCACGGGAGAGGATAGGAAGGGAGCGGGAGCCCCAGGAGGGGACAGATGGGGAGCAGGAGCCCCAAAAGGGGATGTCTGGGAGTAGGAACACCAAGAGGGGACAGATGAGGAGCAGGAGCCCCAAAAGGGGATGCACGGGAGCAGGAGCCCTAGGAAGGGACAGACGCCCCAAGAGGGGATGGATAGGGGAGCAGGAACACCAGGAAGGGACGGACGGGGAGCAGGAGCCCTAAGAGGGGACGGACGGGGAGCAGGAGCCCTAGGAAGGGACAGACGCCCCAAGAGGGGATGGATAGGGGAGCAGGAGCCCACAAGAGGGGCCTGAAGGGAGTAGGAACCCTAGGAAGGGACGGACGGGGACCAGGAGCCCCAGGAGGGGATGGATGGGGGAGCAGGAACACCAGGAAGGGACGGACGGGGAGCAGGAGCCCCAGGAGGGGATGGCGGCGAACAGGAGCCCCAAAAGGGGACTGAAGGGAGCAGGAGCCCACGGGAGGGGACCGACGGGAGTAGGAGCCCCAGGAAAGGATGGCCGGGGAGCAGGAGCCCACGGGAGGGGACTGAAGGGAACAGGAAGGTACCGAAGGGGGCAGGAGCCCACGGGCCGTCCCCAGGAGGCCGCAGCCCAGCCCCGTGTCCCCCGCAGGTCGGTGACAGGCAAGGCAGAGCCGGCCATGCCCGGCAGGCTGTACGTGCACCCCGACTCCCCCGCCACCGGAGCGCACTGGATGAGGCAGCTGGTTTCCTTCCAGAAGCTCAAACTCACCAACAACCACCTGGATCCCTTCGGACACGTAAGTGCCGCGGCTGGGACAAGGGCACCGCGCTGTCCCCTGCCACCGAGGCCGTGCCAGTGTCACCCACCCTCAAACCCAGGCTGCTGGGGGGTTATTCTCACCTGGGAGAGCGGGGTGAACCCCACTGAGGACCCCCCAGAAATAAAAGCCTTAAATAAAGCAAAAAAACCCCCTTAAATTTCGTGGGAATTGATGGCAGACCCCCGGGGCCTGGAGTTGGTGAGTGGGTGAAACTCTCCCGGCTTCACTGAGAATTTGGTCACTCGGATTTTAATCACATGGGGAGTCCCCAATCGTTAAAATCCACCCGGGAATTTGCCTAACAGGTAAAATCAATCAGGCATAATTAGCGGAGGAAATAGGACCTAAAACGATGTGGATCCTCGATCAGGAAGTAAAAAAAAAAAAAAAAAAAAAAAAAAAAAAAAGAAAGGAAAAAGGAAAAGTAACAATAATTAAGGACAATTAGAGAAATTGAAGTCCCGCTAGAACTTCTTGGGCATTAAAAAAGTCTTTGTGAGACTCGTGGGGCCGTGAAAATTTGTGTGAATTCTGCAGCCAGGAACAGCCCTCCTTCGAAGGTCTCCAAAGATGCGAGTTCCTCTGAGCAAATATATATGAATAAAATATATATGTGTGTATATATATATAAAATATATAATTGAACGAATATGTGACTCCAGACCCCGCCAGCCCTTTCCAAGAGCAGATTTTTCTCCAGTCTCGTTTCAACACTTCAGTTTCATTTTTTCCAAGCTGTTTTATTTTCCTTCTTCTTCGCTTTTAAATGATAAATTTTGTGCTATTAAATCCTCGCCCACGTGGTCGCCAAGAAGTGAGAGGGCTTTAGGGGAGAGAGGAGCCAGCAGAGTCCCGAGCCCACCCCAAAGCTGAGCATCATTTACAAGCGCTACTTTGCACCTCCATTTGCGGGGCTTGATTTCCTTGTTCTTTTTATAATTCGAATTTTTCTTTTGATAATTCGAATTTCATTTTCATTCTAATGGAGCTGCTGCAGAAGGGGTTTGCAGGGGCTGCTTCCCAGGGATCAGGAATTTTCCTGCGGGAGCAGGGAGGGAAGCAGCGCAGCCAGGGGAACCCATCCCAGCCCCGGGGGTGCTTTTGGGGATCCGGGGGGGGATCCGGCCCCGGGGGGAAGGGGCCAGGCATCCCCGCTGGGAACAGGCGGCTCTGGGGAAAAAGTCCCTCCAAACAAACCCAAGACGCTGAAGGAACAATGAGGGACTTCAGAGGAGGAGCTGCGCCAGGAGCCTCTCAATTAGAGTCGCTGTAATGAAATTAAAAACCATTAGATCGTTCACCGTTGATGTCTACGACTTTCCTGGATGTCAAAGCAATTTGCTTAAACCCCCGGGACGGGGGAGGCGGCGGCGGGACGCGCTGCGTCTCGCTGTCGCCAGGGTCCGGCAGTCATTATCGGGCCCGAGCGGCCCCCCGCCGGCCCCCATCCTCCCCCGGGATTAACCCGGTACCGAGCAGGGCCCGCTCTTCATCTGGAACCCCCCGCAGCCCCTGCCGGCCCCGCCACCGTCCTGTGCGGGAGAGATGGCCCTAAATCCCCAAATCCCCCCCAGCTCTCCTCCTTCGCCCTTTCTGCACTCTTTACCCTCCCTGAGATGGGATGGGGGTGTTGAGATGCCCGCATTGCCCCCAGTGCGTGTTGGGGGAGCAGCTTTGGCCCCTCAGGGGTTTGTGTGGGGGCAGCAGGTGAGGAAGCGCCTTTGACAGCACCTCCCGGCCCTACTGGGCTCCCGGGCGTGCCCACCATTTATTACTCGCGAATTTTCTCCTCGAGAAAATCTCCCGAGTTTCTGGGGAGATCCGTGCCCCTACCCAGCACCTCCATCTGCCCTTCGAAGGGGCTCCTGAAAAGAGCCAACATTTTGGGGAAGGGGCTCCTGAAAAGGGCCAACATTTTGGGGAAGGGGCTCCTGAAAAGGGCAAACATTCTGGGGAAGGGGCTCCTGAAAAGAGCAAACATTGTGGGGAAGGGGCTCCTGAAAAGGGCAAACATTCTGGGGAAGGGGCTCCTGAAAAGAGCAAACATTGTGGGGAAGGGGCTGCGGGTTCCTGTTGGTGTGTGTCCTTCTCCTCCAGCCCTGCGCCGTGCTGTGCCCCCTCCATTCCCACGGGATGTCCTCTCCTTCTCCCCCTGCCCAGATCATCCTGAACTCCATGCACAAGTACCAGCCCCGGCTCCACATCGTGAAAGCGGACGAGAACAACGGCTTCGGCTCCAAGAACACCGCCTTTTGCACCCACGTCTTCCCGGAGACCGCCTTCATCGCCGTCACCTCCTACCAAAACCACAAGGTGAGGGGCTGGGCCGGCCCCCGCCCCGCAAACCGCATCCCGCTCTTCCCTCTTCCTGAGACACTCAGCCCCTCTTCCCTCCCTGCTTCTTCTTTCACCCCTTCTTTTTCATTCTCCTTTTTATTTTCTTCCTCCCTTCTCTTTTTTCTTTCCTTTCCTCTCCTTTCCCCCTCCTTTTTCCTCTCCTTTCCCCTTCTCCACTTCCTTTCCCCCTTCCTTTTCTTCTTCTTGTCTCCTTGTCCTTTCTTCTCCTACTCTCTCCTCCCTGTCCTTTTCCTTTCCTTCTTTCTTTCTCTTCCCCTTTCTTTCCTCTCCTTGTCCCCTTGTCTTTTCTCCTTTTCCTGTCCTTCTTTTTCCTCTCCTTGTCCCCTTGTTTTTCCTCTCCTTGTCCCCTTGTCCTTTCTCCTTTTCCTTTCCTTCCTTCTTCTTTCCCTTTCTCTCCTTGTCCCCTTCTTTTTCCTCTCCTTGTCCCCTTGTCCTTTCTCCTTTTCCTTTTTTTCTTTTTCCTCTCTTTCTCCCCTTGTCCTTTCTCCTTTTCCTTTCCTTTCTCCTTTCTCTTCCCCTTTCTTTCCTCTCCTTGTCTCCTTCTTCTGCCCCCCATGTCTTTCCTCCCTTTCCTTTCTTGTTTCTTTCCCTTTCTTTCCTTGTCCCCTTTTTTTCCTCTCCTTGTCCTTTCCTCTCCCTCTCCCATTTTCCTCCTCCCTTCCCCTTTCCCCTCTCCCATCCCATCCCATCCCCTCTGTTATTCCTGGCCGCGCAAAGCATCCAAAGCCAGGCTCGGGGCGAGCCGGGGAGGGGGGAATGAGCTCACCAGGATGCTTTGCTCACACGGAGACATCCAACCGAGGAAGTTTGCTTTATCTTCCCCCCTCGCCGTGGGTCAAAGGCTCCTAATCTGGAGGAGGGAGCCGGGCGCTGATAACCCGGCTGCCCACGGGGGCTGCGGGCTCGGCAGCCGGGAGGCCCGGCCAGGAAAGGGAGGCTCAGCCCCGAGATCAGCAAACAAAGCACGAGAATAACGGGATGGGTTCGTCTTGTGCTGGCTTGGGTGGAATAAGGGTTTTCTTGGTGCTGTCGCTGCCCCTCTGTGAGGAGCCCGCTGCTTCCCCATCCAGCAGGGAGGAGGAGGAGGAAGGCTGAGTGTTGAAGGCAGGGTGGTTCTCCACAGATGAATCTTTCACCAACTGTCCCTTGCCACAGCCCCATGAAAACTCAATTTCTCTCAGCAAAACAGCAAATTCCTCTCCCAATCACATGAAAAGCATTTACTATAAACTTGTATTACAGGCAGGTAGGATGGCTCCCTTGTACCCCATAGAATAATTGTTTCTCAAACAGAGAAAAGTCATTTAGCACCCCAAAGAAATCCTGGATGCTTTCCTGGAAATGCAGGTTCCTAAAGTTGTGTGAAATGATTGCATTTCCTCCATCCATCAGCTGACCAGCAAGCTGGGCTGGAGAAGAAAGTGTGTTCCACCATAACTAGGGAGAAAGGAAAATACTTCCCTGCCCTTTAAAATAGGAGCTGCTGGCACGGCTGGGACAAGCAAACCCAATCCAAATTGAGTCTTTGCCAAATTATGCCTTAAATTATAACTCCACTGTGGATGCTATAAAATCAAGTTTAACTTCTGCTTGATGGATTTGCAGAAAGAATATAATATTAATAGAAGTGGGAGTTAATAAAACAGGACACACTGCCTGCTTTAAAGGCATTTCCCGAGCAGAAAACAGACGTGAATGGAGCTCCTCTCCTTTGAAGAAAAACGGGGCTGGTTTATAGGAAAAGAAATGATCATGCAAATAAAACTAAAGCAAAGCAGGAACATGTAAGTACAGTAGTTTGGGAAAACTGCCATGCTAGGAGGAGCAGGAATATTTGATTGTAAATCAGCAACATCTGTTTGATAAGAAATGACATCTGTGTATCTGACACAGGCAGGAATCCCCACAGACACACCAGGACACATTTTACACACCCCTGACACGTTTTACAGGCTCTGACATCCCTCTGCCCCCTGACACACACATTCCTCCCTGTGCCGCATAGAATCAGGGGGTGAACAGGGGAAGAGGGGCTGGAGCCCCAAGATAAAATCCCAATTGGGAAACATAGAGCCATAAAAATAAACCAGGGGATGATCTTCCCTAAATGGCATCTCCCTGCAGGGAAGGGAATAAAAGCTGGAGCTCACCCCAGTGCAGACAGGGAATGATATTGGGGGTGATGCAAATGCCAAGGAGAAACATCTCCCAGCTGAGGTGGGTGAATTGGGGTTTCTTCCCCCAGCTGAAACCTGAGCTCAGCTTTCACAGCTGAGAGGTTGCTTGGAAAACCAGATTTTGCTCTTGTAACACAGGCTGCATTCCTCCTGCCATAGAGGATGGCAGTCCCCAACGTGTGGGTCATCCCCAGCTCTTGCTGATTTTTTTTCCCACTTTTCTCTCTCACCTGTAGCTCATCCCTCATGCAATCTTTCCCATCCATCCCACCCAGGCTCTGACATATTTTAAACACCCATGTATTTTACACACACACATTCATCCCTCCATGGGGTTTACGTTTCAAGAGCTCTGTTAGAGCTGAATTCTATTACAGAATGAATTGTGTGACTCACCCCAAAATGCATGTGAGTCCATGCTTACACAGCTTATAGAAATACCTGCCTGCTTCCAGATAGGTCAATTTATTTCAAGAGCACAGCTGCAATCCCAATGTAGGGCTTGTGCTTATTTCCCCTGATATTTTAGACAGCCTGCAAAGATATTTAAGCACCCTGGGATCTCCCTCTCCTCAGCCCTACTCCCCAAAAAGAGGCTTAAGCTATGAAGAGAGTTTTGGTGAAGTTTTCAGGGTGGTTGTCAGCAGCTCCATTGGTCACCTCCCCCCTCTCTGCTACCCTTGAAAACACCCCAGAAATACTGAGGTGTTAAAAAAGGTCACATGCACATTTCATTTCCTTGCCATTTACACAATGGCTGCTTGCAATCAGGTCGATTCCCAAATATTAACTTTCCCTGCAGTTAAGCACCATTTTGCTGTAGCTGAAATCATTGTGTTGCTGGCTCATATTTATTAGGTATGAGCTCTCTGCTTAGGACCAGGAAATGAACCTAATAGACAGAAATAATTAAGGTTCTCCCCTCACGAGGGTTCTTTCAAAAGCAAGAATTCACAACAATTATTCTCATTAATTTTTACAACCTACTTTCCCCCTTAGCTGGGCTTGGGCTTTATATTGGTTCCCCCCCCTCAGGATATCCGGTTTTATGCTGATTTTTTTTTCCCCACCCTAAGTTATTTAACATTCTTGGTAGCCAAAATTCTTTTAAGGAAATGTTAGCCCTGGGTGGGATGTTCCAAGCACCCAGAAATGCTGGGAGGAGCAGGGCAGGGCATGGCCAAAGACTGGATTCACTGCCAGGTATCTGGTGGGATTTCTGAATACAGACGTTCATCCTTCCCCTAAAAAGGGGAGGAAAAAGGAGAAGGAAGGAAAGAAAAAGACCAGGGAGGAAAAAGGAGAAGGAAGGAAAGAAAAAGACCCAGTGCTAAAATCGTGCTGGTGAGTCAGCTGGTGCCCCACTCTGGGGTTCTGGAGAGCTGGTGTCCCCTCTGAGCATGTGGCTTCTTGTCACTGTCCTTGAGGGCTGGAGGTGAGCAGGTCCTTGGGTGTGCGTGTTTCCTCCTGAGAGCTCCATTTCCCCTCTCTCAGGTTGCAGGTGCCACCTCCACCCCTTCTGCAGAGGCCACCAGTGTGGTGGCCAGGCTGGCATCTCATGGGGCTCTCCCTGCCCTGCCTGGGGTCACTGTCCCTGTGCTTCTCCATCTGGCTGGCAAGAGGGGCCAGCTCCTCTCCTTACCCAGGGCAGACTCCTCTCCAAAGAGGGGTCCCCCAAGTGCTGGGAGAGACAGAGCTCCCTGGGGCTAAGCAAGGTGACACCAAGGAGCTCCTCTTCATCACCAGCCCCGGTGGCTTCTGTGCAGCCCTGGGGCACCTGAGGATGGCAGGGAGCTGCTGCTCTCCCTGACCCTCTGTGGGGCTCTTCATGATCCTTCCTGCTGTTCCAGGCCTTGGTGGGACAGTGCTGCCTTCCAGGGGTCTCATGTCCTTCACAGCTCTGGGTGAGCCAGTCTTGTCTCCTTCTGTCCCAGTCTTGTCTCCTTCTGTCCCCAGCCTTGTCCCCTTCTGTCCCCAGTCTTGTCCATGCTCCCTGCCAGCCCTGGGATGGGGTGCTCAGCCAGCCCTGAGCCCCTGGACTCTTTTGGTCCTCAAAGCAGCCCCTCTCCTCAAGCTTGGCCAAGACTCCCTCTGGATCTGGCATCCATCCTGCCTGCAGACTCCTCTCCTTCCCGCAGAACTCTGTGCCAGGTCTCTGTTCCTGTCCTTGTGTCCCAGTTCAGGCAGCTCCCAGCTCCTCAGTGAGCACCTCTGTGTCACCCCAGCACCTCCCAGCAGCCTCCCAGTCCCTCCCATTTTCTTCACTGCTTTGGGTTCAGCATCTTCTCCCCTCTGCCAGCAACTCCCCCCTCCCTTCTCCTGGGGCTGAGTCCCAGCTCCTCTGCCTGGCCCAGGTGTCCCTGGGCTCAGCAGCCACCTTGGCTCCATCTGTTTCTCTCCTTGGTTCCCACCTGGGCCATGTGAGAGCCTGGCAGAGAAGTCTCTGTGCTCTGCAGCTCCTGTGGCTGCCAGCACTGCCAGCTCCAGGTCCCTCTGTGCCACCCTGAGCAGGACCATGGCCACCTGCAGGCCAGGGAGAACTGGATCCCATGGAGAGGGGAGCTCCATGAGTGCTCTGCACCTCTCAAGGGTAAGCACCTGCACCTCTTCATCACTAAATGGGGATTTTTTTCCCCCCCCCCTCCAATCAGTTTTAAGTTCTCCAAGTAGACCTGAGTGAGAACTCAGAAATTCAGGATCCATATTCCTTGCAGAGCATTCTTTTTCCAAAATGCCCAACCTTTCTTGGTTTCAGAAGAGCCCGAAAAGATCAGGGTGAAGTGTCTTCCCTTAGCTTAAGTGCTTAAAAAAAAAGAAGTTAATAGCAAAATATGTAAATAAAATAGAGTCCAGAGCATCTGGTGTGGAGCACATCACCCCTAACAAGGTTCTAACTTTGTTACAACTTCTAAACTGAGAAACAATTGAGAAAAATCTCATCATGGCAAGTTTTTGATAAAAAGTAATACAAAATGGTAGTTTTTAATTTGGCCATATTCATGAGCCCTTAGGCACAAATCCCATATAAATACATGCCTGTGGAAAAGGAAAAAGAAGTAAAGCAGAGAGACCTAACTCCATGCAAAGCTAAATTTTGCCATGCTGGAGCTGAGGATGCTGGTGGGAAGGTCTCAGCAGAAGAGCTTTGTGGCCAATTAGCCCAGAGAAAGGAGTGCAGGGGAGCAGCCCAGGGATTCCTTTGGGATTCCCAATTCCACTGGGAACTGTCACTTCCCATTAAAGTGAGGATGAGCCCGTAGGTCAGACAAGCCCTGGAAAGTGGAAATCTGGGAGGCTTCACCCTGCAAAGCTCTGCTCTGCAAGGGTCTGTGGCAGCTTCAGAACCAGGGAAACTTTGCTGTCAGTAACAAATACCCAAACAAAGCCCTTCAGTTTTATTGAACCTGTGCTGTACAATTCAGCCCTGGGCACTCTGTCTTAATGACCTCTCAGGACGTTGTATTTTGTTTTATTTTTCATGAGGTAATTGTCATTTGACTTTCTGACAGCTTTTCTCCCCCCCTGCCCCCCCACCCCGTGAGTTATAGTCAATTAAACTCAGTTTTGCTGTGGCAAAGCTGATCCAGAAGAAGGTTATTTCCACCCCTGAGTTTGCTTTTCCACCTCTGGAATAGTTTGGAAGTCAGGTAAAAGAGTGGCCAAATGAAATATCTTCCACAGGTTGTTTGCTCAAGCAGGGATTCACCAACTTTTTCTCTGTTTTCTAGTTTGTTGTGTACAGTTTTGTTAAATCTGGCTTGGGCTCTCCTGGCTTTGTGGTGGTGGATGCCATGAGTTGTCACCTAGGGAAACTTTGTTCTGGGAGCTCCAATCCATCTGAATGACACCAAAGGTCTGAGAATGAATTCTAAATCTTTAGTCCCTGGTTTTTAGGCGCCTTCAATCCAGCAGATCCTTAATTTTAAGGAGGCTGAAGTTGGCAGTGATTCTCTTGGGGCTTTTGGCCACCAGCATCAACACCTTTGCTTGTAAGTGTGTTCCTGGTATGGATTAGGGGATTTTTAAATCACCAGATTTGCAATATTGAGGTTCCATTTTGATATTTTCGCTGCTATTTTGTGGGTCATTAAAACCTTGAAGAATCAAATGGGGCATTCAACTGAGGGGTTTAAATGAGGGGCTGGAGCACTGCTGGCTCCTCCTGCAGTGACCAGAGTGCACTGGGGACCTGTGAAGGCACTGCCACCCACCCCAGAGCCCTCTGGCAGTCCCCATGTCCCTCCCTTGATTCCAGCAGGGAGCTGAGGCTCCCAGTGCAGGCGCCTTGGTTAAAATGCCTTCGGTCAGGTTGGGATGAATCCGGCCCTTTGTGCCTTTGTGTGCTGGTGCCAATCCTGTAAATCCTCACTCACTGAAGGACTTCACTTATGCGAGGAAATATTGCCATTGGGGTCGGCAAGGGAGGACAACTCCTACATTTACAGGGCTTCAGGAACATTCAAAATGTTGAATAATGCCTATTATTCATTCTAGAAGAGTCACCACCTTCAAACCGATAGGCAGTTGCTTTGCAAAATACGCAGCTGGTTGTGTAATAATTCAGGGCTTTTAATTACAAAACACACCTCTGTTTTATTGCTAGAGAATGGCTCAACTGGCAAATTGACCCCAAAAGATTGTTTGTTTACCCTTCTCTTTGAAATCTGAAATGAGGGACAAAAAAAAAAAGTGCCAAAAGTGCCAAGGGCTTGTTTATGTGCTGAAGTATGGTCCTGATTTAATGGGAATGCCTGGGGAGATAAGTGTAAGTGTGGTGGGGGGCTCTGGGAGAAGTTTGGGGCTGAATGAGGCAAAAAATGGCAAATAAACAAGTGGCTCTTGGAAAAAAATATGCAAAAAGACAAGAAAAGAGCAAAATAATCTGATTGTGCATACACCTGGCGAGGTTTGCTATTGACACTGGGCGAGCCAGATTTTCCTCTCTGGATTTTGGCAGGGAGGTGGGCCTGGTTGTTTGTGCTTGACTCTGTGAGCATGAACCTCTCTCTGTTCTCCCTGCCTTGATCCTGAGCCCTTTCCTTCCCCTTGGCCAGCTCTCAATGGGAAGGAAGGATGGGGTTTCCATAAAACATGGTCAGAGCATGAAGCTCCTCCAGTGCAAAATGAGGTTGTCTTTCCTCCTGGGCAAGGGTCTCTCCTGATTCCTTGCTGAGAGCTCAGACTGCCAGGCAGGGATGGAGAAAAGAGTGGAAAAAAAGGAAATTTCCCCTCTTCTGCCCAAATTTTGGGGCTTTGCAGCAATATCACACCTGGTCCAGACTCAGCCCTCTTCTGCCAAGGCACCAAAGCATTTGCATGAGATTTGGCATGGCAGAGGGAGTTTTTACAAAATCCACAGGGCAGCTGAGGGTGTTGCTGGTCCACAATGAATATTGGCTTAGATGACAAGCCCTGCTCACCAAAACCCTCAGGAAAAGTAGTGCAGGAGGGATTGAACCTGTTGGAGCAGCACAGTGTTGGGTAAGGGCATGGTCTGTCTAGAAGCTGCTTTAAATGTTAAATTTAGATGTTTTAAGAGGGCCAAAGTTGAGTTTGAAGGGATTAATCTGTCTAAAATTTAGACTCTCACTTAGTGAGCAAACTGGAAGCGATGGGGAGACAAAAGATCCTCCAGGGTTTGATGGTCCCAGGTGAAGTTGCCCTCAAAGAAATTTAGGTAATGAGTCCATGAATTGCTGCCAGCTGTGGGGCAGGATGGCAGATGCAGAGCATCTGGAGCACATTCAGCTGGTCTGAAACACCCAAAGGGTGAGATTCCCTGGGCCAGGAGAGAGGGTGCGGGGTCTGAGAGGGGAGGTTTTGGTCTTGTCTTGTGCATTGATGAGAAAATACTTGTTGGGATTTGTTCAGACCTAACTTCCATCCCTGGTCCTTGGAGCAGTGAAGCCCTTTCTGTCCCAACAACAAAATGAAACTCTCAGAAAGCAGATTTTCTCCAGAGAAAAATGTGTGTGAGCAGTCTCACATGTTAGTTATGGGACAAGGCTGGGAGAAGCGAGAGGCTGTTGACAGGAGATATTTTTGCTGTGGAGCATTCCAGGAAAGGCCCATCTGGAGTGGTCAGTGCCTGAGCTGAGGGATGACTGGAGTTCCTGCAAGCTGTGTTTTCCATCCCATCCCACCTGTGTTTAATAACCTCTGTCCCCTCTGTCCCTGGCCATGACCCTGCTGCGTTTCCTCCCTTTCAGATCACCCAGCTGAAGATTGAGAACAACCCCTTCGCCAAAGGCTTCCGTGGCAGCGATGACATGGAGCTCCACAGAATGTCCAGGATGCAGAGGTAACGTGTGCCACCCTCATGGGGACCCTCACCAGAGCCACCTGGGCCTTGCTTGGCACGTCCCTGAGCCAGGACATGGTGCCTCGGCATCTGCATGGGTGTTCTACGTCAGGTTGCTGAAATATTCCCAGGACATGGGGCCAAAATCCTGGACCTTCTGCTCCCACCTGAATTGCTGGGTGGCAGAGGCAGGAGCTCACTTGTGGGATGCTGTCTTGGCCACGGGGACTTTGCATTTCTTTCAGACTTGTCCCCATCCAGAACACCCTTTAGTTTTGTACTAAACTCTCCTCTCCGAGGCTGCACGTGGACTTAGACCCATTAAAAACTTGGAGAAGCTCTGGCCACCAGTGTTCCTTTCTCCCAGGTGACAGTGCTTTAAAGACAAAGCTCCCAGCCTTGTTTTGGGAGTAGGGTTTTTAAGCCTGCTCCAGCTGCCTCTGGAGGTGGTGCTGGAGAGTCCTGTGCTGTGTTGTTGCTGGCTTTGGAGGGGCTTTGGCAGGAGGGGAGTGTTTGCCTGCTCAATTCTGGATGTGCAGAGCAGCAGCAGAGGTGTGGTGGCTTCAGGTTGAAGAAGGGAAGGTTAGAAAATGTTGGGATCTCCAGGGCCAGGTGGCTGAGGAGGCCTTTCAGAATCTCGGGTTTGGCTGCAAGTACTTAAGCTGAAAAGCAAGCCTAAATCTTGTTTGAAAATCCTGTTTAATGTCCTTTTCTAAATGTCAGGCCCTGCTGGTAATTAACTTCGTGCTTTTCCCTTCACTTGGAACTTTCTCCATGTGTCAAGCTGCTTCCTGGTGCAAATGTTTTGCAGGAATGGTGCCATACCCACGATCCTAGCTAAGACAGATGGAGATTCTCAACAGAGCATTTTCCAGGAGGGGAGGAGCCACTCAGATCCTTTATCCTCTGGCTCCTGCTGGAGGGACCTGCTTTGGGACCTTGTGATGGGAGGGTTTTTCCCACTGCCCACCCAGGAGCCAGCTGTAGGTGGTCACTTCTGCTTGTTGTAGTTGATGATGTGAGTGTGGCTCTCCATAGCCAGGAAAATTGTGCTGTCAGGCACCAAATAATTCCTGCAATCCTGCAAAGACACCTGGCACCCACCCAAACTGGGCAAATGTCCTCCTGTGTACAAACATGTTCAGACTCAGCCCCAGAAAAGCCAAGATAGATGTATAAAAAAGGTATAGGCAGCACTTAATCTGCTCCATCCAAATAATCTCTGTGGGCTCCTGAATGTGCCCTGTGTTCCCTGCCTGCCCTTTCCAACAGATCCTGGCAGGATCTGTCAATATTTATTTATTTATGGTGGCACTACCCCTTGAAATAGCTCCCCCCACCCCGTGCCAGTCTCCCAGCTTCTACTGCAACTTGAGTGATGATGTGTTCTCCCCCCTGCCAATATTCTTTTTGCTGCCAAACCACCCTTTCATTACAGCAACTGGAAAGATTTGAAGGTTTGGATTCAAGGGTTTTTTTTTTTTTTTTTTTTTTGGAGCAGGAGGGAGGAGGTGGAACAGGGAGGACTCTTAGGAAGGGCTCAGTGCCATGTGAAGAGCATGGCATCAAGCCACACTGAGCCCGTGCTAAAAATTGATTGGCATTTTTATGCAGGGGCTGCGGTCGCTGATGCAGGGAACAGAAACCCTTGGAATATATAAATACACCCACTCAGCGCTGGAAGGGTTAAAATCCTTGCCTTTACTGGATAATTTCTGATGTTCATTTTAATAACTTAGCAGAGGAATGGCTGTGTGCCTTTACAAAGGTGGCATTTTTTTTAAGGGAGGGCAGGATAAGATGATTATAGTAAAATAAAGACCCATTCAAGGTTGCAAATATGTGCCCACCTTTGTGGGTTTTTTATGTAGATATATGAATATATTCAAAATTATATATGAAAATACATAAAATCAGTTATATATATAAATAAAGTGTAGCTATAAAAAATAGGTTGTGTCTGTGAGATAAAGAACCATTCAGGATTGAGAATGTTGCAGAACTATGCCCTGCCTTTTGTGGGTTTATATAGATTTAACATATAAATATATATTAAAATGTAATTAAATTTATATTTTATATATTTTAATATATAAATGTATGTTTATGATGTTGTTTCCCAGTGATGGACCAGTCTATCCTGGTCTTAGGGGAATGATGTCCATTTATGCCCTTGGAGAATATGGTGGGATGCATTTTTAGTGCTATTCCTTCATTATGAAAAAGTATCTGGAAAACCCCCACATTTTTTAACAGTTCAGAGCCTTTTGTACCAGAAACTGCTGACCTGACATTCATTCACCATGGCTTTGAGTCCATCCCTCTCCATGGCTTTTTCCTTTCCAGGGCCTCCCGTGTTGGTTTTTTCCTCTTATTTCCCAGAAAGATGGTGATAAATCTGTCCAGGTAGAACTTCATTCAGGAGAGGATTTCACTAAAAAAGAGGAGCCACAAGCTCCAGAGAGATCCAAATTCCAGTGAATGTTCATTTTCCTCCCGCTGCCTTTCTTTCCTGAAGCACAAGAGGTGCCTTCAGCAGCCTCTTTGGTAGATTGGACCCTCTGGGAAGGGGAGGTTCTTCAAAGCTTTCAATTTTCTGAGCATGAAGTTGAATTTTTTATTTTCTTGATTAGGGGAAAAAAACCCAAAACATTTCAAAGGAAGGAAAATGCATAGAGGGATGTGAGTTTTACTGCATGTGTGGGTCTGGAGCACTGTGAGGGAGCAATTCTGGTCAACCCTGTAGCCAATTCTTGCTGCTCATCTGCAGCTCCCATTGTCTGTGGTGGTTCTTATGGGGGCTGAGGAGCTTCTGGTAGTCTGGTTATTTTGTAATTTAATTAATTTTGTAAATTAATGCAGTTCAACCCTTGAAGCTTCTGTTGGGAAGGCTTTTGAGGGGGGTGATGATGCCATGAAATGGTGGCTCTTGGCTCCTTGGATGGGTACTCTGAGCCCTTGAAAAGTGACAAAAAAATCCAGAATGCTGCATAGGACAGGGAAGAGTGACAGCACAGTCTGACGTCATGGCTGTGTTTTCTCTGTCAGGGATCACGAGCCAGTTTGCTGCCTCTGGCATTGATCCACAGCAATCTTCTTGGCTCCAAAGGAATTATTCCAGAGATTCCCATGTGTCATTGAGAGCAGAAACAGGGCCCAGGCACTGAGGACACAAAATCAGCTCCATGAGTCAGAGCCAGTGTGACAGAGATGACAGTGCATTTTGGGGTGCCAGCAGAAGAAATGGATGAGCTCTGGTGTTCCCTGGCATTCCAGCATCCTGTTGGACTGGTGGGCATCAGGCTGAGTCAAGCATACCAGTTTTGGTCTGCTGAAAACCACCTCATTCTTCTTGTGTCCTCTCACTGCATCTTTAATCCACTTCCATTTCCCAGGTTCCGTCACTGAAATCTCCCAGGGGGTCACCCTCTGTCTGAAACGTTTTCAGTGTGAGCTTTGGCATTATAACATCTGCTGGGGAGGGGAAGATTTCCTCCAGCACACATCCCCCAGGAAATATTCCTGATCCTGGTTGAAATGTGTTCTGCAGAATTTAACAGAATTCAGGTGAAATCCAAAGGGAAGCCGGGCAGACCCCACTTATTCACAGCTTTTTTGAAGTGAGAAAGCCACTCAAGAAACACAGGGTAGCTGCAGTTTCTGTCCCTGATCTTCCTCTGGGGATCTGAGCAGCAGGGTTTGATCAGCAGCAGCTCAGCCCAGCATGAAGGGATGAGGGGCTGCCTCTGGCCCATATCCATTCTCCAGCTCCTCTTGTGTTCCTCTTACTCCAGCATCTTTTTCTGGAGAAATTTATCTTTTTATTTCTGCTAATGAGAGCTCTTGGTCTCCACCTGGTTCTTTCCACTGCTGGTTCTTGGGTTGGTTGCAGAGATGGCTTTGGGCTGCACTGCTCAGAGGAGTTGCTAACAGGCCACAGGATCACCATGGAAGGATTTGGATTGGAGGGACCTTAAAGACCATCTCATCCCGCCCCTGCCATGGCAGGGACACCTTCACCATCCCATGTGGCTCCAAGCCCTGTCCAGCCTGGCCTTGGACACTTTCAGGTGCACCCACAGCTCCTCTGGGCACCCTGTGCCAGGGCCTCACCACCCTCACAGGGGTGGATTTTTTTCAAATATCCCATCTAAACCTATTCTCTCATTGTGAAGCCATTTCCCCTTTTCCTGTCACTCCAGGCCCTTGTAAACAGTCTCTCTCCAGCTCTCTTGTAGGTCACCCTGGAACCTTCTCTTTTGCAGAGACAATTTCCAATCTCAGCTCTCCCAGCAGAGCTGCTCCATCCCTCTGACCGCCCTGGTGCCTCCTGGATTTGCTCCAGCAGCTCCAGGTCCTCCCTGTGCTGGGCCCAGGGCTGGGGCTGCTCTGCAGGTGGGGTCTCACCTGAGCAGGGCACAGCCCTGCCTTGCCCTGCTGTCCATGATGCTGGGGAGGCAACCCAGGACATGGGAGGTTTTTTGGGTGCTGGGGTGTGTCCAGCTCTCCCCCACCAGCATTCCCAATCCCTTCTCCCCAGGGCTGCTCCATCATTTCATCCCCAGCCTGGACTGATCCTGGGGTTGCCCCAGCACAGCACCAGCACTGGGCCTTGTTCAGCTGCCTGAGATTCCCATCCCAACCCAGGGATCTTGGAGCCCCTCAGGTCCTGGCAGGAAGGTCAGGACATCTGCTGTGTTAGAGGAGAATGGGGCACTGAATAGATTCCCATGTTCCTCAGTGGATATTTTGGTTTGTGCTGCTGCACACCCAGGTGTTACTCTCTGTTAAACATGACAAAAGGGGGTCGTGTTTAATCAGAGGCTGAGACTGCAGGAAGTCCTCAGTAATTCCTCTCCTACCATTTCCTTTCCTGCTCTAGCTTATCCCCTTCCAGACAGCCTCTTGAGAGTGGTTCAATTTTATTTCAATATTCTGGAAATCAGCTGAAACGAATGCACACTAACAACTGGGTTTGGGTTTTGATTTTTATCCCTGGGAGATGATCTGTTTATTCCAGACACTTTTCCCCACTTCTTCCTTTTGTCTGTTATGGCTGACTTCCACTCCTTCCCTCCTCTTGAGCCTCAGCAGGAAGGACAACAATTGGTGGCCTGGGAGCTATAAACCCCAAAGCCATTGAGTTGTGTTTGCACATCTGGAATTGGGGGTTGATTCTGTGCTGGGTAGAGGGGACAGCACTGATGGGGTGACAAATATTTGTCCTTTTGTTGGGACTGCCCAAGGAGGAAATCTCCTGGAAATTTGGAAAGAATGGAGAAGAATCCCTGTGTTCATCCTTGGGTCAGGTTTTGGACTAAGATTTGATATTGTGAACAAGATGTAGACAGTTCAGGGATTTCCAAGGCTGCTGTAAAAACATGGAAAGGAAATCCTTTCCCATGTCATGGTTCACCTTGACCTCCAACAGATCCTTGGGATCTGATATTTAATAAGTCTTTTGAAGCCTTGTTGCCATGAGCTACAGCAGCTCTGGAAAGCCTTGAGGTATCCAATGTTTTCTTGCAGAAATATCAGGACCATCTTCTAGAATAACTTGTTTAGGGCCAGGAGGGGTTGGATACTTCAATGCAGGAGCTTCCTGATTCTAAACTGTGGACTTTTGAAGAGGTTTTTAACAAGGTTTTTGTCTGGCAGCTTCATTTGCTATGCCTTAGCTGGTACATCAGGAAACTTCAGGTCTGTACATGAAAATACACGGAAAATTATTATTCTTTTAGAGTGTAGTAATAAGCAAGAAAGTGAACTGGATGTTGCTCTTTGCAGGTCTGTTGTTAGTAATTTGTAGTGGCCAACAAGTTTTCTGGTTCTGATATTGCAAAATCATCTTCTATTTGCTCCTTTGAATTCTTTGCTGGCCTTGAGTTTGTGGCAGGAGTGATTTTACAGAACTCTTGAGTCTGTCGTGGTGAGAGCATCACTTGGCCAGGGAAAGGGGAAGTTGTCATGAGAGAAAATGAGAGTGAGTTTCTAATTGCACCTGGCAGAGGTGGAATTTGAGATTTGGGATTTCAGGAGGGATTCACTTGTCAGGCCTGATCTGTGGGGTGGGAGTTCTCTGAGGAATTTGAAGTGGAATGTGGGTGCTGCTGGGAAGTTCTGCAGAGCTGCTGTCCAGCCCTGTGGATTTGGGGAACCTCTGGCCAGGTAGGAGGCAAGAACAGAGCCCAGACTTTGATTTTGATCAAAAATACTTTGATTTTTGTTAAAACTTGGGAAAAGAAATCATGGATGATGTCCAAGCGTATTTACGAATACACTTCAGTACCAATACACTTGGACGTCATCCATGATTTCTTTTCCCAAGTTTTAACAAAAACCAAAATATTACACAGCACTTTTTCTGCTTCTTCCTGTCCCCTTCTGCTATTTTAATATAGTAACTAAATATTAGTTATTAGCCTCCAACAGACTTTAAATAGACCAGGGATGGGTTTTTTCCTTGGAAATTCTTTTCCCAATCAATTAAAAAAAATTCTTTTAGTTTTGCAATTTTTAATGCAAAAATGAAAATAGCCTATTAACACCCCATGTAAAACTAATATTTTGGCCCAGAAGCATCAACACCCTCATCCTTGCTATGTGAACAATTTCCTACATTGCTTAAGTCAAGATTTAATACATTTTTCCCCTCTTCTTACTTCACTACAGGGTTTTTTTTGGATAGCACAATTTCTGGATATGACAGAAACCTTTCATTCTATTAAACTATAGCTCAGGATGATAATCACTATTTTAGGAATAGTGACCTTAAGGAAAAAAAAATTTGATCCATTTCAGTTTGCCCTTCAGTCTTTAAAAATTATAGGTGTGCACTCTACATGCTGAGTGGGCTCAGGAAAAAATAGAAATATTAAATATTTTGAGATGATTGCTGCTTTAGAAGATACTAAGGATTTATTTCAGCTCAGCTCCTGTAAGGAAGGATATGTAGAATTATAGAGATAGCAGACTTTATGAATTGAAAAGAAAGAGAATATTTTGGATATTTGTGAGACTATTTGGATATTTAGTGAGAAAACACTTCCCTTCTCCTCCAGTAGCTGATTTTTTGGCAAAAATAGTGCCCAACATGTTTTGACTGAAATGGAAATATTTCAGTCTGGAGAGAAGTTATTGCGATACCTCCCGGGAACTGCTGTTTGCAAACTTGGTGACTCCAACCTGTTCTCTCTCCTGAGGGACTCCCAGCTCCTGCTGTATCCCCCAGAGCACCACAGTCCTCTCTTCTGGCCATGGAGATCCTCCTGTTCCCTGGGAAATTCTGGAAGGAATCTGGAGCCCAACACCTCTGTGCTCTGGCACTTGGGGTTCAAGTATTGCTGGTGCAGACAAACAGCTCCTGCTTGGCCTGAAAGGAGCTGAGCTTCCCCTTGGCCACCAGGAGGAATTCCTTCACTGGAAGGGTGGTCAGGCCTTGGAATGGGATGCCCATGGAGGTGGTGGAGTCTCCATCCCCGGAGGTGCCCAAGGAATGACTGGATGTGGCACCCAGTGCTCTGGTTTAGTTGGCAATGTGTTGATCAGAGGTTGAACTTGACCTTGGAGGTCTCTTCTGACCTTCATGATTCTAAGGAAATAGTTTTTGATCAAGAAATGAAAGCCCTAATCAGGTTGTTCATTTTTTCCTGCTCTCAGTTCTCCATTGCTTTGGGTGAGAAGTATCTGGGGTGGGGATGGCTCCCCAGTGTTTGTGTGGGGCTTGGCACAGTGAGAGCATGATCTTTATGGGGTCCCACTGAGAATTTATGGTCAGAAACCCCCATGGAGATCACATTCCAAAGAGACCTTTGGAAAGGGTCATGGAATCACTGAGGAAAACACCTCTAGGATTGCATCCAGATTTACCCACTTTGGCCAAAGCTATCAGTGAAAGATGTTCCTAAGTGTCACATGGCCTGGTATCATGCCATGAGATGTCCCTTTCTCCTCCACTGGAGCTCTTAGGTTCCTACTGGGAAACAAACCAAAGCTCTGTCATTTTTTGGGAATTGGATGTTGGTTGTGTGAGGCTAAGAGAGATGAACCCAGCCAATCCATGCAGCCTCTCCTCAGGAAGGAGAGCCAAGGGCATGTCCAGGAGTCGCCTCCTTGCAGGCCCTCTCCTTGGAAGGGAAACAAGGTGGGGATGTGGCTTAGGGATGTTCTGTTGGTACAATTTTCATTGAGGATCACGGTGTGAAGGTGGAACAGGCAACTCAAAACTATCACCAGGGAGGGCTGGGAGATCCCTTAGAACCCAGAAGATCTGAGGGTCATCCCTGAGGTTTGGTGGCCACAGGTCTTGACCTTCCCCAGAAGCCACCAAAGCTGTGCTCCAGCTAAATCTCCTGGTGGGGTTAAATGCTGTGTGTCCACAGGCAGGTCCTCTGAATGCCACCACAAATCCTGGCATCCACTGCTGCCCTGACTATCCAAGGGATAGATCTCTGCTTCCTCCCAGTCCATCTGTCTTTGTTCCTTGTGCACAGCCTGGATTTTAGTTCTGAGCAAATGCTGCTTCCAGGAGATGAAACCCCACCTTTGGAGCAGGCTGTCCTTGGCAAGCCCCCAGTTCCTGGGCTTGGGAAAGCTTTCATGGCCCAACCAGAGCCACATTTCTTTGGATTTGAGCTCCTGGGTGAATTTCCCTTCCATTCCAGCTCAGTTGCTGATGTTTCTGGCAGCCAGCACAGCAGTGGTTTGGATAGAAGCTCCCTGCTGGCCTAGGTTTATATGATTGCTATTGTTAAATTTTGTAAATAAGTTCTGAGTTCTACCGTGATAGATCCTCCCTGAGGGGTGTCACTGCAGGTTTAGGGTTCTTCCCTGCATGGAAGTGCCTGGTGAGCCTGTGGATGGCATTTAAGGAGCTGTCCTTGCTCCAGCACAATGATTTTGGACAGGTGAGGGGGGTACCTCAAAGCCAGCTTGGTCCAATGGTTACAGACTCAGAGGAGAAAACTTGTGTTGGAATCAGCACTTTGTGGCTGCTCTGAGCCTGGTGATGCTTTGGGGTGCTGTACTACCTGATCTTTATGCATTTTAGCAAGCCTTTGGGTTCAGGAGGAGACTTTTACCCCACCTGAAGTGTCTGAGACCCCCTGTTCAGCTTCAGCTCTCCCTGCAGAGCAGGAATCATCTTTGGGGTTGTCACATTGCCAATGTGTTTGGAGGAACATCTCCAAAAAACACCAGAGGGTCTTTAGGAGAGGGAATTTCCAGCCTGTGTTGGCAAAGCATCCTGACTTCAAACCAGATCTGGGGGCAAGAGAACAATTCAGGCTTTCCCTCTCATCTCGACTCTGCTGAGGCTCTGGTGTGCATCAAATCTCAGTGATTTATTTATTTCTCTTTTCTGAGCTTGGTCTGTGGTGCAGGGATCCCCATCCAGGGCAAGCAGGCTGACAGACTCCAGGCAAAAGGAATGGGGACAACTACTATAAGGGGAAAAAAAGTAGACCAAAATATTTAATTAATTTCCAAGTAATCTTGGCAGAAATGCTGGTTTTATTTACAGGCATGTGCATATTGCGAATACATTACAAACAGTATGTAGCTTATAAATGCTACAATATGTAAATAGAAACCATGTTTATTTTGCTGAAACTACATTTATATATTTTATGTGTGTGTATAAAATAGTGGTGGTTGAAAAGGCATGAATTTAAGGGGACTAAAAGGAAGGGGAATAACAAGTTCTGCATGGATAAAGTGTGACGGGGCTGCAGCCTCCAGGGAGGGATATCTGCATTTCCCTGAAAGCCAAAACAAACTCCATGACACTAATGTGCTGCCTTTATTTATTAATAAATAGATCAGAGGATTAATTGATTGCTTTGCTGACTTGTTTCTCTTCTGTTTCTTTGCTTGCAGTAAAGAGTACCCGGTTGTTCCCAGGAGCACAGTGAGACAAAAAGTGTCCTCGAACCACAGCCCCTTCAGCGGTGAGACCAGGGTCCTTTCTGCCTCCTCCAACCTGGGCTCCCAGTACCAGTGTGAGAACGGGGTGTCCAGCACCTCCCAGGACCTGCTGCCTCCTGCCAACCCCTACCCCATCTCCCAGGAGCACGGCCAGATCTACCACTGCACCAAGAGAAAAGGTCAGAGCTTGCCTGCTCTCTGCTTTGTGTTTTCCCCCTCCCAACATGACTGTCAGCATTGTTTCCTGATGTGTCCCCTTGGACAGCTCCAAGGATAACTGCCTTTGTGGGTAGAAAAACATCAAAGTGAAAGAAAGAGAGTATTTTAGATATTCAGTGAGAAAATACTTTCCTTTGTCTCCCTCCTCCAATGGTTGATTTTTGGGCAAAAATAGCATGCAACAAATGATGCTGGAGGATGAGCAAGGCATAGGATTGTGGGCTGGGAAACTCTAAAATCCCATTTCTGCTGGGTTGGGAATGAGCTGTTTGGAGGGCTGGCAGTGCCTTTCACCCACCATGAATTCACATTTGGAAAGATAGCTGGTGCTGGAGATAAAGATGACTTATCTGCAGCCCCTCAGACAGGCTTAATCTCCAAGTGGAGATACCTTGACAGTTTGTATTTTGGCCAGTTTTCAACTCAGGGCTGTCTCTCAGTTGGGAGACAGTTTTCTGTCTGCAGAAATGCTCAGGCTGATGAAGGGTGCCTGGGATTGAAACCCATGATATCCATGGTCCTTTAGTAACTTTAGGGATCAAACTCTGAGGGCTTTCCAGTGACTGCTCAGCTTGTCCTGCCATGAAGAGCCCCCTGATAGTGCTGGGATTGTTCTGGACAGGCATGAAGGGTCTGTGGTCTCTGCCCTCCTCTCCCAGAGCAGTGGGAATGCTTCAATGCAGCACCACTTGAGATAGGAAAAGCTTTAGATCAGTTTTACTTGGAAACAAATAGGGGATTTCCAGGGCTGGATGAAACAAGGGGTGGGCAGGAGCTGGTTTCTGCCAACCCTGTTGCTCTTCTTGGGATTTCCTCTATGGAGAAGCTACCAGAAGGCAGCAAGCACCAGGGCAGCAGGAATTTCTCCCCACAGCAGAGCCCTTCCCACTTCCCTGCACGACCCTATCAGTCAGACACATGTCATTATTTTTAGCAACATAACCCCTGGAGCACTGGGATGTGCAGACACACAGTCTAAGGTAGGGAGGGCTGGGAAGTGCTGGCAGAGGAGGCAGGAGGGCAGTGGAAATCTCTCCCATGTCCTTGGTGAATCCCCTAGATATTGTAGCAGCACGTGGGTTGTGTACAGGTATGCAAAGTAAAAAAAAAAAAAAAAAATCCCTGAGAAATCGGAATGTTTTCCTGAGGTAAACATTGGAAAGCAGGTGGCATTTGCTGTCCCCTCCAGGTGACTGTGCTCACATAGAATGTGCCAGAGCAGGGATTGGAAATGGGCATGCTGGCTGTAAGGCAGGGAATAAGGAGATGCCCAAAGTGTCCCCCAGGTCAGAGGGGGGATGTGTGGCCTGTTTAACCCCTGCACTGCTGTGGGGTCAGGTGCTGGGGTGCTGCAAAGTCCCACTGCTGGTGCTGGAAGGTGATCCCTGCAATCCCTCCTCAGCGCTGGGAGCTGCAGCTCCTGGGAGCCCTTTCTCAGCTCCTCCATCCTGGGAGCTGAGCTCTCACCTCTGCTCTTCCCCCTTTTCCAAAACTAACCAAAACAAGCTGGTCCAAATGACAACCATCCCTCGGGACAATCCCTGGCTGCTGCGTGTCCCTGCCCCGCGGGGCAATTCATCATTCGCCTCCGCGTCGGAACGTGATAAGGAACCAGCAGAGGTTTCCTTCCAGTTTTGGGATTCCCACTAAGTGCTGTCTCCATGGGTGGTTTCCCTCAATCCCCCAATTATCTCACTTCCTCTTATTGTCACAAAAGGCACGGCTATCTGCCCTGGAATAAAGCTCCCCGGCCCTCTTGGCCTGCGCGGCCCAGCGCGGGGACAGGCCCGGGGAGGCCTCGTCTCCCCTCCTTATCTCTGCCATGCCCTGAGTGGCACAAGCAGTTAAGGGCCTTTTATCAGAGCCGCCAAAGGCTTTAATCAAAGAGGAGCAACGTCCTGCCCAACACCAGAGGCTTCTTCCTCGAGGCTGGGTGTCCCAGCAGCCTGAGCCTCCACTCTCCTCACTGAGCCTTCTCCTCTCCCCTCCCCGTGCCTTTGGTAAATGGAAAACAGCCACCAGGGCTTAGAGGAAAGAAACACAAAGTTAATGGGAACCAGAGAGCCAGCCTGGGCTGCCAAGCAGCTCTTTGCGAAGTGAAATTAATTAAAAGGAAAAAAAAAAATCACTAGAGATGAGCAATTCGAGCATGATCCAAGGTTTCATGTCACTGAGTGTGGAGCTTCCTTCCAGCACCAGCAAGGATCTTTGTTGGACATGGGAACATAATCCTATGTATGATATTCCTCTTTTTTTTTTTTTTGTTGCTGTTCCAGCCTCTCATTTCTGAGTTTTTCCTCATGGTTCTCCTGCTTTCCTATGTTTGTGCTTAACAATTATCAAGGCTCACCACCTCAGAAAACTCAAAAGCAAAAGTTTGTCTGCTCCTACTGGCCCTGTGTCCATTTTCTGGACTGGAAATCTTATTGATTGTGTTGGACTATCCACTCCCCAAGCACTGACTCCTCCTGAGGCAGTTTAGGATTTATCTCAAGCGGATTATTTCCTTTCCCAAGGCTGTGGTTATGGATAAGTGCTCTCAGGGGCAGAGGGCACTTCAGCTGGCTTTGAGACCAGCTGCTGTCTGCATCTTCTGGGGTGAATTCCAAGCCAGTCTCCTTCCAGCTTTGACATCTCCTGAACTTTCTCTGCCTCCTCTTCAATCAGAGCCAAGCCTTGGGTTAGGCTTACTCAGGGACAGGTCTGTGTTCACCCAACTCAAAGGAACCTTGTTCAACTTCTGCTTTCCTGGTGACCTAAGGCAAGGATAAGTCTCTGTGGCTGGCAGTGTTGTTCTTAGCTGTCAAGGCAAGATGGATTCACTGTGGAGATCTGATATGGAATTGCATTAGGGGAGAGCAGCAGGGCTGCCAGGGGGTGTTATCTCTGAAGGCTCCCCTGCTTCAGGGAGGTGATGCTCTCCTGGCTGAGGAAGGAAGGAAGGACACATCCCAGAGCTCCTAATCTGGTGATTCCTGGTGTGCAGGTGGGAGGGCAGGGTCACAGCATTGGGAATGACCCCGGTGCACTGCAGTGGGGTTGCTGTTCCAGGAATGGGGAATGGCAAGGATCATCCTGCCTTGTATCCCAGCCCCAGTCTGGGATTGCTGATGGCATGTGACAAAGCCACTGGTCTTGGGAGGACGGACTATCTCCAACCCTGTATCTCATCAAGGAGTGGCCACAGCTCTTTATGTGGATTTTTAGGCTGACACAAAGAGCAGTTGGAGCTTTGTCTTTTTTCTGGTTGTTTCTCCACCTCTCCCTCTCCCATTGTTGTGCTTGGAGAAGCCCAAAAGGCCTCACCAGCAGGCAGCTTGCCTTGTGTCTTTCATTTAGCCCCACATCCCACTTAGGATACTGGGCCTTGTTTTCTCTTGTATTATCCTCTCTCTCAGATATCTTGTGGACTAAATAGTCATCCCTCTAAACCTCTGCTCCCTCCCAGCCTTACACAATCCCAACCACTTGGCAGATTTCTGGGATGCTTGTGATGCTGAACAGGAGGCAACTGGAACAGCCTCTCCCTGGGGAGGTTATAAAAGTTGTCAAGTTGGCACTCTGAGGGAGAAGAGGGACGTGGCAGAATCCACTGGCTCCAACCGGTGAGGACCGTGTCCTTCAGCCCCCTAACTTGGACATCACCCTGGGGAAGGATTTGTTTTTCATCTCCTTCCTGCTCTGATGAGGTCACTGCTGGTACAGCAATGTCTTTCCACCTTCTCCTCAGGAACAGGCACTGTCAGTGTGCACAGACCTCTTTGTTGACTGAACCAACTTCTCCCACATCCCACCCAGCTCTATTTTATCCCTCAAAGAATCTGTAGGACAAAACTCAGGTATGGGATGTCTCCTTGGAGGACACACTGCTCACCCTGTTGATGTTTGGAGATGTGATGAGCTGGCCAAGGCTGCAGATGGAGAGATGCAGTGGAGCCCAGGGCAGGGTGCCCGTGGGACACTGAGGGTGAGGAAGGGACTCCCTGCATGGGGAGATGTTCAGGGAGCTGGGGTGCACCCAACTCTTGCTCAGCAGCCACACTCTTGTGGCACTGTAGTTTGACATCCCTAATGAGGAAAGCCTGAGGGAGCTGGGCCAGTCTTGGCTAAGAGGAGACCCCGTCAATGTCTGCAGGGAGGTGCCAAGGGATGCACCAGGCTCTGCTCCATGGTGTCCAGCAGCAGACAACAGGCAGGAACTGATGCTTGGGATGTTCTACCTGAACATGAGGAAGGACATCTTTCCAGCCAGGATGCCCCAGGAGGGTGTGGAGTCTCCTCTCTGGAGATATTCCAGAATTTTCTGGACACAATCCTGTGCCATGTGCTCTGGGATGACCCTGCTGGAGTAGGGAGGTTGGACCAGATAAGCCAGTGTGGTCCCTTCCAGCCTGACCCATTCTCTGATCCCCCTCTCCTGTCAGAGGTGCCTGCTGGGGAGTGCTGGCAGCTTGCTGCCTGTGGAAAAGATTCCAGCTTTTGGGGACCGGATTGTCCCTGTCCCACAGCCCTGTTGTGTTCAACACAACACAGCTATATCACAAATGGTGAGATACAGCTGGAATGGCTGGCATGTCTTGGGTTCCATGTCCCCAGATTTAGGATTTATTTTCCCTTTAGAGATGTTCACTTTGATTGGATCTGCCTTGTCCTTTTCTTCTTGGACAACCTTTGTCATTCTTGCAGCCTGGTATTGGCTCTTCAGGCTGGTGCCAGATCCATGCTGGAATCCAGACTGGATAAAACAACAGAGTTAGTGATAATCACCCATTGTGTGTCCCTCACAAAGTCAGGATGAACCTCCTGTAACGCCCTGGAAATGCGGGTGAGCTCTGAAATCCAAAGGAGTCATGTCCCATTCTTCATTGTCTTCCACCCTGGGGAGATGAGTGTCATCTGTGGGGAAGGAGGTCTCCTGATTGACACCAGGGGGCTAGAGGGAGGCTTAGCACACCCTGAAGTCCAGAGGCTTTCCATGTTTGTGTTTCATTCTACGTGGCCCGAATCTCGGAACTGGGAAAATTCCATTTAAAAAGCCATTTGCGTGGTATTTACAGCCCAGCTGGAAGTAGTAAATACCGGAAATCTTGGAAGCACTCATGCTCTCGCTCGAGCTCCTTCATTAGATAGATCATCAAATTCCTTGTGAGGGAGCCAGTTTCCAGCCCATTCTTCAGGCTCCGTTTTCCTTGGATTCACTTCAGAGCAGCTTCTCCCTGGCTCTGGCAGCTCCCCCTGCTTGGCAGCACCTCCTCCTTTCTGAGGTTTGTGCAGCACTGAGGGGCTGCTCCCTAGAGCTGATCACCACCCTTGGCTTCCAAGAATAGCAGCAACAGGGGGACATGGTCAGGATATCTCCCAGGATAGCCAACAGCTCCTCTGAGGGCTCAGTGACACCTGGAAAAGGACAAGGAGCTGCTGTCAGGGAACCAACATAGGAATCACACCCTGAGCAGGCAGTTACGTATCCCAGTGTCCTGGTTGTGTTGATAGGAGGGAAGAGGATCTTCAGGGACAGGATTGTCCCTTGAGCTGCACTGTCCAGTGTCCAGAGCCCATGAGGATGAATTGAAACTGCAGCATGAGAGACCTTTGGTCTTGTGCCCCTTTTGTCATTGCAGATGTCCCCTTTCCACCCTAAAGCTGCCCCTCACACCCTGGGGATGCCCTCCAGCTGCTCTGTGCTGGCTCTGATCTCCTCTGAGGTGGGACAAGACCAGAGAGCCTGAACTGCTGTAAATCCCTCAGGCAGCATCAGCTGAGGCTCTCTGCTCTGCACCATCCCACCTCAGGATGCACAGGGACCATCCTCTTCCCTCTCTAGCACTTTGAGGCTCCATAAATGGGAAAATCACTGGGAAGAGGGGAAGGAGGACAGGCAGAAGCTGTTAGGGCAGCCTGGAATCCTTTGGTCAGCCTAGGTCCTGTTTGGAGATGGGAACAAGGTCCTTACACACCTTAAAATCCCTTTCCACATAAAACATGAGGGAACCTGGCTCTAGAGGGACCAGTAGAGCGAACCTGAGAGCTTACAGAAGGATAAAGGGCACTTATGGGGTGAAATCCTGGTTGGCTTTGTTGTTTCCTCTTCACCTGTGATGGATTCTGGAAGTGTTTCTGTGACACTGCGGCTCTGCCCAGCTGGGCTGTGGCAGGCAGTGAAATGTCTGGGCTAAATGGAAAAATCAGCAAGCTCAGGTTGTAAGTCAGGCAGTTTTACACCATGGAAAAACAGAGTTTGACTGGTTTGTGTTGTATATTTAAAAAAATCAAAATAAAATAAACAGTCAAACCCCAAGCCAATGATTTCTGGTGCCAGCAGAGTGATGCGGTTTAATGCTGAAAACTTTATTAGCAGAACAATGCTGCATTTTACAAGACATTGTTTTTCCACCCCAGTGTTCTTATTACTCAGCGGTGGGTCAGGAATCCAAACTTTTTACACTGTCCATAAAAGCTCCAGCTCAGGCTGCTCTTCCAGATGTACCTCCTGTCATGGAGCTGAGATCAGGACAGAGGTTAGACCTGTGCCTCCAGATTTTGGCTTTCAGGGCACCCCATCCTTTCCCCTGCTCCTACAAAAACTGGACCTGAGCTGGATTGAGGAGGCTGACACATTCCTGCATCTCCCTGCTCATTGTTCCAGCTGGTTTCAAAAATACGATGGAATTGCTCTTTTATCTCATCCTGCTTCCCACCCCAATGTACAGGGAAGGCAGAGGAGAAACTTGATTATCAGGGCTCTGCCTTGCTGAGGTGAAGGAGCCAGGCTTTGATGTTGTCAGGAAGAAATAAATGGCACTGTGGCTTTCCAGCTGAATTGATGCTATTACAGAGCCAAGGGCCACTGTGGGGATGTCCCTGTGGTGTCCCTCAGGACCTGCTCTTTGTGGGATTGTTGGACCAGGATAAGCAGCAGCAGTTGTTCCAGCTGCACTTGGAAAACGCCTGGGTGGGAACAAGGGGTTATTTTACATGCAGAGAGGGTGCAGCCTCCAGGAGAGCCCTGGTGGCTGTTCAGGGCAATAAGGGTTACGTGCATGTGTGTGTTTAGATGAAACAAAAGATGCCTGCACTGCCCACCTGCCCCTCCTGAAGGTGTGACATGAGCACTCCCCTCAGAGCAGCCTGGCAGCAACACCTCTGTGCCCCTTGTGGGGCACATGCTCTCAGTCCTTCTTTCTGTACAACTGTTTGGGGTTTGTTTCCCCACCGTATTTTGGGGGTGGAAAAAATTACACCTCAAAACACGTCGGTGGAGAAAAATTGTAAAGAATAACTTGTTCCAAATTTCTTTCAAATCTGACCCCTGTTCAAAGGGTGCAGCCAGGACAGCTCTAACCAAGTGGGATGTTTTCCTGCCTGCACCAGAAATCTTGTTTTTGAAGCAGCAGCAGCAGTTAATCCATGTCAGAACAGCTCCCCTTCCCTTGCCACACTGTCCTTAAAATCTCTTGGTGAAGTGCTCATCCCTGGGAATTTCGCCATCCATTCCAGCAGAGCTGGATTTCATTTGATGACCCTGTGAATGAATAAATAAGTGCACATTCATTTATTCATTTGGCCTCACCCTGGAGATTTCACCTAAATTGTTTATCTCCTTCCCTCTGCTGGCCTGGGATGCTGCAGGAAACAAAGGGCTCTGCAAGATGTGCCTTGCTGTTTCTAGCTGTGAAATTTACTTTTCTCCTTTGTTCCCCTTGGCTCCAGCACACGGCCCTGTGTGGATTTATGTGCCCACAGCCCTGTGAGGATTTATGTGCCCAGCTGCCTTGGCACAGCTGAAGCCTGGGGCTGTCAGACTCCAAATCTGATTGTCCCAACCGTGCCATCGCTGGTGCTCTCTTGGGAGGATTTTTATTGTGATCTCCTTTTTTGTCTCTTTTTATCATTTATATTCTATCATGGAAATATTTTGTTGTAAAGGATTTGAGTTGACAGCATCAGCTCTGAGCCTCCTGGGGGAGAGGGGGGATCCTGGTAGGTGCAGAGGTCACAGGCAGATGTTGTTCCTCAGGCAGAAGTGGCAGCAGGAAGGAGATGGGGACCATGTGGGAGGATCACCAAGTAAGATAAACCTCAGGTCCCTCCAGCACCTTGATTTTCCTCCCAGAGCTCCTGGATAATCCCTTCTCTACTCTAGCAGGGCCAAGTGTAAGGCTTGGTTTCCACGGGATAGATGAGTTCCAGGGAAGTGATGGGGATTTACACCAAGGGAAGTGTCAGCTTGTCCTGCAGAGAAGAATGCACAGCCTTGGGCACGTTATCATTGGTGGCTACCAGGACTTTTCTCTCCCAACAGATGAGGAATGTTCCACCACCGAGCATCCCTACAAGAAGCCCTACATGGAAACCTCTCCAGCAGACGAGGACCCTTTCTACAGGTCCAGTTACCCTCAGCAGCAGGGACTGAACACGTCGTACAGGACTGAGTCGGCGCAGCGCCAGGCCTGCATGTACGCCAGCTCCGCGCCGCCCACGGAGCCCGTGCCCAGCCTGGAGGACATCAGCTGTAACACGTGGCCCAGCGTGCCCTCGTACAGCAGTTGCACAGTGTCTGCCATGCAGCCCATGGACAGGTTACCCTACCAGCATTTCTCTGCCCACTTCACCTCGGGGCCGCTCATGCCCCGCCTGGGCAGCGTGGCCAACCACACGTCGCCCCAAATCGCAGACACCCACAGCATGTTCCAGCACCAAAGCTCTCACCAGCCCATCGTGAGGCAGTGTGGACCTCAAACGGGCATCCAGTCCCCTCCCAGCAGCCTCCAGCCAGCGGAATTCCTGTATTCCCACGGCGTGCCTCGAACCCTGTCGCCCCACCAGTACCACTCGGTGCACGGCGTGGGGATGGTGCCAGAGTGGAGCGAGAACAGCTAACCAGGGGGGCAGGGAGTGCCAGAGCCACGGGAAAATCCCAGCAAAAGGGAGAAGGAAAAGGAAAAGAATCCCCCTGTTGATAACAAAGCGTTTTGCAAGACTCCTTGAAGTGAATGTTCACCGCTAGCACTCGAGAGGGACGGACACTGACTGAAACCACGGCCTCGCTGTGACTTGCCCTGACCCCCCTTTTGTTTTCTTTTGTTTCAAAAGAAAAGCCAACAGCCCAGCACACTTCTGTCCCTCCACGGTCCCACCCAGTTTGTGTTGCTGCCACCACCCTCGTCCCCCCTCGCCCTTCTGCTCTTTTTGTTCTCCAAGGGACACCAATCTCCTGCTGCCTTTCTCACCACGGTCAGAATGCTTGAACGAGAACAATTAGGATGTTACTTTTTTTTTTTTTTGTGGTGTTGATGTTGACAATGTTATATAATAAATAATAATATATATTTTTTTCTTTCAATTTTCTCAGAAAAAAAAAAAAAAAAAGACACCGGCCCTTTTTAGCGAGGGTGAATTTTGGAGTGGTGTTTCTTTTTTTTTTTGAGCTAGTGTTATCTTTACTTTTCAACAGAAAGAGGTACTGAGAAACCCCAAATAAATACATCCAGTACCTACCTCACCCAGGCATTGTACCAAGAGTGAAATTACTCCCACAGGGAGCTGTGTTTCCTTACAAATTCCCCAAAATTCTCTCCAGGAGCCATTCCATAAACCATCCCCGCATCTCCTTTCCCACTTGTAATCCTCTCACTCTTCTTCCCTTCCCATCTCCTGGTCTTTCCTGGTCCCTCAGCCATCTCTGACAGAGGCATGGGGTTATTTCCAAGCTTGCAAACATCCCCAGCTTGAGTCCTGCTGGATTTTTAGCAGCATGTGGAAAGCCAGGCTCTGAGCCAGCTGCCACAGGGGGAGAGTGGGGAGAGGATGCAGACACTGAGAGGAAAAAGTTTGCTCACCCAAATAATGATGACGCTTGTTTGCAATCCCAGGCTTTCATTTTCTCCTGTGTTCCTTTGCTTCCTCTCCAGAAAAAAAAAAAGGAAAAAAAAAAAGGGATATCAGTATATCAGTCTGGGTGTATGAAGTGAGATATTAAATAAATGTGTTTAAAAGGGGCAGAAAGTGATCATGAGAGGCTGGGAGCGGTGGAGGCAAAAAGAGAAGGAAAAGCAAAATTGTGCGAGGAAAAATGTCTACTGCAGAATATTTCAGGTGTAAAATTTCCTGGTCCTATTTATTTATACGTGGGAGTTCCAATAACTCCAAGGATGTCACAAAAGCAGCTGATTCCAAGAGGTTCAAATTTTTATTGAAATGGAAGTTTGCTTTCTTTTCTTCTTTTTTTTTTTTTTCCTCTCCAAGCTGTGCACACTCTATATAATTTACATATATTTTTAATTAAAAGTAATTCTAATTAACTAAAGAGGTATACCTGCGTGTGAGCCTCTGGGAATGTGGGTGGGAATGTGTGGGAATTCTGACCTGGGAGGGAATACAGACAAGCACCCAAATCCTTGGAGCGAAGGAGAAAAAAATAATCCCAACCTAGCTGTGCCTTCCCATTTTTGTGTGTCAATTAATGGCTAATAAATACCACACCCTCTCAATGGCAAGGGAGTGCCCACCTATTTTAAATGTATTTTTGGGTTTGGAGTGGTTTTACCTCTTTTTTTTTGTTTTTGTTTTTGTTTCTACTTGATGCCTATAATTGAATTTTTATTGATTTCTGCTGTAGTAGAGGAGGTGAAGGGGGGAAGGTAGGGATGGGCTGAGCTTGAGTTGAGTTTGAGCTGTGGCCTTGTCTGCTCCACGGCTGCCTGGGTCCGCCAGGGCCCTGCTCTCCTGGGTCACTTTTCCATCAAGGCAGATTTCAAAGTGACCTTGGTGGGTGCTGAGGTGGCATTGGGAGCCCCCAGTGAGGTGGAACTTCCACCCTGTTGCCAGGGCAGTGAGGCTGGTGGGAGGTGTTTGGCCCAGGGGAGGTGAGGAGTTGTGCCCCAGCCTTGGTGAAGGAGGAGAGACGCTTTGGGAACTGGAAACCAGGTGGGAAAATCAGCTGCAGAGCAATGAAGAGATTGTAGCTGGGAAGACCAACAGAAAGGCTGGCTCTGTGTGGCTGCTGAGCCAGGATCACCACAGGAAGAGCATGGAAGGAAAGCAGCCAAGGAGGTGTCCCCAGCCTGCCAGGATCACCTCAGGAAGAGTGTGGAAGGAGCCCAGGAGGTGTTCCCATCCTGGATCCCAGCCAGGATCACTGCAGGAAGAGCATGGAAGGAAAGGGGCTGTGGAGGTGTCCCCAGGCTGGGCCAGGATCACCTCAGGAAGAGCATGGCCAGGTGCTGGGAAGAAGCTGAGGAGGTGTCCCCAGCCTGGGCTGGGATCAGTTCAGGAAGAGCATGGAAGGAAAGGAGCCCAGGAGGTGTCCCCAGGCTGGGCTGGGATCAGCTCAGGAAGAGCATGGAAGGAGCCAAGGAGGTGTTCTCCTCCTGGGGCAGGATCCCCTCAGGATAAGGGGAAGGAGAGCCCAGGATGTGTTCCCAGTCTGGCTAAGGCCAAGATCACCTCAGGAAGAGCATGGCCATGTCCTGGGAAGGAGCTGAGGGTGTGTCCCCAGCCTGTCCCACATGGCAGGGACACCGAGGGACACCTGCAAAGGCACAGAAAGGCAGCAGGATTGTTCAGGACACAGAGAGATGGTGTTGGCTGAAGAGGTGTTTAACAGATGGTTTATTGCAAAATCAGGCTCCTGGAAGCTCTAAGGCTGTCACACCCAAAGCCATCACTTTAGAAGCCATACATTAGAGGCCTTGCATCAGAAGCCATTATAACTCTAATTACAATGACTTTTATAAAGTTCTTATCCAATCAGCACTTTCCACAAAGCTTGCTAACATCTTCATTGCCAATTGCTAAGTTTTATATGACTTACCCCAATGCATCTTTTTCTATGCAATCATATAACTCTACAGAAACTTATTGCTGTATCTTCTACTTTTTATCAGCTCTATAACAAGTCCTGTTGCCAAACTTCAATTGTATTCTATTGTCTTGCTTAGTATAGTTATTCACTTATATGAGGCCCATATTCACTTGCTTAAAACATATTTCTGCTTAAACTACAAATCTTTATTCTTGTTTTCATGTCTGTTTCACTAGTCTGTGCTAAACCTTCAAGCCTTCTCCAAGGGGTTAGGTCAAGCACTGCATCCATCTCTATCTCTGAGCCTGCATGCTCAAGGCCTTGGGGGCTCTCTGTGCTTGCATTTCCCACCCAGGATCAGTAGGGCCACCCCACAGATATTCCCACCTTGATGTCCCAGGGATGTGGGGTCTTCTGGGCCTCTCCCAGCACTGCCTCCAATAAAACTTTTATTTTTTGGATATCTGCTTTTACTGCCTCATGCTAGCAAAACATTTAGTGATTGTTGGGTCAGACACAGCCAAAATGTGAAGCTTCTGCTGTGGGCAGGAGGAGATGCAGGCACCACATGTGGGGCAGGGCTGGGACTTCAATCCTTGCAAAGCTTTTTGTCTGCATGGATCCACCCCCAGGGAATCACCCAAACGTTGCATTAAATCACACAGAACATGCAGTGCTCCAAGATTGATGAGTAAATTGCATTTCGAGTACAGGAACACAACAATTACACTCTATTTAGCTGTCATCTAGGTTGTCCTTTCCCAGCTTGGCTGTCCCACTGCTGACCATGTAATCATCTAATCCCCACCAAGTGATTCCCATGTCATTACAGGGGCTGTGGTTACCCTGAAAGCAAAGAGGACTCCCCAGAAATGCCTGCCAGGCATCTCAAAGAGGATTAAGGAAAACTAAACTCCCATGGAAAATTACTTCTTAAGCATTGGGAGGAAAGCCTCAAGCTTCCAACTCCACTCCTTTCCTCAGAGCGCCTCAGGTTTGGGGTTTGGCTCTTTGGGGTTTTGCTGAGATTCTGTGATGGGTTTTGGGGTTGGAAAACCAGGCAGATCCCTGAGGATCCAGCCTTGTGGAGCCTCATTGGTATGAGGAGCAGGGAGGCCATCAGTGGCAGAATCATCACTTGTCACATGTCGCTACAGGACACCAAATAACACGATGTGGACACGCAGCTCTCACAAGGTAAAAAAAGAATTTTTAATTTCTGACTCCAGCATTTATAGATTTCCAAAATTGACAGTGGATTGGAGGGTGGCAGTGTAACCTCTCCAATGACACTGGACAAACCAACAGCCCATCAAATTTCTCCTCCTCCATAAAATAATGCAAAACAATCAGTTATTTACAGAAAGTGTGTGAGAAAGTTTGTTACAAGAATGTAAACATCCTAAGGCTTAGAAAGACTTAAAAAATCGGGGCGGCAGTCACAGCAGTAAAATCTGGGATCAAGGCAAAGCAAAGGTGGTGGGAGGATCCAATACAGCCTTTTCCTCTTCTTTTGAAGGAGTTTGTCAGCGTGGCATTTCCATATGGCAATTCCATGTCCATGGGTAGGGCTGGGAGCAGTCAGGATGTAAAGGGAAAAGTGATCCCAGCCTGGATGTGGATGTGCCTGCTCTACCTTGAGCTTCTGCTTTTCCTCAGGTGGTCCAAAACAACACCAGGAGCTGTCAAGAAGAAGGTTGTCCTCTCCCTCTGATTGTGATTTTATGTTCTAAAGATCCTGATTTGATTTCTTTGGTTTCTTTTCTTATAGATTTATATATATATATTCTTTTTATATAGCCAAGAATAATAATGCTGAAGATAACAATAAACAGCAAAATTGGGGGAAAATTACATTTATCAGTGGAGGAATTGGACCAAAGAGCTTGCAAAATTCACCCCATTCAGAGCTAAACTGGCAATTCTTCCCTGTGAGGGTGGTGAGGCCCTGGCACAGGGTGCCCAGTGAAGCCCCTTGGTCCCTGGCGGTGTCCAAGGCCAGCTGGGGACAGTGGACGGTGTCCCTGCCATGGCAGGGGTGGCACTGGATGGGCTTTAAGGTCCCTTCCAACACAAACCATCCCATGATTCTTTAATAAGAGCCTTGAAACATGAGGAGGACCATCCCCAAACAATGCTCTGGTGTTTTCCATAAACCCCACTGAGGGTGCTGGGCTGGGCTGGGGCTGGGCTGCTGCTGCTCCAGGCCTGGGGACAGGGATGATGGAACCAGGAGAGCTTCACCCCGGGGTGAGGAGGGAGCTGGGCTCCAAAGGGAGCTCCAGAGCTGCTGAGGTGGGGAGAGAAGCAGTGGAGACCCCTCCTCCCCATGAGCAGGGAGCCTGGTGAGGAAAGGAGCCTTGGGACACCACCAGGCTGAAGGCAAACTGGCCTTTAGGGATGAAGCAGAATAAACAAGGGCAGGCTGAGCAATTCCTCAGAGCACAGAACCCAGCTCATGCTGAGAACACCTCTGAAAGGCTGAGCAGCAATTCCAGCCTGTGGTCACAATGCTGTTTTTCCAGCTGCCTCCCTGGGCTCAAACACTCCCTGCCGGGTACCTGGGGAGGATTTTGATGCCTTGAGAGGCACAGAGAGCTCTTTGTCCGCCCCTATCAATCACTCCACATTTCAGGTTTCCCCAGCCACAGCGCTGGGTGGGTTTTGAGATGACTTTTGCCCCCAAACCTTTGCTGGTGAAGCTTTTCCTACAGGCAGGGATGCTTGGAAGGGGCAAAGTCACCCCTCTGCTGCTCAGGCTGCTCCCACAGCAGAGCCAACCTCCCAAAAAATTGCTGTTGTGCCTCGAGGGCTGAGGGAAAAAAAATATCCCAAAGCCTCAGGATTCTTGTCCATAAATCCAGCCCACAATATCATAGATTTTACAGTGCTGCCAACTCTGACAATTTTATGATGGGTCTCATGTGATTTGCAAAAGTGTGGTTTCATTTTTTCTCTTAAAATTTCCAGCTCCTGGACACCAGTGAATAGATGAGGTTCTCAAAGGATTCTGAGTCTTTCCCCCACTGCGCTGTTTTTGATTTTTTGTTTGATTTTAGAACATACTGTGAAGAGAAAAAGTGAGGCAGAGAAACCATGACTTGGGAGGTGGAGCTGGAACTCATCATGGGCCAAAAAATATTTCGTTTTGGGGCCTTTTAAATTTGTTTGTTTGCTTTTAAAAATTATTTTTCTCTGTTAAAGTCATAATTATATTATTATTATTATTATTATTATTATTATTATTATTATTATTATTATTATTATTATTATTATTATTATTATTATTATTATTATTATTATTATTATTATTATTATTATTATTTGCTGCCTCTGGGAATATCAGAGCTGCTTAGTTTTTGGCATAAAATATTGGTGCTGGCCACCCCAGCATCCCAAGTTGTGCTCAGCTGTAAAGAGTATTCAGAAGGAATAAAACATGGGGAAGTCAGGAACCAAAAAGGGTCAACTCATTCTTAGCTGTGTTATAATACAGCTAGCATATATTTAATTATCATTTAATAATTATTTAATTATCTATTATATTATTTATTCATTATTTATCATTATTTAATAATAATAAAATATAGTCAATATATTTAGTATAATGTATAGTTTATTATAGTATAATTATAATATAGTGTATTATAATAACAAATAAATATTATTTATTATAATAGAATTCATTATATTACAATTATTTATAGTTATAATACAGCTATTATATATTTAATTATTATATGATGGTTAATTATACATTAATATTATTTATTCATTATTTAATATTTAATAATAATAAAATATATCCAATATATTTAATACAATATATAGTTTATTATATTATAACTATAATACAGTGTATTATTATAATAAATAATAATAATTTATTATAATATAGCTTATTATATTATAATTATTTATAGTTGTAATAAAGCTATTATATATTTAATTATATGAGTATTAATTATACATTAATATTATTTATTCATTATTTATTATTATTCAATAATAATCAAATATAGTCAATATATTTAATATAATATACTATTTAATAATTATTAATAATTATAATATTTTATATAATAATTTTATATAATATATAATATAAATAATAAGAAAAAATCTCAAGTGTTACCCCTCTTTCTTCCAGGCACGGGGTTCAGTCTGTGCCTTTACTTGAAGGTTTTTACCCATAAGGAAGGGAGCTCTGGGTCTGAGCAGGATTATCACCATCCCAGGGCATTCCTGAACCTGATATGGGATTATTTTTAAAGTTGTTTTGTTTGGATCTTTGTTCAATTGGCACAACTGTTAATAAAGCACAGGAAAGAGATCTCCCTTCTTACCTGGTTGTGGCTTTTTAAACAGGTTTTAGGGTTTTTTAACAGCTTGATCAGTTATTGATGGATGGGAGCAGGACCCCCTTGGATCACCAGCTGAATCCTGCTCCTGCTTTTTCCAGGGGGACAGAATTCCAGGAGAATTTCAGGACAGGTACTGCCTGAGAGCTGTAGCAGGCTGGGATGGGACAGTACATAAATATAACCTAAATTAGGGCTTCACCTGGAGAGTTTGGGAGCCAGGAAAAGTTGGACAGGCACTATTTAAAGAATGAATTGGCTGGAGAAACTCTCCAAACTCAATGGCATTTCACTGAGGACCCTCAACATTCAGCCTGAAATTCTTCTGGGTTTTTTGTTGAAGGTGCTTGAATTTAGCTTGTGAAGCTCCCAAAACACAGCTGCAATGGCCCATTTCTTGAGGAAATTTAGCTGCTCCTAACTCCCTGCACCAACTACTCCTTAACCAGAAGGTTTTATCCATCAGTCTTGTCCATAGCAGGGCTGCTACTGGGAATTCCACCAGGAATATTCTTTTAGACAGATGGGCCCATGCAGAGTTAGGTCAGAGAAAAAAGTCATGTGGGTTTTTTTTTTAATCTATTTTTTTGCTTAATCCATCCTGATGTTGTTCAGTGTAGCAGAAATGTATTAATTGAATGCTGTGCTCAATGTGGGGATCTGTTCTCCTTCAGGACAGAAGAGTGCCATACCAGGGGAATAAGTGATTTGTACATTAGGGATAACAGAAAGCACAGCCATTGTCCAGACCTGGCTTGTGCAACTCACTTGGGATTCCATCAAGGACATGATCCTTGCCTGGAGGAGAGGGATTAAATGGTAGGATAAAAGGAACAGAATGGCAAAGGCAGGAAAAACCCCCCCAGACTCCAGCAAGAGACAAGCAAACGCTGCTCTCTCCTCACACTTTGGAGTGACCCTGGCAGGAGATGGTCCCTTGATTCCCAACCTTTCCAAAGCACTCGTGGCAAGGAGCAGCTCCGTGGTGCCGCGACCCTGAGCTGTCCCCTGCTCCCCTGGCTCGTGCTGGTGCTGAAGGGGCTCTTTCTCAGTGTCACTGATGGCCCTGACCTTTATGTTCAGTCAGTGCTGGAGCTCACCGAGCTCCCCCTCACCGGGGAGGGATCAGCCTGGGAGAGCTGGCACTGCTCCCTGCCCATCCACCTCCTCATGGCATGGAAAAATCCCCAAGCTACCTGCCTGCCTCCCTTGAAGCCAAGGGGATGAGGGGGAAATGGCAGAAAATCCCTTACATTGCTGTGATTTTTGGAGACATAAAAGCTTCTCTTTCAGAGCAAATACTTTTTTTTTTTTTTTCCCCAACCCCCCCTTTCTCCTTCTCATGGCATTAGGGCTCAAGAAATTCCTTGGAAAATAATTTGTCAAGGCCCTGCCTGATCAAAGACATATATAAAAGGACCCTTTTTTTTCTAGGGGAAAAACTCCCCCTCCGAGCTCAGAATGAATTGGCAATTCATTTACCAACTGTCAGATAAAGTAGCTCAATCCCTATCACGTCTTTAGCTGGAGCTGTGGCCAGAAGGAAGCAATTCCCGGCCCACTGTGCGTCCATGTTTGGGGTATGTTAGTGATTAGAGTATTCCTGCCTGGGGGATGCAGAAAGATATGACTCAGATTCACAAAAGAGCCATAAATCTCCCCCCTTTTATTCAAAATGTGTGTTTTATAGCCATTTCCTGGCCAATTTCTGCCTCGGATAAATATGTAACATATCTGTGTGTGTAGAGTTTTTAGGGCTGAGTGTTGGGCTTCCTCTCAAGAGCCAACTGTCTGCTCAGAGCAGCAGAGAGCCACACTCCAACTTTTCCTTTCATTCCCAGAAAATTCCCTCAAGTTGAGCCTCAATTGCCTGTCCCAGTGGCACCTGCTCCTGTTCTCCTTGAGCTGTTGTCCCTGGAAAAGGACTGGGTGAGAGACAGGATCTGGAAAACCCCAAAAAGGTCATCCAGGCCCCAAGAGAGGATCAGCCAGGTTGAAAGGACATTTAGGGCTGGAGGAAAAGGCAGGAGGAGATGGACAGCATGGCAGAAAAATTCAAGGCAGGGATATTCCCCCAGCAGAAATGCCCAATATTGCGGTGTTTTTGGGGTGCCCCGTGGCAGGAAGGAAATTAATCTGACTCCATGTTCTTAGAAGGCTAATTTATTATTTTATGATATTATATTAAAGAACACTATACTAAAACTATACTAAAGAATAGTTTAGTTTAAAGAATAGAGAAAGGATACTTACAAAAGGCTTAACAAGATACTAATTAAAAACCTGTGACTCTCTCCAGAGTCCCAACACAGCTGGACCATGATTGGTCATTAAGTTAAAATAATTCACGTTGGATAAACCATCTCTAATTACATTCTAAAGCAGCAAAACACAGGAGAAGCAAATGAGATCATATTGTTTTCCTTTTTCTCTGAGGCTTCTCAGCTTCCCAGGAGAAGAATCCTGGGCGAGGGGATTTTTCAGAAAATGTGACAGAGGCACAATATCTTTAACTGTGCCATCTTTTGGCACTGATGGGCTGCAACCCTTCACTGAAATCAGCTGAAGTAGCTGAGAAATGCTCTCCAAGACCCATTTGCTCTTCATGTTGAGCCAGAGGATGAGTTCCAGGAAGAACAACAGGAACAACTCCTGGAGAGTAACAGCACTCAGCTTTCCCTCGGTGTCCTGCTCTTCCAAGTCACGCAGAAAGCTGATTCCCCTCACTAAAACAACAGGAAAGCCCATCCTCTTTGCAGGAAAGCAGTAAATTTGGGGGTCTGGCATTGCTGGTACTTTATTTTTAGCTCTTCCTTCTAATCCTTTAAGCCTGTAGTTCCTTTCTGTTTCCTTTTCCCCTAAACCAGGAGCTGCAATCGCTTGGCCCTGGTTCAAAGTCTCAAAGCCAAGGGCAAAGCTCCCAGATCCCAGAGCAGTCTGTGAGGGGCCTAAGGTTTATCTCCTGCAGGGTTTGATCTCAAAGCTGCTGGAGCTGGTGGGAATCTCACCCCCAACCCTCAGGAGCTTTGTTTTACCATGCCCTCAAACATACCCAGCCTATCTGGCAGTACCCTGGGTGCACGTGGTGTTTAAAAATAACATGTGGCTGCAAGAAACAGCCTCAAAATGCTTCCTAAACTTTGGCCCGAGGCTCCATCTGATCTCAGATACCCAGTGTGATGCCTTGAGTGGAAGATAAAGCAAGAAAAATGTGGGTTAATGGCAGGGGATGATGGGAATTTCTCCTAAAGGCAGGTGGCAGAGGAAAATACAACTTATTAGAGTGAGATTTGTGTTATAGCTGTGCTTTGGATGCTCCTCAGGAGGGAGGCACTGCCAGGCTGCTCCTTTTCTGCTCTTTGCTGCTTTTCAGTGATTTCTGGGGGCTTCACATTGCAGGTTTATTTCCTTGCAGGAGCCATTCACACCAGGTGAACAATCCCATGGCTCCCATTGCCAGGAGACATCGATTCCTTTGAATTCCCTCCCTCTGCATCAGGCACTGCTGCTCCTGGGGTCATTTATCAGCAGGGGACAGAACTTCTGGAGATCCCCCAAAACACTGGGTTTAGCAATTCTCCACTTGAGGTGACACTTTGATTTCAAACAAGGAGCCAGCAGACCTGAACCCTTCCACACGAGTGTCTCTCAGCTCTGCCCGCAGCTTTCGGCTGAATTTCTTTTTTTTCTCCTTGTGGTATCTCCATTTCAGGCCCCCTCATGTAAACATTTCCGAGCACATGCTGGTTTTAACAATGATTCATCCTATTAAAGTCCAAGTGGCTCCTCACAGGATGCTTTCCAGAACTAGGCAATAGATATAAAAAGGGCAGGGACCACGACTTCCCTGGGCTATCTCAAGTGCCTGATACTTCAGACACAACAGGCTCAGCTGCAGAGAAGCTGGGCTCTCTATTAAAGCTTCTCAGAAATAGGATTTATAGGGGTCTTTTTTCCTCTAGGAAATCCTCTTTGTTCAAACATCCTAAACAGGCTCAGATTGTTGGGGTTTCAGGCAGCTCATGTGGGAGAAGGGGAGTGGGATGTGACTTTGTGCACAGCAGCATTTGTCAGCCAGAAAACAAAACAGTCAAGCTGAGAAATGCCAATTTTCCAGCTTTTGACCCAAACATTCGGTGTTCAATAGATACAACGCACAAAAAGGGCTTTCCCCCCCTGATTTGTGCCACTTTTTGTGTTTTACACTGCTGGGGAGGGCCTGGCTGGTCCCAGCTCAGCACAGGAACTTGGGAAGCTCCTGGCTCTGCCTGGGCACCACGTGCAGCCCTGGAGAAGGTCCCTGGCTGTCCCCAAACACTTCAAATGTCACTGGGCAGTGGCCCCTGTGCCCTGGGCGCTCTGTGACCCTGGCTGGGGCAGCTCAGGTGCTGGCACAGGGATGTCCCAGAGCTCTGAGGGTTCTCCAGGAGCCTCTGCAGACAAGGAAAAGCTGGGGAGGATGGACAAGGAGCATCCCTGGATCATATCTTGACTTGTTTTTGTGGAAGACTGTCACAGACATCTTTTATGAAAAATCCTTTCCTTAGTATTTTTTCTCCTGGGAAGCTGAGAGGCCTCAGGAACAAAATGTAAACAATGATTATCTGCTGCTATGGAATGCAACAGGTGGATCTTTGATTAGCTCATGTTAGTTGTTTCTAATTAATGGCCAATCACACTCAGCTGGCTCAGACTCTGTCCGATGCACAAGCCTTTGTTATCATTCCTTCTTTTTCTATTCTTAGCCAGCCTTCTGATGAAATCCTTTCTTCTGTTCTTTTAGTATAGTTTTAATGTAATATATATAATAAAATTATAAATCAAGCCTTCAGAAACATGGAGTCAGATCCTCATCTCTTCCCTCAACCTGAGACCCCTGTGAACACCATCACAGAAGACTCTCAAGGCTCTCTCAGGAATGGGGTTTTTTGGTATCACCTTGTGTGTTTAGGCAGAGAAGCTCAGGGAATTTCGGGGGATGTCTCTGGGAGCTTTTCCAAGCATCCATGACCTTCACTGCCCGTCCCCTCTGCTGGCTGGACCTCAGCCAGCCCTGCATGGCTTTGTCAGGCTGCTGCTAAGCCTGAGCTCTGACCTAAAATAGAAATTAAAAATGCTTTCATTGATTTTTTTCATGATTTTTTTCAAGCTGAAATGGAGCAGGCGTGTTACAAACAGTGTGTTTTTCATGAGACACTTAAAAGCCAAAATAAAAAAAAAAAAAAAGTCCTGCAATGAAGCTATGACAAAATTAATCTTTCTCATTACAAGATGATTCAATGCAGAGAAGTGTTTTGCTTCTTTAATGATTTATCAACTGTCTTCAAATAGACCAGGTAATTTAGGGTAAAAAATTATCATTCTGTTGAAAAATCACTTTTTCTTCCTAGAGAATAAAAACTATTTTAAGAAGAAAAGCTTTCTCTGGGTACCAGGGAAGTGGAGATGTTGTGGAGACAGGGAAAAATGTGAAGTGAGCTGACTTTATATATTTATATAAAGTATTTCAAGCTGTCTATAAAATGTTTTTTTTTTTTTTTAATCTGCTTGATTGGGGGCCAACCAAATAGAGGTAGAAATACCAACATGATATTTTTGAGGGGAGTTTCTAACTCATCAGGCATTTGTAGAAGGTATCTATGTACCCTTGAGACTTCTGCAAAAAACAAATTGATAGCAGGACATTACCAGAGAGAAAAGAGAAAATCCAAAAGCCCTGAGCATGCTTTAGAGAAAAAAAAGAAATAGAATTTCCAGTAAAAGCCTCAAGATGCTGGTGGTGAGGTTGAGTGAGGGAACACCTGGGGAAGATTGATTAAGAGACAGCCAATGTGTGCCTGTGATTTATGAGGAGTGGGCCTGGCTTTAGTAGGAGTTTTTGGGAGATATTGCTGCTATGGTGCAGGACAGAAAGCTCCTGGATGCAATCGAGTTCCCAGACTGTCAAACATCACTTGATAAGGTTCCACGAGGGAGATTATTCACTCAGAGACGGGGAAACAGAGTGAGAGGTCAAAGAAGCTGTGGGGCAGAAACCTGCTTGGAGAATTCTCCCCGTGCATCCGACTCAATGCAAACATGTGTGGAAAAATATAAATACAGATCCGTCTGTCTCCATCTGTCTGTCCATCTAATTGTTTACCTAAACCAGTCACTCCTTCTCCTCCTTCCTGGCAGCAGGGAACAATTCCCTGTCCTTGAATCCTGCCTGAGAGATTATTTTAGGGATTCACTCGCAGGAGGCCCCTTTGAGTTTTGGGTTATTTTTTTTGCTCCCCTGTGTGTTGGATGGTGGAGCTGGGATCAGGGGGTGCTGTTGGGAGCTGCAGAGATCCATCCCTGCTCTTTTAAGTGCTTTCACTGTGGCCAAGGCACTGAATTCTCCTTTTTAAGATGTGATGAATAACCAGACCGTGCCTGAAGGATGCTTAAATGAGCACACAGTGTTTTCCAGCTGGATAAAGACAGGCAGCAGATAAGAGAGGTTGATAACTTTGGCTTTTGGGAGTGATCAATGGCCTCAAGATATGCCTTATAAATGCCAGCAAAATTAAGGATTTTGAGCATCCCTGGAGCTTGCAGTGTTTGAGAGTCTGGAATGTGCAGCCCTACATGCACTGCCTTTCAAATGGCTCAGTGGAGATTTCTGAAATGTAATCTCTGCCTTTATTTGTTTCCATGCCATTTGGAATTCTCTGGGCAATCAGAAGGGCTGGGCTGTGTTCCCTGTCCTTTGATAAGGTTGCATCTCTTGGAATTTCACTTTTGGAGGTGGAGGTTTGAGAGATGTGTCCAGAAGGGAGTGAGGCAGAGGCCAGCAGCTTTAGGGACTCTGCTCTTACTCCACACCAGATACCTGCTGCTTCCTTCTGCTCTGCTCCCTGAGCCTAAACAATGAGAGCTCTTTAATGCCTGATCAATAATCTCTCTTTTTGGCACAAAAATGGGCACTTCTGAAGTCATGCGGTGAGACATCAGAATGGTTTTTAGGTCATATTGAAAAGCCAGGCTGGTAGGACAAAAGAGAAAGGAGGAAGGCCTAAAACTGCCTCATAAATCCCAGAAACCTTCAGATGCCTTCAGTTCTAAAGCTACAATGGGATAAAAACCACAGCCAGCAGAAGAATGTGGGACAGTGCTTCCCTGGAGCAAGGAATCAGCTGGAACTCAGGCCAGATACAGATATGGCATCACCTTGGCATGCCAAAAAAAGCCTGAGCTTGGTTTGGGGTGGTGAGGGAGAATCTCACTGCCCTGTGAACTGGGATAAGTCCAATTCCAAAGTGCTCCCTTTGATGGGGGTACCTAAACCCCTAAATTGAGGTTTTTCCATTTAGGAAGAGACTCCACATCGTCAATGGCCCATACTCATATTGGGAAGGTCCAAAGGCAATGGGACCATTAGAAAAAAAAGGGAATCCAGACAAAACTCTTCCTTGGCAGCACAGTCAGATGGTGCAGGCAGTTGCCAAGAAAGCCACAAAGGTCTCATGTGCTTTTAAGATGCAGTTAGACATTTTTATAAGAAAAGAACTGCATGTGGGAATCTCACAGGGAAAGGAGAGGAACGCCATGCACTCAGTGGGAACAGGGATGTGTTTTGGGGCTCACAGCTCTGTTTGAGAACTGTCACTTGTCATCTGTGTCCTGAACTTCTTTATTCCAACCTGAAATGGCCTTTTCCAGCAGATTCCCACTCTGGCTTCACTCTTGTGAAGTTGCCTTGCCTCAGGTCCTGGGAAGAGCAGGCCCAGATGGAGCAGAGGCCACAAAGGTTTTCAGGAACAGGGAACAGGGAACAGGGATCTGTTTTGGGGCTCACAGCTCTGTTTGAGAACTGTCACCTGTGATCTGTGTCCTGATCTGTGTCCTGATCTTCATTCCAACCTGAAAAGGCCTTTTCCAGCAAATTCTCCCTCTGGCTTGGCTCTTGTGCAGCTGCCTTGCCTCAGTTCCTGGGCAGAGCAGGCCCAAGTGGAGTGGGAACAGGGAACAGGGATGTGTTTTGGGGCTCACAGCTCTGTTTGAAACTGTCACCTGCAATCTGTGTCCTGAATTTCTTTATTCCAACCTGAAATGGCCTTTTCCAGCAGATTCCCACTCTGGCTTCACTCTTGTGAAGTTGCCTTGCCTCAGTTCCTGGGCAGAGCAGCCCAGATGGAGCAGAGTCCATAAAGCTTTCCTGGGGAATGTCCCTGGGAGCTGCATCCTGTTCTTGCACCCAGCTCCTGCATTTTCTTACAAGCACCATAACCATCAACCTGCAGGAAAAGATTCTGAGCCCTCAGAATACACCTGGGAGCCTTCACCCTGTGTGTCCCAGGATCTGCAGTGCTCTCCCAAGGCAGGAGGGGATGGCTGCAGTGTGACCCCATCCCCACCAATGCTTTCCTTGAAAATTAACTCTATCTGAAATTAACTTTATCTGAGTTAATTTTAACCCAAAAAGAGCCCAGGGAGAGAGGTCTGCCCCGAGAGAGATCTGGGGTTTTTGCACTCAGGGCTCTGGGAGTCCTTGGCATCTAATTTAAGCAATTTAAAATTTCTGCCTCAAATTTAAGCTTCTCATCCAGGCGTTTTTAAAAATAAACATGTGTCCTTCAGCTCCTGGCGGCTCCACAGGTCAGCAGAAAACACAGAGGGAGCATGTGGTGCTTGTAGGGATGCCCCAGCAGTGCAAAACAATGCTCTGGCTCTGGGTGAGGACAGGGAGCTGGCACAGACTCAGATTTCTGCTCAGAGCCTCTCGTAGGCCGAGACAGAAAGATAAACAGCAATGGGAAACAGTGGCTGGAGCAACACAAATGCAGCTTCTCCTCTGCTATTTGCTCTTGGGGGTGGTTGCATTCCTTCAAAGCAGAGAACAAGTCAACAACAAGACAATAATAATCACAGCAACAATAAAAAACGTGTCCCCTCGGCCTGTTTTCCTAAATGCTGCTCTGGCAGGGGCTGAGGGCTGCCTGCCCCTGGTGCTGGGAAGTGATAAGGACACACAACCCCTGCACTTGAAAGTGCACTCGAAATAGAAAGAGAGATAGAACTCTGCAAGAGGAGCCCAGGCTTCCCCAGGCCTGGCTGGGGGCTCCAGCAGCCCCCTGGAGCAAAGGGAGAGCAAATTCTCTGTTGTTTGTGATGGACCCAGGGGCAATGTGCTCCTCAAGACTGGAGCAGCTCTGCTGTCACCAAACTCACTGGGGCTGAGCCCTCAGGGTGAACAGCACAGGGACCTGGCACAGCCAGGCTTTGGAGCAGTTTGGGCCAGAGCTCCCTTTCATTCGAGGTGGAAGGAAGCTCTGGAGTCACCATTGTCAGAAAAATGGTGGATATTACACAGAGTATACAGGAGGAATTGTTCCCTGGGAGGGTGGCAGGCCCTGGCACAGAGGCTGTGGCTGCCCCTGGATCCCTGGCAGTGCCCAAGGCCAGGTTGGACAGGGCTTGGAGCACCCTGGGATAGTGGAAGGTGTCCCTGCCATGGCAGGAGGTGGGATGAGATGGGCTTTAAAGTCCTTACCAACCCAAATAATTCTGTGGGTTCTTTAGCAGGAAGTTCCCTGATCATCCAGGTGCAATGATAAACACAAACTCCTCTTTCTGTTGGGAGAGCAGGAGCTTTGGGTGGCTTCTGGGTCATCACGTGTGGCCCCTCTCGGGCTCTGTTTCTTTTTCTTACTGATCATTTCAGATGGCAAACCCCTTCCAAAACAGCACCTAGAGACACTGGTGAGCTGGATGGAGCAGGGAGCTTCTCCAGCAGATTTCCAGACTCTTGGCTTTCCCTGCTCTTGGTGAGGTACTCAGGAGAGGGAAGGAGCCTCTGTGAAGCCAAAACCTTTGTCCACAGACCAGCAAAACCCCATAATAATGAACATCAAACGTTTGTTCTGACCTCAGGGGAACATCCAGACCTTGGCGATGAGATAGGATGAGATCATGGTGTCTGTCTGCAACAAATTTCAAACCATCTCTGCTGCTGGGCATGAGCTGAGCATCAAATTTAGCTCAATGTTCTGATATACGTCTTCCCCAGAACAGCTCCTGTGCTGGGTGGAGCTCATTCCCCCTGGGCTTTTTAATTTTCCAGCAGTGAATTGAGTGCTGCACCTGCTCAGCTGTTTTCCAGAGGTGAATCCAGCAGCTCAGTAGCTACATGAGGATATCTAATTCCTTTTTCCACCCTGCTCCTGCCCTCCAAAGCAAACAGCAGCAGGCAACACAAGCACTGCTTTCCATGAATTGTTCTGCTCTGTTTTCGAAGAAGAGACCTGGGAAAATCTGTGGAAACTTTCTTGCTGGCCCAAGCGAGTGAAGAGAAAGAAAAACATTGCTCCAGAGTCAAAACTGAAATGGTTTTGGTTTTTCTTGCATTCAAAGATGAACAGGAAAGGCAATTCATGAGGGAAAAGGGAATGGCTGCTGTAAAAACCACAAAAAAGCTTTCGAGGAGCTGGCTGCAATCCTGCTGTGCTTGGATGAGCTGCTGCTTCACAACCTGGATGTCACCAAGAGCCAGGCACTGTCGCAGACATCTTTTATGAAAAATCCTTTCCTTAGGATTTTTCCTTTTGAGAAGCTGAGAGGCTTCAAGAACAAAATGTAAACATTGATTATCTGGTACTGTGGAATGCAACAAGTAGATTTTTGATTAGCCTATGTTAGTTGTTTCTAATTAATGGCCGATCATAGCTTAGCTGGCTTGGACAGAGAGCCGAGCCACAAACCTTTGTTATCATTCCTTCCTATTCTATTCTTAGCCAGCCTTCTGATGAAATCCTTTCTTCTATTCTTTTAGTATAGTTTTCATGTAATATATATAATAAAATAATAAATCAAGCCTTCTGAAACATGGAGTCAGATCCTCATCTCTTCCCTCATCCAAAAACCCCTGTGAACACGGTCACAAGGCACGATCAGCTACTCTGCAAAACACAAAACTGTGGGACATGGAAAGGTTCTACAGGTAAAATCCGCTGTTGGGTGGGGCAGCAAAGAGGCAGCTGCTGTTTGATCAGAAGTGCTTCAGTCTGGAGCTGAGCTTCCTTAAATCTCTGCTACAATCCAAGCCCTGTTCTTCCTCTTGCACCCCACCCAGGATCAAAGACAGGAGAATAAAATCAAAGGAAGTGGTTGAAATGGTCTTGAAAGAGGAAATTCTTGTCTAATTCCAGGTCGTGGCAGAGGCTGTGTGTTCTGTGTGGGGAGATCTCTCCTCTCCCAGGCCTGGAAAAGCCATTGGCAGTTTTGAATCTAGAGCTAAAGACTTCCTCCCCTCTGGCCCCAGAGAGGGAGAAAAAAGTGGAGAGTTTTTGTGCATGGAAAGGGTGGCTGGTTCCACGGGAGGAATCCTGTCTTGGCTCTTTGGGAGGCAGGATGTCAGCCTCGGAAGGCCAAGAGTTTATTTTGGAAAAGGAGGCTTCAGCTTTCTCATCTGCAGCACATGGATGTGCTTCACCTCCTCCTCCTCCTCCTCCTCTGTGCCTTTGCTGCCAGGGTGCCCCCAGCCCTCCTGGTGGCCCTGTCCCCAACCCTGGGGCACAGTGTCACTGTGTCCCAGCTGGCAGCAAAGCTCCTGGCACAGGAGGGTGAAGCTGAAGGCTGTTTTCCTCTTCCCAACCTCATTGTGGAGCTTTCCTGCTGGAAAACCTTGGCTTCTCCAGTTTCCCACACTTCAGCTCATCCACTCCTTCCCTGAAGTGCTTTGTGGGAAGCCAAAACACCTGCTCTGTGAACTCAGCTCCTGGAGGAAACTTGGCAGAGATGTCCTTCCTGGACTGGAATGATGATTTTGTTTTTAAATTGCAGGTAGATAGGATTCTTTCTGTCTCTCCTGAATCACCTTGCTTCAGGAATTATCTGGGATGTGGCAGCTTGTGCCCTCTGTCCTGGCTCCCCGAAGGTGCCATCTCCCAGCCAGCATTCCCATCTTGCTTGCAGGAGGTGCCAGGGTCATTCCCAGAGCTCTGTTCCTCCTGCTGGATGAAGAGCAGCATCCCTTGGCTCTGCCAGCTCCCATTCCTGCCTCATCCAGCCCTGTGAAGTCAGGCCAGGAGTCTGAGCTGGAATTAGGCAATGACAGTGAGGACTTAATCTGGTGCACAATTAGTGGTCAAGACTCAGCTCCTGAGACACAAGGGAAGAGAGGCAGCTCCTCCTATTTTCCTTTTCAGCAACAGCCCAATAATTCCCTAAATCCAAACTTTGGATGGCTCTGCTATCCTTTTGGAAAGGGGAACAAAAATAACATCACTAAGCCCACTGCAGCCCCTTGAAGTGGACTCAAATGGAAATAAAAGCCCTTTGCAGAGTGAGCTTTGGATGGATTTTTCACTGAGCGTCCAAAAATTCCTTGGAAGGAGCATGTGGGCCAAAGGCCAGGGCTGGGCTGTGTACCTGTGCTCTGGCCAGATGGAGGAGAAACAGAACAGATGCACCAAGATGAAGAGAAGCTTTCAGAGTGTTTTCAGAGCCTCCTGTTCGCTGAAAGGGCTGGAAAGTGATTTAGAAAATGAATCCTTTGAACATGAGGAAAAAAATTGTCTTGGACGGTGCTATCAGTGCCCTTCCAGGCTTGCAGAGGTGGGGAAATGTCATTTGCCTGCAAGGCATTAACCCAAACCCTCCCTCTGTGTGAGGGGCTGGACTGGGAGGAGACAACACATGAGAAGTTGAATGAGGCTCTTAAAATATTTGGCCTTCCTCTAATGGAGGTTAAAGTTGGAAATTATTTGGTGGGTTTTTTTCCTCTGACTTCGCCCAAATGTCCGAGGAGATCTGAGATTGCACTGCTCTCCCAGAGGGGCAAAAGGAAGGGAAATTTATATGAAATATAAAGGGAAACTCTGCACTTGCTATCCCTCTTACACAGGACAAGGAAAGCAGCACCTCTCTGGCCACAGCATCAGTGGGGCTCCAGCTCCTGAAAAGCAGCTGCTGTGGGCTCTGGATGTGAAAATCAGACTCCATCCCTCTTCTCAGTTTTTTATACATTATTGTCTTTCCACTGCAAAGAGAGAAATTTAACAAAACTGGGATTCACACAGGTATTTTTTCTACTCCATTAACTGTGGGCACAGAGAAAGGAAAACCAGACATGCAGACAAGTATCAGCAATGATTTCCATGGAAACCTGGGGTTTTTAACAACTCTGGAGACTGAGGGTGATGTATGCTCACTAAAGGTGAAGTGCTGGCACTGGAGCTAGTGCTGAAACCACTGGATTGAACATGGAAATCAACATGGGACTAATGTTGAGCCTGATGGAAAAACATGGGGCTCACATGAAATCCTCACAGGCCAGACAAGCAAATCAGGTAATTTAATAATAATAATAATACTATGGAAGAAATTTGACCAAGAATAACCAATCTCAGATCTATGGACACCAGAGCCTGCTTTCTGTTTATAATATTGTTTTACAAGCTCCTGGCAGCATTCCTGAGCCTAAAAGTGGTGTTCAATTCCCTTCCCACTGAAGGCCTGTGTATTCCACCACTGTGGGCTGGTTTGGGATAGCAGGCAACTGGGCTGGACGTGGCCAGGAACCACATAGGATGAGAAAAGCAGAACTGACAAGTGTAAAAATCTGGATTTACAGAGTCCAGTGATGTGTTTGAGCTGCAGCAAGTTGTCAAATGCAGCAATGACTGCACTGATCCAGCCCCAGGCCTTTGTTGTGGAAGATTCTCACTTCCATGAAGGAGACCCTGAGGAAGAGACACTGAGGTTTAAGATCTTGCATCTTATTTAGTCTCTCATTTGCGCTGTGATTCGTCTCTGCAGATTAAGGGACTTTATCCCTCATTTTCAGCTCACTTTAAACATGTAAATTGGTGTACAGCTGAAGCTGTGAAAAGAAGTGCACACATCTGTCACCACTGATCTTATCCAAGGGTTTCTAGAATGGATGCCTGATGAAGAAAGATCTGTGCCTTGGATGTGGAGTTAAAGAGATAAAGGAGCTGCTGCCATGAGAAAGGGCACAGGGGAGAGCAGGAGAGATCTTGCTCCTGCTCACTGGGGGAGAGCTGTGGGTTGGTAAATCAGGAATGGTGCAGCCATTCCTGGTCTCTGCCTGGGGCTGGGTTTGGCTGCAGCATCCCCTGAAGTGTCCTGGCAGTGGCAGAAGTTGTCTCCTTGATATTGTTACTGGTTTGTGGATGTGACTGGATTGAGGGAGCTGGAGCTGCAATCCAACCCTGTGAGCCTGAGCACTGCACTCACATGGATGCAGAGAGCCTGCCTTGGATGAGCTGAGCCCCAGTTATCACAGCTGGGCTGACTGGTGGCCTGTGCTGGAGAGAAACAAACCCTGAGTGTGATGTGGCTTCACAGGGAGCAGACAGAAACCCCTCAGCAGATGCAGAGCAATGGGAGATTCATGGATGGAAGTTCTGGGCCTGAAAAGCTGTCTGCCTTCAGCTGTCACCCACCTTCAGAAAGGCAGGATGGAGAGGAATAGCTTTCCTTACCTTCACAGACATCACTGCAGCAACAGCACAGCAGCAAAACTGGCTCAGTGTGCTGAGGGAGACAAAGTTGTCTCTTTAGAGACAGACAGACAGCAAGCCAGCAAGCCAGCTTCTCCTCTGCTCTGTGCATGGAACTCCAAAACGAGTAAAGGAGCTATTTGTAACCAGGAACAGAATCAAACCACTGGCAGAGCTCCCTGTGAAAGATTCCCACTTCAATCCTGGCTGGCATCTGAACAGGAGCAGCTCCTCAGCAGCAGTGTCAGGGTTAAACACTCCCAGCATGTGTGCAATTGCAGAAATGCCCCGAGAAGAACCAAGGAAATATTTCCATCCTAAACCCCGATAAGGAGTGAGAATGTGCAACTCGTTCCATATGGTGGCTGCAGGGCCCGAGCCAAGAGGAAAAGCCACGGAGTCTGCCAATCCCTAAGAACTTGCAAGCCTGATAAATGAGTGCCTTGCTTTGGGAAAGCCAGAGACAAAGTCACACTAGAAAGGAGAAAACAGAAGAAAAGTGAGGAGTCTTTAAAAAAAAAATAATTAATAAAGCCAAGTCTTCCCCATTTGTCTTGTCGGCTGGCAGCAAGAATTTCTGGAAATGTTTTACATGTCAAAGATTTAACCAAGCTGGGATGTTTGTGGACAAGCTCTTATAGGCAATGAATAAATAAATCAGGGAAAAAAGTCTATCTCCTGCTTTACAAAAATGATCCTGGCCTGAGACAGCTGCATTCTTCTGGGATTCTCTGTGCAGGCCAGGATGGAAGCGCTCAAAGCCAGAGCGTTCTTGGGTTTCTCCAGCATTGACATGGAAACAGTGCTGAGCCTGGTCATGCAGCAAGGGGGGAAAAGCTGGAGGGACAGCTCTGGCCAGAGAAGCACCTGGGCATCCTCCAGTGGGATGCAAATGGGATGCCCATCCTCGCAGTGGGATGCAAATTCCCAGCATGGAAATGCAGATTCCCAGCATGGGGATGCAGATCCCAGCATGGGGAAGCAGATCCCAGCAGTGGGAAGCAGATTCCAGCAGAGAAATGCAGATCCCAGCACCAGGATGCAAATCCCAGCACAGGGAAGCAGATCCCAGCATGGGGATGCAGATCCCAGCATGGGGATGCAGATCCCAGCATGGGGATGTAGATTCCAGCAGAGTGATGCAGCTTCTCAGCAGAGGGATGCAGATCCCAGCACGGGGAAGCAGATCCCAGCATGGAGAAGCAGATTCCCAGCATGGAGAAGCAGATTCCCAGCATGGGGATGCAGATCCCAGCACAGGGATGCAGATCCCAGCACAGGGAAGCAGATCCCAGCATGGGGAAGCAGATTCCCAGCATGGGGATGCAGATCCCAGCATGGGGATGTAGATTCCAGCAGAGTGATGCAGATCCCAGCATGGGGATGCAGATCCCAGCATGGGGATGTAGATTCCAGCAGAGTGATGCAGATTCTCAGCAGAGGGATGCAGATCCCAGCATGGGGATGCAGATCCCAGCATGGGGATGCAGATCCCAGGCCGGTGAGCACCCCCAGCACAGGAATGGGTGCTCAGACAAGCAGCAGTGGCACCTCCTGGCACAGGAGTGAGGGATCAGGGGGAGCCCAGCAGAGCTGGGAGGGAGCAGAGGGTCAGGGCAGCCCTGCTCCCTGCAGGGCCTGAGATTTGGCAGGGCTGCATTCCTGCCTGAAGGGCTCTGCCTGTGCCATGGATTTTCGGGAGAGCAGCGGGCAACTCCACAGCTTGGCTGCCTGGAGGGAAGGCTGTGCCTTTGGAAAGTCTTTTGGCCTTCTCCAGCCAAACACACCCCCATGTTAAATCAGAAATGGAGGAGGAAATCAAACACACAAACAAAATCCCCTCCATTTCTTCTCCAAATAGGGATTTTTTTAATCCAGGAGCTGCTTTGAAGCTGGGTCTGTAGAAGCTCTGAGGTCCCCTGCCATAGGAAATCTTAGCTGGCTCATTTACCTAAACAAATTAGCTGTAATGAGGTTTTTCTGTTACATCAGGGCTTCAGCAGTGTCACCTGTGCCAGATTGCTGACTTCTCCCAAGCCAGGAGTGTTTTGTTGGGCTAAAAGGAGCCAACCCTGCAGGTTGTAAATTGCTGGGCAAGGTGATAAATGCTACGTGAAATGGCCACTATAATCTGTCTGGAAAGCTGAAAGGAATCCCGCCTTCTTGGGAGCCCAAAATACTTCTTTTACTAGAATACCTTATTTTCCAGCTGTGTGCCACCTTAGTCACTTGCCAAAATATTTGTTCTCTGGTCTGTGCTTCTGCCTTGCAGCTACTGACAAAGCTGGACAAAGCTCAGAATTTCCCTGGCAAAAGGGAAATTAAAATTTCCTGTATTTGGTGTGTGGTTCTAGGGCAGCTGGGTTATTATGGTGGTGCCTGGGAACAGCCAGGTTCCACCTGGAGTTATAAATCAGGAGGATTTATTTGCTGGAGAAGGCACAAATAGAAGCAGGTACCAAGCACAAGATGCTTCACTTTGGCTGTTGCCCACCCTCCAGCCCAGTGTCTGCTGTCATCCTCCTGTGGCTTTCCCAGGATTGTCACCTCCCCTCTGCATTGCCCAATGTGCTGCTCACTGTCCCAGCCTCGTAGCAGAGAGGTGCTGTGCAATCCCAGCCCTCTGTGCCCTCAAGGCTGCCATTTATTATTTCTTGAACCAGTCCAAGACATTGGAGGGAAGTCCTCTCCAGACCTGGGCTGGCCAAAAATTCAGTGGGTGGGAAAACTTCAGGGATGAAATGCTGAGACTTCTCAGATGATGGGCCCTTTGATTAAAACAAAAACATTAAAATATTTAAAAACAAGTTAAAGAGAGAGCTTTGCTTATGACATCTCTGTCCTTGCAAAACACCCTCCCACTAAAAGGCCTGTGCATGAATTATAGCGCCAGATTTTCCTTTGTGTTTTATTTTTTGCCATCATTAACAGCTCAGAAAAATTCCAGTAAATACCCTCAGCTTCACACCCTGTTTTCCCACGGAGCCTCTGTGTGGATGAAGAGATTCTGTCAAAGATTTCATAAACATAAATAATAAACCCACTTTGCTTCCCTTCAGCCCATTTTTATTACATAAGAGAGGATCTGGAGCATCTGAAGAAGACCCTGAGCTGAGGTCTGGGAAATTCCAAGTGTGTTCTGGGAAATTCCAGGTGTGTTCTCCAGTTGAATATTCACCATGTTTTGGGTTTGTGCCATGCCAAGGAGCCAGCAAGAAAACTCATCTACAGGCCATGATGTCCATGTACTCCCTGGATTTTTTTTTTTAAGCATTGTCAGCTTGGGCAACCATAAATCTGTACCAAACATTGCACCATTTGTTTATCAAGGTTTCCTACCATAGAAAATTCCTTTAATAAAAGCACACTTTTGAGGGACTTCTTGAGGCTGAAGCTTGGAAGATATCCTGAACTCCTGACCTGAGATTCTGGCTCAATCTCCAGATTGAAGAGAAGATAAAGCTTTTGAGACAGGTCTGTATCTTGCAGCCCTAAACCACAATCTTTTGGAAAGAGTCAATCTGTTAAAGGTCATGTTTTGGAGACTTTGGGAAGGCTCAGATCAAAGACACATCTCTCCCTAAATTCTGTCTCTGATGGTGCCAGCAGCAAATGCTCAGGACAAAACCATGGCAAGTCCCTCATGATTTTTCCTGTGGTCATTCCAACTCCTGGCAATCTGCAGCTGAAGGATTTCCTGAGCTATCCACATCCTTGTGTGGAATTAATTGCCCAGGTTGGATCTTTCAATGTTTTTAATTGCTATTTGAACCCATTTATGCTCTTGGCTTGCACAAGGAGTTCTACCACTGAATTAAGTGGTGTTTAAAAAACAGCACCATAAATCAGAGTAGCCCTCAATTATAATAAAAGCCTTGAATTTGGATGAAATTGCCAGCATGGATAAAGTTTCTTAGTCCCATCCGCAGATTTTATCCACAGCAATGGGAGCCTCATCCCAAAGCAGGGGGAATACATCAAATGAGTTTATGGCAAGATCTTGGGAATCCTGGTAATTCAGGAGCCTTCAGCTCCCAGCTGCCTCGTGGCCTGTGCCTTGCCAGGGTCTGCTCAGCCTGGAGGGTTTCCTTGGGAAAACTTGGGGTTGATTAATCGTGGCCATGCAGGAAAGGCTGGGAAGTCCATTCCTGCCTGAGTCCTTGGTGTAAGGGAAGGGAGAGCTTGCAAAAAATTTGCTCTCACCAAGTCCAGGAAAGGCACAGGGTTGTTCTGGGTTTGTTTTTTTTTTTTTTTTTCCCTAGGATCTGCCTGGCTCTGAAGGAGCTTTTCTTCCTTTTCTTCAAAATTCTATTGAATTTTGCCATCCTTGGGGACCACTTGCCTCACTTGGAGCTTGGCTGGGAGTATAAACCATCAAAGCCATCATTTCCCTTTAGCCAAGGTGGAAAATGCCCATCTCCAGAGCAAGGGGAGTGACCCAGGGGCAGCCCCACACCTTCCCAAGGTGATCAGGGACCCAGACATGAATTGCTTCCTTAAAGATGAATACTCCTGGTTGATGACTCTAAAACACATGACTCTAAAAGTCCCAGGAAACGCTCCAGCTGGGCAGGGCAGAGATCTTCCTCCTCCCTCTGAGAGCACCATCTTCCTCTCCAAAACTCAGTGACCTTCTGCTCTCTTGCTCCCCAGCTCCTGCTGCTTTTGGATGCAGGGAGGGGAAGGATTTGGTCCTTCCTCCCCTCCAAAGTGCTCTGAATCCATCCCTGCCTGCTCTGAAAAGGACCTGCAGCAAAATGAAGTGACAGGAGAGCAGTGTCACCAACAGCCCCTGCCTGGGCATGGCGATTCAGGATCAACAGCCGGGGTTTCTGTCTTGGGAAGAGTGGGACAGCTCAGCTGAGCCGAACCGCAACTAAGCTTGGTTTTATATCTTTTGTAGATAAAATGCAGATAAAAACATCTACATCTATGCACAGTCACTCTCTGTGTTGTCATGGCCCTGCAATAATGTTGTAACTCTTTACATACTGCCAAAATTTGAAGGTTTTGGGTATAAATAATAATGATTCTAAGGGGTTTCTTGCCTTGCTCAGAGCTCAGTTCCACCTTGGCTTCTTCCCACTCAGCCCCTCCTTACAGCTCATCCTGGTTGCCATGGGGTACCAGGGGGATCTTGGCTTTGTGCTCTGCTCCCTGAGAAAGCCCTGCCCTAAGTCCTTTTAGGGTCCCAGCTCCTTAAAACCTCTTTGCGAATCCTAGAAAATTCTATCTGTAAAAAGCCAGGAGGAGTTTTGCCTGAACAGAGCTGGATTTAACCTGTTGCTGCCTTCACCTGCTGCTCTGGGATGAAAATCAGGTTGAAACAGAGGCAGGTGCTTGGCAAATATCCCTTTCCTCTTATATTCCAGCTCTAACATGGATGGATTTCTGCCTGTTGGTTCAGCCTGTGTTTGCTGTGTGAAGGTATTCATGCTGCTATTACTTGCAGAGCAAATAAACCTTCAGGCTATATGCTGCTGCTATAATTTATGCAAATATCTTGCTGGTGACTATTAAAAAAATAAAGATAAACCATAGCTGGACTGGTGTTATTGCCAAGAGATTAAATGCTGATGTTTAAGAACTTGGCTGCATTTCCTCAACGGGACTTTTGTCATCTAATGCTGTATCTGCTGGGATTATCCTTTCAAAAAATTGGCAGTGGCCTTAGAAAGCACAACCTCTAGCTTATTTTTTTTATTTTCTTTTATGTCTATTTTTTGGCAGCTCTTGAAGAAATCCCTTTGCCATTTCCAGCCCTTCTGCTTTCACCCAGCAAAACCCCAGCTCTGCAAGCACTGGCTGCCTCCACTCAGCATCTTCGGGGCACCCATCCATCAGAGACAGGGAACTGGAGTGAGAGCAGGAAAAGAAACTCTGCAGAACTCCAGGGAACATCCTCTGCTGGCCCATCCCCACGGATTTTGGTGGAGTTGTGCCAGGGTGGAGCTTGGCCCTGGCGTTTTTCAAGTTATTATTCTTTCATTGAATAATTGCTGGAGTGTATTAAAAGCCTGAATTTTCCATCGGCTTCCTCATGGATTTTCTCACCTTCTGTGATGAACACACTTTGTTTTTGTGGTTGGTTTTCACTTTGGAAGCGCTGGATTTATGATAATCAGGATTTTTTGGGAATTGTGGGCCACTGTGCACAGGTATACACAGGGTTTGTTATTCCAGATGCAACCAGCAACAAGGTATTTTTATGTAGCTGGAAAAAAAAATCAAAAGCAGAAAAATTAATTCTGAAGGCAAACCAGCATGTTTGAAATACTGAACTTCTACTTCTTCAGTTTATTAAAGTTTTAATAAATAGTCCCATATTTAAAAGTAGAAACTGGTTGCAAAGACACGAACATTTTAAGTGCAGTCTAACCTGCCTGTAGTTTAGATGACAATTTAGATAATGACCACTTAAACAGCAACAATCAATGTTAATTAGAACAATTAAGTTAATTATAAAAGGTGCTTGTAAACAAGTCGATTGTTCAGATAACAATCATTATCTCGCTGCCCTCCCTAAGGCCCCATTTCCCATTCAGGGCTCTCTCAAGTTCACCCTTCCCATGGGAGCATGTGGGACTGGGAGAGCCCAGCAATGGTTTTAAAACACGGAGATCAAGAAAGAACACCTGCTGAAAGGTAAATAATTTAAAAACATATAAAACTGTATGGTAAAAAAATTTAATGCTTATTAGCATTTCAAATGCTAACATTGCAGATGGGTATTCGGTTGCTGCCAGTTTACCAAAAGCAGAAGATGGATTTGAGATATAAAATGTTCCTTGCTCAGATGAGATCCCAAAGTCCTAAATCAAACAGATATTTGGGTTCCAGCCATGTTTAGTTTTTAGGATGTGCAAAGAAGAACCCACCAAGCTCCAACAGGAGGAGACTCCAAAAAATTCTCCAGCAGGAAATGGATCTGGAGTGCAGCAAGAGAGGTTTGGGTGTGGGATTTCCCAGGGTGGAGTTTGAAGGGAGGGGACAAAACCTGTTCTGTCAGCACCTTCAGGAGGATGCAGACCCCCAGCTAATGTCAATTTTGTCCGGGTGCTTTCCAAGGGATGGCTGCTGGAAAAGCAGAGCCCAGCCTCTTCTGGGAGAACTCCTGGGATGGATCCCATAGGGAATGGCTCCCGAGGAGCCCTTGGTGGGCAGCAATAAAGGGGCTCCAAAGCCCCCCTGATCCTCTGATAACAACTGGGGCTTGTTGTCAGCACGGCTGGGGAGGGCTTATCCCTCCTTTGCACCACCCCTGTGCCTTGGGCTGCAAATTTCTTCCAGCTGGAAAGTCCAAGAAAACCCTGATAAGCCCTGGCTGTCCCCCCAGCTGGGAATGATGGATTTTCCAGAGGTAACTCCATGTACCCAGCTCCCTTCTCCTCCACAGTGGGAGCATATGGAATATATTGTGGTCTGAGGGAAATGCATCCTAAGAATTCCTCCTGTGTCTCCTCGGGAGCGTTCCAGGGCGGATTCCAGCAGGTGTCATGGAATCGCCCACTCCAAGTGGGTTAAGTGAGGAGTACCCAAAATCTCAGCACAGCTTTGCAGCCAGAAGTTCTGCTGTTCCTTGGGTTTGGGGCAGACTTGCCATGGAAGCTCTGAAAAGACTTTCCAAGGAGAGGGGACAACAAGGAAATATCCAAGATCTGCCTGGAAAAAACTGCTCCTGCCAAGGGTGTGACAAGCAGTTTCCATAATTTGGTTTTTGTCCTCTGCTGCTTGAGGAATCCAATCAAACACCCTTGATGCTCCTCTGCAGGGAATGCCTGGGAGATGCCCATGGATTGCTGGGGTATTTCGACTCTCAAAGTGTTCTCAAGTGAAATTTTTCTTAGAAATAAATAAGAATTTAAGTTTTACCTGTGTTTATTTTTTCAACCAAAAGCAATCACCCAAATCCTGCAGTTCTCCAGCACCAGAGAGGACAGAGTCATTCCCACAGGATAAATCCACTCTGTTCTTCCACTTGTGGGTACAATTCACTCCGGGTAAAACATGGGATCAAGCTGAAACCCCAGCACAGGCACATCCATTACAGACAGTCAAAAATCTGTGCATTGACCCATGAGGCTGAATTATCCCCTCTATGGAAAACCACTGCTCAAGTGCTCCTCCAGGAAAAGGCACAGCACACTGGAAATACAGAGAGGTTTGGGAAGAGAACAGGGAAATCCAGAGCATTTCTGCCACTGCAAGGGCTGGGTCCTTTACAGAGTTCTCCCATGTGTGGAGGAGTTTTCCCCAGTGAAATTTTCCCCACAGGACCAAGTGTGCCCTGATTTAGTGCCCTCAGAGCATCCAGGACAAAAGAATTGTGTTTGGTTTTGTGTCAACCCTGGATATAAACACAGGGTTGACACAAAACTTCACTCAGGCCAGACCTGTACTAGTCAGGCCTTTCTGCTGCCTCAGTCTCTCCCTGCTGCTCTGCAGAATTTCTTCTATTTTTGCCCCAATCCAGGAACATTCCATGCTGCTCCTGCTCCAGGGAGTGTAGGAAGTTGGGCACAGTGGGTTCAGCTTCCACTGGGCTTTTCCCTACATTCTTATTTTGTTTCTCCCATGTTTTGTCAACAACCTTCCAGCCCAGCACCCTGGAACCCAGAGCACCTGGGTAAGACAAGAGAAAACAGCTCTGAAGAAGTGTCTGGGCAAATCAGTCCCTGTTTATCCCTGGACAGGACCTTCCTGTGAGGAAGGGCTGTGCCGTGAGCCTGTTGTGTGTCCCAATAAATTTTGGGAGCGTGTCTGGAGCCCACCACTGAAGGACATGAGGTGGAGGAGAGGAATTCTCCTCCAGGAGCTCTCCACACCTCCAAACCACATTTCCAGCTGTCCAGACTCCATCCACAGCCCATGGAAGTTGATGAGCACCCCAAGAGAGCATTTTTCAAACCAGCTGCTGTTTTTAGCTGGAAGGAAAGAGCTTTGAGGTGTCAGCCCCTTCCTCTATTCCAGAAGTGACTTTTGGGGGTTAATTTGGGTAAATTCCAAGAGTCCAAACCAGTATCACCTCAGGGGAGTCACACCTCAGACTGGGAGGAGTTCCTGCAAAATGGGTTATGAACAAATTCCTCTCACATCGAAGTTGATGGGAATTTGCTGCTAAACCAAGGAAATTTAAAAGCTGAGGAGGTGCCCAACACCTCCAGGCACTGGAGATGGCCCAGGATGTAACAAAGTGCCACTGGAATATCTGACACCCTGCCAGTGAGCCGTGTCTAATGGGTCAGGCAGCAGAGGTGTCACCAAATCAATAATGCTGGAGTGGAGATCTTTGCAGGTCCAACAGCTGCGTGGTTCAGCTTTGTTTTGTGTTCATTTCTTGTGGGTCATTGTTGCTGTTGGGTTTTTTTCCCCTCACTTCCACCAAAGTTTTTAGTTCCCTTGTGAGTTTTTCAGGTTTAACCCTCAGCCAGACCAAGATTTGAAGGGTGGCTGCCAGGGGATTGAGCTCTATTAGGACACACAGAGCCCTTGGCAGGATTTGTGCTGGGAAATATCTGGGAGAGTAGAAAATAGGAGCCGTGTCCAATCCCCTGGGGAAGGAGCTGAGCTTTGCAGACAGAACTCCAGGCTCCATCCCCAACCCCAGCCTGACAATTGAGACAGACAAATCCAGTGGCTGCTGGATTACAGCACCAAGGAGGAACGTGTGTTCTGTGCTGATCAAAAGTCCCAAGGCCAGGCTGCTCTGCCTCTGATCTGCAAATACATCACTGGTTTTTATCACTCATTTTTGCTTTATCGCAGCGGGGCTGCTCTCAAGCGCTACAACCTGATTATCTGCCAGGAGGCTGCCAAAAGCATGTCAGGGATCATTACAGGGAATAATAAAGGAAGCAGGAGGAATCAAGTGGTTTGAGGAGGAAATCAGAGGGAAATCCTGGCTGGGGTTGCCAGGCTGGTGAAGGCTGGGATTTGTACTGAAAGAGGAGGGGCAGCTCAGGATTCTGAGCCCCCTCAATTTAGTGATGTGTTCAGTGGAAAGGCTGGGCTGGATTCCACAAGGCTTATTTAAAAATATTCACACACGTGCCTGAAATCTAGAGGAAAACCAGCATTTAAGGCTGAATTCAACCCCTCCCCCCCCCAGACACAAAAATACTTTTTTAGCCTGTGGCTTTGTGTTTGTTAAAGCTCAAAAAGAAATGGTGTCAGTTCAGTTTGTAGGAGAATGAACAGCAGCAGAGTCACAATTTATTTTGATGAAATAGATAACAAACAGTAATATTCTTGTGCCAAAAACCCTACTTCTAGTCAATTTGAAAAGAACATAATTTGTATTCAAGAAAACTTGAGGATTAATTTTGAAGTAAACAGATATTTTTAGCTTGATGTGGTCTGTAATTAAACACTGCTTTAAAATAATCAAACAAAGCATTGGAGTTTCCTCAGATGACTGAGCTGGCATCTCAGCACTGTGGCAGTTTGGGGACCCTCTCCAAAGCAGAAGATTCCATATTGCTCGAGCTGGGTTTGTTCCAGGAAGAAGAGTGGGCTTCCAACACTTTTAGCTTCAATTCAGTTCTTACATTTGTTTTTCCTGCTCAGGGGAGGCAGAGGAGGGAAAAGTCTGGATTGTTTCCTTATTTACATGCACTGGTTTTGCTGCACGATCCAGAATTACTCAGTTTTAACCCCTTCAGTTTATGGGATAACTAAGAGGGGAAAAATTATTAATACTTGGCAGCTTCACCAGTCTGAAAATCCCAGACCAAATTTGTCTGTGAGGTTTTTTTTTGCAGACATAGGTGAGGATGCAGGTTTTAATTAGATGATTCCAGCTGACAGCCTTGGGAACAGTGATCCCAAAGCAAGGGAAATGTGAGTCGGAGTGCTTCATCCTGACCCTATCCATGAGTTGGAGCAGGCTGAGAATGACTCTGAGGGGACCAACAAAGCCACCCTGAGGGATGTCCCATCCCTGGGGGTGTCCAAGGACAGGTTGGACAGGACTTGGAGCAACCTGGTGTAGTGAAAGATGTCCCTGCCCATGGCAGTGGGTGGAACAAGGTGAGATTTAAGGTCCCTTCCAACCCAAACCCTTCCATGGTTCTGTGGCCATGCAGTCATGGCCCCATTAGGAAACTCTACCCCAGGTGTTGCACTTGGGTTGCCAAGCCCATAAACCCAATAAAATCCTTTCTAGGATTGAGGAGGGGCTTGAGTTTGCATGTGTCACCTCCAGGCTGGGATAAATAATAATAATGAGGACAATGAGTGATTGAGAGGATTTTCCCAGCATAATTAATGCTGATTTATGGTGCAGGGGAGCAGAGAGAGACAGGCTATGCTAGAATAAGTGGGTGAAGTTTCTGAATGAGAGAGGGAAGGGGATGACAGTGGGGAGTGAAAAATGAAATGTGCTTTGCTAAAAAAAGCAAGTGGAGCTGGCTGGAGCCCCATGTGGAGCAAAGCAGGTGACATAAATAATGCCAGAGGATCTGCCATTCCCATAGCTGGGATGACTGTAATTAGATGGAATTCTTGGTGTCCTCAGTGCTGTGAGACAGGAGCTCTTCAATCTGTGGAGCCAATTAGCAGTGAGGGAGAAAATGAGTTCAGTCTGGGTAAAAAAGGGACTGAGCTGTGTGGCTTTGAGGGTGGCCTGCAGAGGATTCCAGGGAAATCACCCAAGCTCTGCCTGGACACTTCGTGCCTCAGGCCTTCCCCAGGCACAGGGAGATGCTGGAATCTCCTCGCTGGGGTCCCAAGGGAGCCAGAGCCCCATCACTGCTGCTCTCAGCACATCCTGAGCCCAGCACCCTCCTCCACAGCCAGACTGAGCACAAAACAGCACCAAGAGAGGGCTGGGATCCTCCAGGCTCGTCCTGCTTGGTGCTGTGGAAGAGGTTTTACAGTGACTTCTCACAGAGAAGTTTGAGAAGAGGATCCATGTTTGCCTATTGGAAAAAGGCTCCCAACATTACAGCACACCACAACATTTGCCTCTGAGAGGATTCTCTGCCAAGGTTGTTGACATAGAAACCAAGAAAGAAAGAAGGATAATTAAGAGAAACCTGCAAGTGTATATTCCAATCACTTTGTTTGTCCTTTCTGACCAATGAGTGAAGTGTAAACTTAGGGGTTTGGTAAGAATGTATAAAAAGCATGCATGTTAGAATAAAACCAGGTTTGAAGCCTTCTCAAAATGGAGAGTTGCTTTGTGTTGTGACCATCTGAACTACGACAAGGTGTAGCTACAACATGGGATCATGGCCATGGGCTGCAGCATTATCATTATCTCCAATTAATTCCTGTGCACTCAAGGCAGCTCTGAGCAGCACCAGCAATGGCACCAGGAGCAGCAGGGGAGAAGCACAGCTGTGTCCCTGCTCCCTGGGCTGGCAAGGAAAAGGGAATCCTTCCTTTGCAAGGTGCCAGGGACTGCTCCTCAGGAGCTGCAGCACATCTGGAAGCAACATTTTGGGGTTTTTAAATATATAATAAATGTGAATTTCACCTGGCAACAACTCCATTCTGGCCACAACAGGATCAATGCAGGATCAATCCCAAACTCCCTGGGGATTGATTGCACAGCTGGTTTCTGTGCAGCTGGAATAATCCCTGTCCCCATTTCCCTGAGGTGGATTGCAGCATGGCTTGGGGAGCTGAGTGCTCAGGGAGTGCTCTGCTGCTCTCCCAGCCCAATCCCACCCCTGGCTGCCTGCCTGGCTCTGTTCAGCTCTTCCCACACACCACATCTCCAGCCAGGGGCTCTTCCCTGCTCCTCTCCCAGTGCTGCCACCCAAACCAGAGATCCAGAACTTTCCTGCTGCCCGCTGTGCATCCCCTGGGCAGATGGTGCAATGACACAGGGGCTGGCTCTCCCTCCAGACACAGAACTGACCTTGCTCTGGGTGATTCCTACAGCACAGGAAGGACAGAGGTGTTTCTCTGACTCTCAGGGACTCACTCTGAAAATCAATTGAACTGAAATGCTCTGAGCCCAGGGACACAGGCAGGACAAAGCTGCTAGGGAGGTGGCAGCCTGGAAGGACATCAGGTACAAGAAAAACAACAAACCAGCTTTGGGACTGCTGAAATATTGATTGGATTCTTGCAGCAAGGCTGAACATGTCCCTGGTCCCACTGGGCCAGCTGGCTTTGAGGGCTTGAGCCTCTCTTTACCTTTTTCTGCTGGCACCAGGCAGGAAAAGGAACAAGAAGGACCATTTATTTCCAAATCTTTGCCCAGGAAATGAGAGATTTTACCTCTCTGCAGGGCTCACAATGGTTCACAATGCTTCAATGGATTTTACCTCTCTGCTGGTTCACGAATCCCTCCATTGTGTCTCCAAGTCCAGGGACTCCCCCTGCTCATCTCCTTTCTCCCCAGATTGCCACATTTCTGTTCCTCCAGTACCCCAGGCAGGTTGCTGAGGGCACACTGGGCGCCCCATCCCTGCTCCCAGCCCCTCCAGCATCCATGGATTCTGTCAGGGGAGGTGGCCAGTGGGCCCGCAGCCACACGAGCCGTGCTGCTCTCCTTCCCCCACACACGAGTCCAAAAGGACACCCTGACTCACTCCTTTTCCACAGGCAGCACTGCCAGCTCTCGAAATACTCCGTGTTTTTCTTAGAGTCTTGGCTCCTGAAGCCCTGTAATTACTTGAACTTTCATTTTCTTTAAATAAAGCCAATTTCTGTCACTCACAGAGAATCGCCGGAAAATGTGACCTCCTACAAGCTCAGGAGCCACAGAGTGAAAACCCCACCTTGAGTCCTTCTTTTTAATTTTTTTTCTCTTTCCTATCACATTTTATACAACTTTTCTTGCAGATTGGGGTTATTGAAAGTTGCATTTGTCCGCCTTGAATCTTGCAACGTTGCAAATGATCTGGAGTTTGTGCCTTGGTGGTGTTGACACCTTAGGTCTGTTGGCTTCAAGCTTTTGGTTTTGAGTGTAAAAGTCATGAATAATTCTCTTCAACACATCCTGGGCTCTGTGCAGCTCTGGACAACACAAATTTGGCTCTGGATTTTGTGATCCCAGAGGGTGGTGTGTTTAAATCGCTGTTTCAAGCTTAGACAAATGCTTTCCTTGGGGGATTCAGTCCATCCCTGCCTCAGGTGGGATGGGTGAACAACATGGGATAAGAACTGCCCTTTCCCCCCTTTATTTTGAGGATGTTTGGACAGGTTTGGTGTGTATCCTTCAGCTTTGATGTTCAGCACCAGGTGAGAAGGAAAAGCTCATTTTCTCTCTGGAGAAATGGTGTTACCCGGGGATGGGGATCCCACCCAGCAGCATCAGGGGAGTGAGCAGGATGGAGATGCCACAAAATGATCCCATCCCAGGCCACTCTCCAGTGGGACATCAGAGCACAGAAAACCAGGCAAAGGAATGAGTTCTGTTTTCCTTGTTCTGCTCATGAGCTCTGAAAATTTGTGTCCTGTCCTCAAGCAGCACAAAAATTCAGCCAACCCCTGTGCACAGACAGGGGGCCAGGGAATTGCCTTGGAGGTTGATTTTAACAACAAACCCCGGTGATCTCCAGAAGCTCCCCATGAAAAGTGATCCAGAGACATTCCAAAACACATTTTTTCCAGAGGAGTAGGAGGGGGCAGCGTGCATTTTTAGCAACATCAATCAGCGCACTGGCCCAAGTCACACGTCCAAATCGAGGCCTAGAAAATATGGAAAAGTTGAAATAATCCTTGGAAGCAATCCAGGGACTGGTCATTGAGTCTGCAGGACCTTTTATGAATAACTCTGTAACACAAACCTAATGGAAGCACCAAGAGCCAGTCCATTGGGTTTCCAGTCCCAGTTTCCCATTCCAAGATGAATGGGCTGGATTTTTGGGAAGGAAAGGAGCAGGACTGCTTTGTCTCCTGGCTGGGGAGAGTTTGGCTTTGGAGAGCTCAGCTTGCAGGAACAGGCAGCTCTGTGAACTTCCTCACCTTGGGGTTTCTCTTGGCCTGGATCACGTTTTTATTCCCTATTATTTCCACTTCTGTTACATGCTCAGGAAGTTGCCTCCATTCCACACCAGGACATGCTCTGCTCGCTCCACTGAGTGCTGTGGAGAAGCCAAAGCCCTGGAGGTCCTGGAGACCTGCAGGTCTCTGTTTCTCACCTTTTTTCCTCTGTCTCATCACAGACATCTGAAGCTTTTCATTCTTGAGGCTGTGGGACAGAGGGAGAGGAGTAATCTGGAATTACTGACACCAAATGACCTCCCCATAGCACAGGGGTCCTTTCTGTAGCTCTGTGACCTCACTCTCCCAAAAGCAGCTGGCACTGGGTTGCAGAAGGGAGAGGGACTCACCACAGTGGGAGCTGCTCCTCTGTTCTTAATTAAAGCTGACTTCATGGAGATTTTCACAGGAAAAACCTCCAGTTTTCCCAATTCCCCAGTAACAACCCTAAGCAGAATCTCCTTGCTAAAAGGGGATGAAGAAATAGATGTGGGAGGCTGTGTTTCCCAACCACCTCATGAGTCAAAACTCTGGAAAGGATGGGAGAGGGTGGGTGGGAGCAGGGAGCACAGGGAGGGGACATTCCTGTGTCACAACCCCGGGCAGCCTTTGGCCCTGCAGAGCATCTCAGAATCATTAGAAAAAGCCTACAAAGATCATCAAGTGCTTTTTGCATCAAAGCATCTCCAGACTGGCATCTGGCAGCTGCTCTGTGGTGTCTCCTGCTAAGCCCAGCCATCATCTGTGGGCACATCTTCCACCCACCATCCAGCCAGGCCTGCAGCACATGGATCCATCTTCTTCCCTGATGTCAGGAAGGAAAAAAAGAGCTTGAATCCTTCACTGACCTGCAATTCCTGCTGAAGCACTCAAGCACCTTCCCCTTGCTTCTGTGGTTTTAAGTGTTTTTAAGAAGTATCTGTTTATTACAGCTCAATAAAGTTTTATTTTGCGAAAAACCATGATTGATTTCCTCTGCTTGAAACAACAAGCAGGCAACCCTCCTCAGCCAGCACCTCCTCCTCCATTCATAAAAACGTGTTAACAATTCCTTTAAAATTCATAGACAAGCCAAGCACAGTTTATTCCTGAAGTTACACAAATTAATACAAAGCAGCACACGGCCTAGGCCTGGCATCAAGTCAAAGCCTGCTCCAAAGGCCTCCCTCTGCTGTGCAATGCATTGATGTGCTCTTGGAAACTCCAGCAATCAGCAGAGATTGGAGTTCCCTCCTCCCCTGCCTGCTTCCCTCTGCTCTCCTGCTGGATATGAAATGATCTGTAAGTTCCCAAGCCATTCTCTGATTTGCAATTTCCACAGCATTGATTAAATCTGAGGCTTTACAAATCTGTGCCCCTTCAAAGTCTGGTCGTGCTCCAAAAGTTGTGTTTGAGAGTTCCTTTAAACTTTGGCTTTAAAATTCTACATTTTCCTCCTTTCTGTTGTGCAGAGCTGAGAGCTTGGGAACAGAGGTGGTTTGGTGACCAGGAGGGTAACCCAGCTCTGGGACAGTGTGGGATGAAAGGAGAGCTCCAAGGGGAGACTTTCACCTGGGAAAAGCTCAGCTGGAGCATCCTGCACAATTCCCAGGTCCATGGGGGACAGGGAGAAATGACTTCTCACCGTGGTGTCACACCTGTCCATGTGTCACTGCCCAGCAGAGCCACCAGAGCAGGTCCCTCTGCTGCCTGCCCCAGCCTGAGCAGCCCTTGGAGGACATTTCCCCACATAGATTTCCCCCCAGAGACTCTCCTGTCACAGCAGACACAGGTACAAGGCGTTAATTGGTGTTAATTAACCTGATGAGCTTCACCTGGGCCTCCACCCACACCCTGGAGCTCTATTTAAGGGCAGCTCTGAGGTTTTGCTGTGCTTTGGGATGTCCTTGCTGTCCTTGGTGTGCTGCAGGTAATTTGTCACTTAGAGTCCCCTAGGGTGTCTGCCATGGGCAGTTTGTCCCCAGCCTCCCTCTTGCATGAATTTCACCCTGTGATTCACTTCCCCCATGTCCCGGAGGGACAGAATTGCTGCTTTCTCTCCCTGCCCTGTCCCCAGACCTGTGCAGAGGTTTCCTGCACCCCAGGCAGGTGCCTTTCCCTGGGGGTGCTCAGTATGGACAGCAGTGTCCTGCCGTCAGATTTGCCTTCACAAGGACTGATTGTGCAGTTTTAACATCCCTGCAATGATGATTTTGGGGAAAAAAATACAGTTAAATGTTCTGACTGGTGGTTACTGCTGGTTGTCTGTTAGCTCCAACACTGCTGGGCTACAGTTTAGGGGGAACTAGAGCAATACTTTGATCTAATTTGAGTGTGTTTGTTTGTTTAATTACCTATTCAATTCCATCTAGCTTCTTTTTGCTTTTTTAGTCAAGAAAGTCAATCCTGAAAGGCTCCTTAGAGCAAAAAGCCTGGGCTTCCTCCCCCTCCCTGCCCTGTCAGCACAGCCCCTGCTCTTGACCCTGAGCACAGCTCTGAAGTTCTCATTTGTCAGCAGAGCAAGGGAGAGCTGGGACACATCGACTGTCCTTGCTGAAAGCACCTGGAAGTGGCAGGAAGGGAAGTGTGAGGCCAGGTGGGACTTTGGGAAGCATCCCTTGCTCCCCACCCGTGTCCTGCAGTGCTCAGGTGTTGGGTGATGTTATCAATAAATTGTCAGCCTGGATTTCTCTCTGTGAGGGTCACTGGCTGTGGGGCTGGGACACCTTGGTTGATGTTATCAATAAATTGTCAGCCTGGATTTCCCTCTGTGAGGGTCACTGGCTGTGGGGCTGGGGCACCTTGGTTGATGTTATCAATAAATTGTCAGCCTGGATTTCCCTCTGTGAGGGTCACTGGCTGTGGGGCTGAGGCACCTTCCCCTGGGAGGGCTCTGATGTGCAGCAGGGCCACCTGAGCTGAGAGCAAGGCTGTCCTGCCTGCAGGGACAGTGTGTGATGCTCCTGCTCTCTGAATTCCAGCCTTTCCCACAGGGGCTGCTGAGATCTGTGATTGACAGCATCAAATATCCCCCCAGCCTTGCTCCTTCTTTCCCCTCTGCTGACCTCTTATCTAAAGTGCTTTCTCCTGCCCTCAGCAGCTGAGTTTCGTCACACCAGGGAGGTCCAGCAGCCTGTAACCCCTTGGTAAATCCCCCTGCTCACAGGATACATCCAAGTGGCCACAAAATGTCACATTTTGGCTTGAAACTCTGAATTCTCTCCCTCAAACCTTGGTGTTGAGATGTTATTTTGTGGTGTAATTGCCCCAGGGCTGCCAAGATGGGAGGGAATGATGCTGGCTCTTGTCTGTTGGAGTTTGGCCCCAGCCTGGAATCGGCTGCAAAGCCAAGGGGAATCCTTGGCACCAGCTGCAAAACCTGCTGTGCTTCTGGGCCAGGCAGGACCTGAGCATGGCTTGGCTCTGTGTGCTGGAGAGCAGACCTGCCCTGGCAGGCCCTTGTGGGAATATTCAGGTAGCTTCTAGCAAGATAAATTAGTGCATATGGGACAGGTGTGGGGATGGGGAGGCAGATGTTTCATCAGCTTTGGCTGGGTGAAAAATCAAGGTTTGGCCTGGCTGTTCTCAGTCTTTGTCTGAGTTGCTGATTTCCCCTGGAATTCCTCGGGAGACTCGCTCAGAGATTTTGAAGCTCCTGATTACAGATTGCTTTCCCTGGTTATCTCTCATGGATCCTCCACAGTTCTGGGAGTGTTTGATCATCGTGGACTGAGAATTTGGCTGTGCAGGGTGGCACAGGAAGGACCATGGCTCTTCTGTGACTGCCAACAGGCACTTGGGGTCTAAAACAGCCGAGACTGAGTAGGTTTTGTTGAGAACTTGCTGCTTTTCCAGGCTCATTCCAGAATTTATTTACAACACCAACACTCAGTAACTGGGAGTTGTATTTGCTGAGGTCACACAGGAGTGGATTTGAGACCTTTTCATTACAGCAAAGAGGCTGGGAAATATTGCAGTGACGGAGCTGAGCCTGCTCCCTGTTTTCCAGGGTTGGTGCGAGTCCAAAACTGCACTCCAAGGAAAGAAATGATGTGCCATGTGTCTCAGCAAGCTGCAGCTCACCAAGACAGATATCTCAGTGCCCTTTCCAGCCCCTGGAGTGATGTGGTGGGGATCAATCCCCACAGATCCACCTCCTGTTGGCAGCAGGACACGGCCACACAGTCGGCGTGGAGGAGACACTTCCCTGCAGCTGGTTAAGCTTAAGCAAAATGCAGTTATATTACAGTCTCCTGAATTCAATTCCCAATTGCTTTGGGAACCTATTTCAGGGAGGAAAAAGCAGATCATGTTTCACCAGACAATGCCTGAGTTGAAAAACTGGGGCTGGTTTTATAGAAGGCACAGTTGATTTTTCTCCCAATATTTTTTTTTTTTCCTGGCAGGAGAGGGAGAGAGAAATCCTGGTGGATGAATCCTTGCTGCAGAGAGGGAGTGTGGGTGGAGGCAGAGTGGCAGAAGATTGTCACTTATGACTGGCACTCAGAATTCCTGCTGCTGAGTGCCACTGGCTGGACACTGGAGAAATCCTGGGAATACAGAGATGAGCAGTGATCTCCAAGGTAAGCACTTCCCATCTGCTGGATTCCAGCTGCACATGTGGTACCCAGGTCACTAATGGTTTGTTTTGGGGTTTTTTTTCTGAGAGGTCTGATGTTAATTCAGACTGGGAGAAGAAAACCTGGAATAAAGACAGTGCTGGAGATGAAAATGCAGGGAACAGTCACTCCAGGATGAGCAAGAAGGGAAATTTGGGTGTGAGGATGGCAGGGGCCTGGCTGGGAGGAAGAATGAATCTTTAATTAAAGAGAAAAGAAAGAAAGGTTGTTTTATTCATTTCCTGAATTGGGAAAAGCCAATATCCCAGGCTGGATAGGGATTGGAGCAGCCTGATCCAGTGAATGGTATCCCATGAGATCTGTAAGGTCCCTTCCAACCAAAACCATTCCATAAAATTCTGCAAATTCAATTCCAAAAGGAAAAATATTAGAGTAGTCAACAAATTCCATTTTGGTAGCAAGGCTGATTTGTTTTGAGCTGAATGTAGAAAATGAATGTCAAGGAAAAGTCATTTCCAAGCAAGAAAGCCCATCCTTTGCGTTGGGGAAAATGTCAAAAGGGCACGCTGACATTTACATTTTTTTCTCTCTCCACTTTGTTCCTGAACAAAAATTTGCCAAAGCCAACAGGGTGTCACTTTGTGATGGAAATCTGTTTTGACAAAAAATTTTCCAACCAGCTTTACTTGCTCCACACAAACATTTCCGCTCTCGATTCCAATCGGGATTTGGCAGGGAGCAGGGTAAGGATGGAGAGGGGCAATTGCCCTGTCAGCGATGTCTCACCCTGTCAAAGCCTCAATATCCCTGAAACATCCTGATTCCAGGGAGATCTCAGCCCCAGGCTCCTCTCTTTGCCTGCCTGGCTGACCTGGGCAGGGATTGAACATTCCCTTGCTGTGAAATGCTCACCTGGGAGCTGAATTTGGGCTGGGAGCTGCTGATCCTGACTCAGGGCCTGCTTAGGCCTCACATGGGTTGTTGTGCCAAGTTACAGATCTTCCTTACAGATTTTTTGGAGGGGTTTCTTATTTATGGTGCAGTTCCTGGATTGCTGTTTGGACAGAGACCTGCTTACAAAGGCCTGGAGGGACAGACACAGGGAATGGCTTCAGACTGCCAGAGCTGGCTTGGATGGGATCTTGGGGTGGAATTGTTCCTTGAGAGGATGAGGAGACCCTGGAACAGAGAAGCTGTGGCTGCCCCTGGGTCCCTGGAAGTGTCCAAGGCCAGGATGAATGGAGCTTGGAACAACCTGGGATAGTGGAAGGGTTGGAATGCCTAATTTAAGGTGCCTTCCAAATCATTCTATGATTTTATGATATGGAATGAAGGCAGGACTCCAGTTATCTGCTTATTTTTTGGTATTTACAGACCAGAATTTCTGTGTTTTCCCTGCAATTTATCTGTACAACATTGAAATGGGATCTTGGGATGGAATTGTTCCCTGGGAGGGTGAGGAGATCCTACAACAGAGAAGCTGTGGCTGCCCCTGGATCCCTGGAAGTGTCCAAGGCCAGGCAGGGTTGGAATGCCTCACCATCTTTAAGGTGCCTTCCAACCCAAACCATTCTATGATTTTATGATATGTGATGAAGGCAAGACTCCAGTTATCTGCTTATTTTTTGGTATTTACAGACCAAAATATCTATTTTTTTTCCCTGCAATTTATCTGTACAACATTGAAATGCAGTGCATGGGATGGGAGAGGTTTGAAAGTCTCTCATTACCTTGTTGGGATCATATCAGAAGGAACATCCTGGTGAGGATGAGGGCCCAGGCTCTCTCCTGGGAGTAGAACAACCCAATTTGTACTCCAGCTCTGAATAAGAGGGGCTTACCAAGAAGAAAAAAAAAATCCAAAAAAATCTGAGCACAAGTGCTTGGATGTAACTGGCAGGAAAAAAAAAATAAAAAGCCACAGCGGCAATAAAATTAATTTCCTTCTCTAATATATACAAGACTTTCTCCAAGAGAATTATGAGGCAAGCTGATCAAAGCCTGTAAGTGGTACTTATGCTATCAGTTTCACCCCCTTAATGCCCTGCTGTCAAAACAAAATCCCCTCGAAAGGCTTTGAGGAAAATCACATGAGCATAATGGCTTTGAGAAAAATGGCCCTAAGTACTCAGTAACATATACAGAGAGGACTATTAGATGGGCTGGTGTAATTGGACTTATTTTCAAATGTAAACACTCTTCTAGGAGTAAGTTACTGCTTAGGCGTGGAGCAGAGCAGGGCTGGGTTATCGAGGGAGAGGGGAGCACTGGGAACTTGGCCCTGAGACACCACGGTGACTTCAGGCAGAGTTAGATAAAAGGAGGAGGAAAAAAGCAGAAGGATGGGGTTTGTTAAAGATTCACGTTCACATTTTAAAATGTCTGAAATTTTGTTTTAATTTGAAATTTTATTTTAAATGAAACAGTGAAATTCAGGTGGGGCGCGATGGGGCTGCTCTTAGGTAGGAGGAGGTGATTGTGAACTCTCTGAGCTTTATCTGCTGTGTTTGTCTGGTCCTGCTGGGCTCTGGGGTTAGGGCTGCCCTGACAGCTCTGGGAACAGGAATCCTTGGAGCATTCCCAGCTCCAGGCCGTGACCATCCAGCCCTGGTGGGGACAGTAAAGGTGACACCACCCCAAATGCCCACTGCAGCACTGGGAGGGAGCACAGCTCTGATGATTAAGGGATGATTAATCCTCTGGAGGACTTGTTGGTGCACCTGTAGGGAAACACCTATTTTCCTATTTTTGTCCATGACTCTTCCAGAGGAGCAGGGACAGTGCTGGCTCCATGTGCAGCTCCCACTGGCACCTGCTGCTACCAGCTCTGCCCTTTTCCATTGCTTTTTGGGGAGCTCTCAGCCCCTCAGACCCCTCAGCAATGCCCCAGTGCCCCAGGGGTGTGCAGTGACTGCCAGGGGATGAACAGGGCAGGGCTGTGTTTGCAGAAATCCTGGTGTAAGGGCAGGAGAACTGAGCATCCCTCATGGTTTGGATGTTTCTGGGTGGAAAAGCTGCTGTTGAGGCTTAATATCGATTTCCCCATGTGCAAACAGTGTCCAGTGCAGACCCCAGGGCCCATTTCTTCAGTCCTTGCTTCCTTTCCTTCCTCTCCCATTTTGCAGTGCAGCTCTCTCTGTCTAAGGCCACAAGGTCCTTGGAACCTCTTTCCCAGACCACTGAACCTCTTTGCCACATGACTTTTCTCCCTGGGAACACCAGTTCAGTGCACCAAAAAGAAGGATCAGGGATTTTTTTGACAAAATCTTGAAATATTTCAAAAGCTTAAAAAAAAACCAAACTAAACAACCCAACGAAATCATACCAATAAACAAAAAATCATACCAATAAACCTACGCACTTTCTACTACCTGTTTTTTTTCAGCTGGTGAGTGTCAAACAAGTCTCCCCTGAGCATCCTTTTGGGCTGGGCACAGACAGAGTCAATGAAAAGATATCCTAGGCCAGGCTCATCCAGATTCCTGACATCTCATAGAGCTATTTCCCTATCTGCCCCTCTTTCCTGGCCTTACTGTCTTGCTCTCCCTTTGGAGGAAATTCCTTTCCTGGTGATAACCATGTCTGTAGCTCATATTTCCTCTTTCTTGTTGACAGTTTTAAACCAATAGATTTATGAACTTTGAAGTAATAGAAATATTTCAGACATACCTACCCTTGCCCTTATCTAGGCCAGGCAGGGATTTTTCTTTTGCTGGACACTGCACTTGTAACAGGAGACATTGGCCTTTCATCCCATCCTTTGGAAAGCCAAGCCTGCTTTGCTTAATGAGGGCTTTGGTAACCCCTGATTATTCATGTGTGAGTCCCACAGCTGTTCTGCCCCTTTTCACCTCAGCTGGGCCCAAAGAGGTGAATCTGCTCTTGAGGAGGTGCCTCTGGTGGGTGTGTGGGACTGCGGGGTGATGGATGGGTGCCCAATGAGGAAATTTGCAATTATTTCCCATCGAGGCTGGCTGGGACACCAGGCTGAGTGAACAGGTCCATGCTCTGCTCCCTTTTTGCAGTCCCTGGCCCAAATATCCTGCTCCACCTCAGAATCCCACATTGGTTCTCAGACCTCAGCTCCTCTCAGTGTTAAAATGGGAATATCCTGGTTTAAAGTGCTGCAGGCAGGGTCAGACTCAGCCACAGCAGTGACAGGGGACATCAGCTGTCCCCATGCCTGGACTGAGGCAGGCAGGGAGGATTTTGCACCTCCCAGCCCATCCCAGGGTGCCTGTCCTTGGGGGGACACAGCTGGGGTTGGATTGAGCACCCCAGAGCATCACTGAGTGTAAATTCCTCCTTCCAGACAGAAATTCCTCACTTTTTAACTCTGCAGGATCCTGAATTAACAGAAAAGGGTGGAGGGAGTGGATGCATCCCCTAGGAAGGGTTTCTCTCTGTCAGAGCTGATTTACTGCAGCCCATCCCACCAGTGACAGAGCCAGAGATAATTCCAGAGGCAGCAGCACCTCCCCACCTGAACGGGAGTGCTGAGCCCTGGGGGTGTAAAATGATTGGCACTAATTGCTGACACCTCCCTGAGCTCCCCGGGGCACAGGAGAAATGCTGCAGGTGGGACAATTTGGTGTTAATTGAGAGTTTGCATGGCTGTGACCTCCAGTGAGGTAAATCTGGGGAAATCCTGTGGTAAAAGCATCTCTGGGCAGGGCTGGATTTTAGGGGAGGCTGAGCCTTAGTTCCAATGGTTCCAAACCCCAAAATGATGCTGTGGGTGAAGAAATCACAGCCCTGAGAGGTGCTGCTGTCAGGTGGGAGGGTGGCACCACAAAACTCCTCCTTGGCAGACCTGGAGAAGGATTTCCTGGTGGGATGGGATGAGGAGGGTGTGAAGGCACTGGAGAGCCCCAGGGTGCAGTGAGTGGTGCAAGGTTGTGGGAGGGGGCAGATCCACCCCAAACCTGCACTTTGCCCAGGAAAAAGGATCAAAGGAGTGATCCCCAAAGACCTTTGGGGCAGCTTTGAGAGGCAGCAGTGGCTGCTGGTGCTGTGCTGAGGATGTGCTTTGGGACAGGAGCTGTTGATGGCCAGCCTGCCCCTCCTGTTCTTCCTGGGCACAGGAGGGGAGGGTGCCCAATGAATCCCAGGCTCATGGAATGCTTTGGGTGGGAAGGCACCTTAGAGCCCATCCAGTGCCACCCCTGCCATGGGCAGGGACACCTTCCACCATCCCAGGTGGCTCCAAGCCCTGTTCCAAGTTGCCCTAGGACACTTCTGCACACACAGTGTTTACCACCATGGTGAGCAGCAGGTCTCGTGGCTTTTTTTGGTTGTTTTGGGTTTTTTGGTTTTTTTTTTGTTTTTTTTTTTTTTTTTGTCCCAGCATTCCCCCCTTCCTCACAGGATTCTGGTGGTTCTGATGTAGCACTCGAGGGAGCAGCAGAGCAGGGAGATCCCACACCGGTATTTCCCCAGCTGTATCAGCTGTGGGCTTAACAAAATAAATCATTTTCCAAGGCTATAAATCCCAGGCCTTTCAGCAGCTCCTACAGTAACTCCCATGTGCAGAACAACAGCAGACTGTTTATCCAAACTCACCAAAGCATCTGTAGCTGAGTTAATGATTTCCCAGCCACTCACACCCCGGCTGTGGGCTGGGAGCTGCTGCCCAGAGCATGGGAGAGGAAAGCAGAAGCTTCAGAGCAGGAGAAACTGCATTTCCCCTCCCAAACCCCAAGCTGGGATGTTTGTGAAAAGTTTTTTCTTCCTGTTCTACTCCACGCTGGGATTTCTTTGCAGAGGCACAGAAATTGGTACTGGAAGGGTTAAGCTGATGTGCTGGGATGTTCCTCTCTCCTCTTGATCTCCAGCTCTTGTCTCTGTTAAACATCTCCCCCTCTCTTTTAGGTTCAGCTCCTCTTTTACAAGGCTGGGCTGGGTTTCAGGCAGCCAGGAGCCATCTCCCATCCATTAGGGCTCTGTGACAGCAGGTACCGACCGGGGGCACTTCAAAAGGACCCGTCCCCACCTCCCCTCCCTCCCCAGCTCTGACAGCTGCCCCGTGTCTTTACAAGACTCATCTGCCCCCCAAACAGACCCATTTTGGGGTCCCAGCAGAGCTGCCCCAGTGGGCACTGCTGTTTTTAGGGGCTGCTTGCCCAGAGCCCTGTGCAGGGCAGGCTCAGCCCCTGAGCAGGAGCTGGGGATGCTCTGTTTTATCAAATGCTGCTGACCTCTTACCCTGCACCGGGCCAGCCAAGGCTGGATCATGTCTTGGCTAATCACCAGAGCCCTGAGGGCTGCACCCAGCCTCACTTTCTCAGCCTGCCTTCCCTTTTTTTTTAATCTTTTTTTTTTCTTCCTCTTCTTTCTGCATTTTCCCTCCTCTGTGCTGACTCAGCCTCACGTCTCTCACATCGTTACCGGCTGCCATCCCTCACCCATCCCGTGCATGCTCCCTGTCCATCTGTCCATCCCCTGGATGGGCAGGACAGCTCTGCTCGTGTGTGGTCTCACCTGGGGACCCCTCCTGCCCGGGCACCAGGCACTGATAACAGTGACAGTGGCCAGGGACATCAAACAGGACATGCAATGGTGGCTTGGATGATGCCCAGGAGGTGCCAGTGTGTTACCTGGGCAGGGAAAGAGACAATTTATTTCTTTCTTTCTCTCTCTCTCTCTTTCTCTCTCTCTTTCTTTCTCCCTACTATTTTTAAGCAATATTCTAAAGCGTATTTTAATTTTTTTAATTGCTTCCTTTCTTTCCAAAAATCTATTCATTCTGCCCTCAAAAAAAAAAACAAAAAACCAAAAAACAAAAAAACCAAAAAACCCCAGAATAATAAACCCTGCTATTTTTTAAGCAATGTTTTTAAGCATTATTTTTTTTATTAATTGCTTCCTTTCTTTCCAAAAGTCTATTCATTCTGCCCCTCAAAAAACAGAGTAACAAAATAACCCTATTTTTAAGCAATATTTTAAATTTTTTTAAATTAATTGCTTCCTTTCTTTCCAAAAATCTATTCATTCTTCCCCCCCCAAAAAAAAACGGAGTAATAACTCTGCTATTTTTAAAGCAATATATTTAAGCAATATTTTTAATTTTTAACATTTTTAATTGCTTCTTTTCCAAAAATCTATTCATTCTGCCCCCCAAAAAGCAGAGAAATAAATAACTCTGCTATTTTTAAAGCAATATATTTAAGCAATATTTTAAATTATTTTCTATTTTTTAATTGCTTCCTTTCTTTCCAAAAATCCATTCATTCTGCCCCCCCAAAAAGCAGAGTTATAAATAACCCTGCTATTTTTTAAGTTGCTGAGAAGTAGTTAGAAACAAATCTGGAAATGTGGAGGCATGAACACACAGAAGCTCCCAAGCTCTGCCTGCAATTTCTTTGAATTATTTGTTTTTCCCAGAAATAATAGTGTAAAACCCTCACCTTCCTCAGAATCCTTTTGCCAAACCCATTTATTTCCAGAATTGGCTTCAGCTGCTGCAAAGCACAAACCCCTCACCTGAGCAGGTTTGGTAAGGCACCCCTGGATTTGCAGTGAATCCTGTCCCAGGTGATGGCTGGAGGGGCTGCAGAGCTCTGGAGCCTGCCCAGGAGTGCTCAGGGAGCCCTGCAGGGATCAGGGGCTCTGAGTTAATTTGCATTAATTAGCTACCGGGTGATTGAGGCTGCAGTGCCAGGTCACTGTGGGGCACTGCCACTGCTCCCTGTGCCATTCCAGAGCTCGGGTTTAGGGCTTGTCCTTGTAAATCAGTGCCAAAACTTCCCTGAGGGGCAGGGCAGGCCAGGCTGAGGCATGGACAGGCACCTGTGGCTGGGTCTCATCCCAGCTGCACCTGCCAGGGAGCTCCTGGGGACATCTGGTGGCCCTGCTGGAGCCCCTCTGTCTTGCAGGACCCTGCTGCTGGGAATTTCTCCTTCAGGAATAGCTCCTGGGGAATTGCTCTGCCAGAACAGCTCTTAATGTGAGAATAATTACAGCTTTTTAAAGGCAGAAATAGATTTGGGCCCGTGCAAGACCCTGGGGAGTTCTTCCAATCTCCCCCTAGGAATGCTGATATTTTTACTTTTTTCTGTGCTTTTAAGGGAATTACCCAAAGGAGGCCACTCTCCTTTCAATTTATGGGATCAGTGTTTAAATAGGGCTTGACTGATAATTCAATTAATTGATTCAGTTTGTGGCTGGTCTGAAAATGGCTTTTTCAGGGCTCTCTCACTGCCCCAGCACTGATGGCTCTGAGCACCACAAAACACAGGACCCAGGCATGTGTGGGGTGACACAAGGAAAGGTGAGCAGCATTCCCTGCTCCAAATCCCTCCCCCAGCCCCTGCTGGATTTTTCCCCCTGCTGATCCCCAAACACACATGGAATGTCAGTGGCCGCCTCCTCCCTCTCCCCAAATCTTGTTTTCAGGTGGGGAAACTGAGGCACTTGTGAACAAAATGAGCCTCCTTAAACACACCCAGGGCACTAAAGGCAGACTTTAGCCAGTAAAATAAATCTGAATTGTATCATCCAGTTTTTAGGCTGTTGGAGAAGACACAGGTCCCTCCACAAAATGAAATAACATTGCCAAGGAGTTCCTTGTGCTGTCAACACTTCTGCCAGCTAAACAGCAAGAAATCCAAATTCTGGCAATTAACCCCTCCAAAAATTGAATGTTAAGGAGACAAAAAGGCCAAACTGGGGCTTGGATCTCAGAGTGCTGAGCCCTCATTTTGCTGAGCAGGGGCTGCAGCCACAGCAGCCATCCCAGAGAATCCCTGTCCATCTCCATCTGCCCAGCAGTGACAGAGATGGATGATGGTGCTGCTGGGAACGTGCTCTCAGGCTGGGGCTGTCCTCCCAGGACAAAGCTGGAGGCTTTAGGAGCCCCTGATGAAGATGTAAGAGCCTGTTTGACACGCCAGCTCTTTTGTTGGGGCACTGGTGGCTCGTGCCACCCGCCTGCCATGCCGGAGCCACCACGCTCCTGCCCAAAAGGGTCACAGGGACTCATGGCCCTTTCTCTGCCCACACAAAAAGCTGGGCCAATAGGAAATCTGCCCAGAGAAAAGCTTCAAGGAGCATTTTTGGGGAGACATGGGGTAAAAAGATCAGAAAATAACCAGGGTGTGTAACAGCAGGGAAGGATGCAGGGAGAAATGTTTGGTCACCCTGCCAAAGTGGGGAAGGATGAGCATGATGCCTCAGGTTTTAGCTTTTATATTTTTCAGGTTCTGTGCTGCTTTAGTGTGTAGTTCTGAGCTTCATATCAGGGGATGGTGAGCTCTCTGCACAGAGTAGGGAGACAAAACAATTCCTTCTCCAGTTTGGGCCAAGGACAAATGATCCAAATTTCAGGCCCAAGAGCATAAACAACATGGACTGAATAGAGAAAAACAAGAAGGATTGGACTTCATAACCTAAAGCTGTAAGTGGACAATTAACTCCAATATGCAAATGGAGCAGAACTTAGAAAAGTGAGAGACCTTGTGACCAGCTATCCATTTTGTGACCAGTTTTGTTCACCTTGGGTGTAGCCCTGGCTGGGCTCTTGTGCTGCCCAGGGTGGATCCATTTAAGCTTTAAATAAATCCCTGCTTTATTCTTTAACCCTGTCTTGCACCTGTTTTAGGTCAGCCTTCCCAAGACATCAATGTCTGGTGACTCTGCTGGGACAGAAGGCACCTGGAAATGCCCTGGAGCAGAGCAGAGGAACATCCAGGCACCAGGCATTCACAAGGCATCAAACCAGGAGCAGACAAACCCCAGAGGGGCAGAGCTGCTGCCCCTGAAGGAGTTAATTCCCCGAGGAGTGCACTAAGTGGTCAGCAGCCCAATAAATTAGGGCCTGGAAAGACAAACCCCAATCATCATTAGTCACGGCTCATTGGCCTGTTAAGGCTCCTCAGCCGAGTTTATCTCTTCCCTCCTGTCCAGCCACTGCCATATTTCATGCTCTGAAAACAGCTGACCCCGGGGGTCAGCCAAATGAAAGCCCCATTCAACAGCTCCTCCAAGGGCTGGCCAAGGAAAAAAACAACCGAGGTCAGAATTCCCCAGGGCTGCAGCAGCCCAGGGCCTGCTGCCCCACGGCCCCGGTGCCCAGGACATGTTAATCCTCCAGGGATCATGGGGGTCAGGCAGGGCTGGCAGGAACAGTGGCATAATTAGGTGAGGGTGACCTCCATAAAACTGTAATGGGCTTCCAGAGGCTGGCCACGAGCAGCTCGTGGTGCTCTGCACCCATTGCTGGCTCTGGGGGAGCTGGGACTGGCCCTAGGGATAGAGAGAGGCCCAAATGTTGGTTTTGCTGTGGGTATCGAAGCACAGGGTGTCAGCACTCAGGGCAATGTTAGTGGGAGGCATTTTGAAAGAAAGGAGTGAGGGGAATGTCTTAATTTCCATTAAAAGAAAAAGGAAAAAACAAACAAGGTCAAAATTCCCTAGGGCTGCAGCAGCCCAGGGCCTGCAGCCGCACAGCCCCAGGCCGCGCTCGGTGCCCAGGACATGTTAATCCTTCATGAGGTCAGGAAGAGCTGGCAGGAACAGTGGTATAATTAAGTGAGGGTGACCTCCATAAAACTGTAATGGGCTTCCAGAGGCTGGACACGACCTGCTCTGTACCCGTTGCTGACTCTGTGGCTGCTGAGAGTGGCTCAAGGGATGGAGGGAGGCCCAAATGTTGGTTTTGCTGTGGGCATCGAAACAAGGGTGTCAGCACTCAGGGCAGTATTAGTGGGAAGTGTTTTAAAAGAAAGGAGTGAGGGGAATGTCTTAATTTCTAATAAAAGAAAAAAACAACCAAGGTCAAAATTCCCCAGGGCTGCAGCAGCCCAGGGCCTGCTGCCCCAGGGCCACAGGAGTGCCCAGGACATGTTAATCCTCTGTGAGGTCAGGCAGGGCTGGCAGGAACAGTGGCATAATTAGGTGAGGGTGACCTCCATAAAACTGTAATGGGCTTCCAGAGGCCGGCCATGAGCTGCTCTGCACCCACTGTTGGCACCTTGGCAGCTGGGAGCGGCTCTAGGGATGGAGGGAGGCCCAGATGTTGTTTTTGCTGCAAGCATTGAAGCACAGGGTGTCAGCACTCAGGGCAATTTTGGTGGGAAGTGTTTTGAAATAAAGGAGTGAGGGGAATGTCTTAATTTTCATTAATTTCCATTAAAAGAAAAAGGAAAAAACAACCAAGGTCAAAATATCCCAGGACTGCAGCAGCCCAGGGCAGCCTGCTAGCCCAGGCCCAGGACCACACTAGGTTCCTAGGTGGGTCTGGCAGGAACAGTGGTATAATTAAGTGAGGGTGACCTCCATAAAACTGTAATGGGCTTCCAGAGGCTGGCCATGAGCTGCTCTGCACCCATTGCTGGCTCTGGGGGAGCTGGGAGTGGCTCTAGGGATGGAGGGAGGCCCAAATGTTGCTCCCTTGAAGTCCAACTCCTGTTTCACCAATCTCTTGGAAGCCAAACTCCTGTTTTAGCAGCTATGGAAGTCAAACTCCTGTTTTAACAATACCTTGAAGTCCAACTCCTGTTTTACCAGTCACTTGGAAGCCAAACTCCAGTTTCAGCAGCCCTTTGGAAGCCAAACTCCAGTTTCAGCAGCCCTTTGGAAGCCAAACTCCTGCTTTCCAGCCCTTTGGCTGACAAAGCAGCGTTCCTTTTAGGAATTCAAAGCTGTGCCAATATCTGGGACCAGGGAATCCTCATGGAGGCAGCACAGGTGTTAATTTCTGGAATTGCAGGTTTTCCTGCAGCAGCAGCAGATGCTGGTGCTGGAATGTGCCTCTTTATCCCACTCCATGAGCAACCTGTGCATCTCCAGGTGCTGACAGCTATTTAGGCTCTGGAGGAAGATGTTGGACCCTGGAATATCATTTTCCTGGAGCTGGAGGTCAAATGTGGGGCTGAGCCCACGTTGCCATCTGTGTCTCTATTAAGGAAGGGTTTCAAACAGTTCCCCCAATAACTCTGTCACTGAGCACCATGAATCAGGAGCTACTGGCTCAGGGCTTTTCCTTTTTTTCCAGGCAAGCAGAGGGAGGGGTGAGCATCAAGGAGAACACTGCTGAGATAATTCCTGCCCAAAGCAGCTCGTGGGGATCACATTTTAACCCAGCTATTTGTCTGTCTGTTTATTGCAGCGTGTCAGGGGATGTTTGAACACAAAGCAATAGAGATGATGTGATTTGGGACATCCAATCTCCCTGCTCCCTCCCTAATTACAGGGAGGATAATGATGGGAGGATGCCAGAGGCACGTGTGGAGCATCCCAGCCCTGGAGCTCTGCCACGGCTGGAGATGGAGCAGCTCCTGGCTCTGAGCACCATTTGCAGCCAGGGATGTGCAGGGTTTGGGGAAGCCAAGGCAGGAGTCAGAGCTCTGGAGGCAGCACGGGATGGTGAGGAGGGATGGGAAGGAGGGAGAGGTGTCCCCCTCCTCTGGAAGGCCCCTCTGTCTCCCAGAGGTGCAGGATGGGGTCCCTGGGAGAGGGGGCTGCCTGGGAAGCTCTGCCTGTGGGATTTCTGGAGCTCTGGAGTCTCTGTCTCTGCCCCCTTTATCCATCCAGGCTCCCCCAGCCCTGAACTCCTTTGCTGTGTAACTGGGGTGACTGAACTGGGCAGTGTCATCCTCATCCCCCTTCCCTGGCTGGGTCCACCAGCAAAACTTCAAACAACCAAAAAAAAAAAAAATCTGTTCTAGATAAAAATAGTCAGGGTTCCCACAAGATTATTTATTTCTTTACTTGGAGATGAGAATTGTGGGGCATTTTGGGAGAGTTTGCTGCAAAACCTGCATCCCACCAGCCTCTGTTCCCAAAGGAGGAGCCGTTTTGTCCATCCTGGATGCTGAGATGGCTCTGAGCCTCCAGCCATGGGGCTGGGGTGTCACCCCATGGGTGCCATCCCTCTCCTGGAGCTGCTGGAGCAGGCCTGGCCCTCCCAGCCTGCAGCAGAGCCCCGGGAGCTGAGCTGGGATATCCCAAACCCTGGCTGAGCACCCCAGAGCTCCCTCCCTGCTGAGCACAAGGTGTGCCCTGAGCTGGGATGGATTTGTTCTGCACAGGGAGGTGAAAATGGACAGCAAGGGAAGAGCCTGGGGTTGGCAGCAGGTGAGGCTTGGAATTCACATCCCTGAGTTCACAACCTGGGGAAAAGCAGCCCTGAGAGGGACAGAGAAGCTGGGACAGTGTGTGACATGCCTGCCTCTTTATTCCCTGGTATGTAATGAAGCCATTCATTAAAACATAATAACTAGCTGCTTCTGATGGGGTTTCCCATGTTGTTCCAAGGCAGGGCTGGGAGCTGCCAGGCTCTGCCTCCTCTCTCTGTGTCAAACATCCCTCCCTCCCTTTTTCTCAGGCAAAAGCAAAGACTATTTTCCTATTTTCCCTGCCTTTCCCTTCAGCCATCTCGCCCTTGCCAGGCTATCAGTGCAGCTGAGGCTCCTTAAATCAGCTCCTCTGAAAGGCCTGGCTCAGCAGGGCACAGTGACAGCACAGCCCCAGCACTGGGAGCAGGCAGAGCAGGAGAAATGCCTGAGCAGGACAGCAAGCTCGGTGCTGCTGGAAAATTTACAGCCTCAGGCTCGGGCTCTGGGCCCCCTTTTTATTACATTTGACACCAGGCAAACGAGATTGATTTAGGCCTGCATTTGCAGCTGCTCCAGCAGGGCTCTCTCAGCTCCAAAGAGCACAGGGTTGGAAGAGGAGCCACGGAGATGCCGGCTCTGGCCGTCAGCAAATCCAGCAGATCCAGGCAGACAGGGCAGGCGATATTTCATCAGCTTAGGGTGGGATTTAGCTGTCCTGCAGAGCCCAGGGAAAGGAGCACAGCCAGCATTTCCCCAGGACTGGGGGAGTTAGCTGCATCTCCACTCTCCTCTTGTCCCCAGGTAATTTTTAAGCTGTGTTTGCTGGCTCCTTCTATCATCCTGCTTTGCCAGCATGGAACCATGGAATGTCCTAAATGGGGAGGGAGCCACGAGGATCTCTGAAATCCAACTCCTTGCTCTGCCCAGGACAACCCCTCAATCCTACCATGTCCCTGAGAATGTTGTCCCAACAATTCCAGACATGGGGCTGGGGCCACTCCCTGGGCAGCTGCACAGAGACTTCAATAGCTGGGTGGATTTCTGTCACAGACATGTTTTATGAAAAATCCTTTCCTTTGGATTTTTTCCTCCTGAGAAGCTGAGAGGCCTCGGGAACAAAATGTAAACAATGATTATCTGCTGCTGTGGAATGCAACAGGTGCATCTGGGATTGTTCTCATGTGGTTGTTTCTAATTAATGACCAATCACAGTCAGCTGCCTCGGACTGTCTTGGTCACTCACAAGTCTTTGTTATCATTCCATTCTTTCTCCTTTGCTTGCTACCCTTCTGATGAAATCCTTTCTTCTATTCTCTTAGTATAGTTTTAATGTAATATATATCTTAAAATAATAAATCAAGCCTTCTGAAACATGGAGTCAGATCCTCATCTCTTCCCTCTTCCTGGGACCCCTGTGAACACAACCTCAGATTTCTCCTCCTGAGGCTCTCTGGGAGGATGAAATGGGGATGTTGGAAGCAGGACAAGCTGCCAGGTGTTGGGTTGGAGTTCTCCAGAGGTCCCTCCCAGCCTACACGCCTCTCCAAATGCTGGAATTAAATGTCCTGAGAGATGCAGCTGCCTGCAGTCACCGTGATTGGTGTTGGGATGCTTCTTTTTGCTTGAATGATTTCACACCTGGCACTTCACCCCTGCCCTCTCTCCTGCTCTGCCCCCAACTTGTCCACTCTTCTTCCAAAGCAGAATTCTGTGAAGTTTTGTTGTTTCCAGGCTGCATTCCCACCCCTTATCCTCTCTCCTAGGAAAAGCTTCCCCTTGTGTCTCACCCCTTCTCCCCTCTCCATGCTTGAGCTGTCATTCCTTGTCCTATTTCAGTTCCACTATTCCGCTCCTGAACACACTCAGGTTGGACATTAGGAAATATTTCTTCCCTGAAAGGGTGGTCAGGCACTGGCCAGGCTGCCCAGGGCAGTGGTGGGGTCACCAGGGACTTAAAAGCTGTGTGGATGTGGCACTTGGGGACAAGGATTAGTGGTGGCCTTGGTGCTGGGGGATGGTTGGATGTGATGATCCCTGAGGGCTTTAGGATCACAAAGGTTAGCATCTTTGCTCATGCCTGTGATTCTGCGGGCATGTGCAATGTTCCTGAGACCCTTTAAAAGCAGGATGGGGTTTACAATCCTCGGCTGGGCTTTGTGGTGTCGCCAGTGAGAACCGCCTGGAGCATCCCTTCCCAACCTTCCCAAAGCTGGGAGCTCCACATCCCCATTGTGCTGCCCACCCTGCCCAACCAGAGAGCTTCTCCTGGGCCTTGCCTCCTCTGGCTGGACTCTGCTGATGGAATCCTGTGATCCCAGATGTAGGAACCAGGACATCTCCTCACCCATCTGCTCCCCCCCAAGTCCTGTATTTAATCGCCAGCTCTCAGCTTTGAGTGGCAATATTTGCTTGGGCTCTGAGCCATCTCTGCCCTCTCCAGCATGGAGGTGGCAGCTGGTTCAGCAGAGCTGCTGGGGCCCTTCCCTGCCCTGCATCCCGTAATTGGTCAAGTTTAACGTGGCTCCTCCACTTGCAATTTGTCAGGGCTTTATCTGAACATCTGCATCCCGGCCTCTTATTAAGCCCTTAGAAAAATAGAAGTGTCTGATGCCTGAATAGCTTTAAATTTGGAAGCAGAGTGGGAGTAGATGGGAGAAAATGCATTGCCCTTGATGTAATCACCAGAGGAGGACAGTTCTGAACAATGACCAGATCGTCCTCGCCCCGACGATGACAGCAATTTCTGACTTATCACCCCCCAGCACTATATTAAGGCACTGAGATTACAGTGTTATTCATTAGCACCACATCTGCTGGAAATCAGCGTGGGGAAGGCTGCTGAGGGTGCTAAAAACCTTCAGGATGGCACAGAGAGAATACTCCCCCAAAAAGGGAGAATTATGGCCCTCCCCTGCTGGGGTGGCTCAGTGCTGATGAGCCATAAACACGTGGGGCAGCCTTGGATGAGCTGCTGGGGACAGGGGACACTGAGAGCAGCAGGTCCCAGCCTGCCCACTCTCTTCCTTTCCCCCTGCCTGCTCCAAGTGCTCTCTTCTCTCCTGGCACAGCTCTTTGCATGGCACATCAGGTTTAACCCACATCACCCTTCACTGTCACACCATGGGATGAAGATCCCGTGTCCTGCGTTTTGAGGCTCTCAAAGATTCTGTCTCAATCCAGTCATACAAGAAAACTTTGGTTCATGACAAATCCAGAGTGATAAAGGAACTTTCTGCCATTTGTCCTGCCTTGCACAGAGACCTGCCCTGAGGGCTGCCCCAAAAAGCCTTCAGCTTTCTCATATTCCTCTGACAGGTGAACTAAACTCATGGATAACTTCAGGAGGAACTTCCTGATTTTGTTTCCTGCCTGGCCTGTTGAGCAGCCAAACTTCATGGCTCTCCTGGTTTATAGGCTGCAGGAAAACCCCTTGCAGCAGAATTTGCTGATTCTGAGGTTCAGCAGTTGCAGCAAGATTTAAACCATTCTTCAGGACCACTCCTTGGCTTTTCCAAGCAATTTCAGCCACCCAGAGAACAAGGCATCAGGAACATTAGGGCTCCAAAGGTATTTCATGGCCTTGTGGCTAAAAATGCAGAACAGGCTGTGAACTGTGAGGATCTCCTGGAGCTGCCATGGTGGATTTTCTTCTCTCCAAAGTCTGAAGGTGACTCCTGAGCCATGGTGGATTTTCTTCTCTCCAAAGTCTGAAGGTGATTTCTGAGCCATGGTGGGTTTTCTTCTCTCCACAGTCTGAAGGTGATTTCTGAGCCATGGTGGATTTTCTTCTCTCTGAAGTCTGAAGGTTTCTGAGCCATGGTGGGTTTTCTTCTCTCCAAAGTCTGAAGGTGGTTTCTGAGCCTCTCCAGGCACCGCAACCCACGGCAGCCACGCTTTGATTCCCAGGGATGATGTGGAGGATGAGGAGCACTGCTGGCAGGCACTGTGCTGATGTGTGGCTCTGCACGAGGGCTCAGAAATCGCATCCAGCCTTCCCTCAGGAGCCAGGGCCGCTGATCTGCAGAACCTCAGCTCGAGGAGCTTTCAAAGGACCGTTTCAGCAGCTGGTGTGAACCATCCATCAGTGCTCCTGTCTTCGCTCTAACCCGCTCCATTCTGGGCTGCCTTAATTCAGTTATGATGAAATTTCGAGCAACTGCTCCTGACAAATGAGACTTCCTCTAGTGGGTTGCTTCTTTAAACTGTTAACACATGCTTAAATATTGTCAGAGCTCAGAAGGAGAACGTTTTAAGTTCCCAAAGTTCCTTCATTATCAAAGGCAGCTGCTGGCGTGCAGGGGATCCCTGCTGCCCAACTGTGCATCCATGGGAGAGTGTCCTGGCAGGGATCCTACAGTTATAGGGACGAAGGCTGCTGTCCTGGAAAAGGGGCTGGAGGTTACAACAGCAGGGGTGGGGAACTGTCCACAGGCAGAAGAGGAAAGGGGTGGAAATGCAGAGTGGACAATGCTGACTTCCAGGATGTGAAGGGAGTCTACAAAGAAAAGATGGGGAGGGAATTTTTACAAGAGCCTAAAGGGACAGGACACAGGGAATGGCTTCCCACTGGCAGAGGGCAGGGTTAGATGGGAGCTTGGGAAGGAATTGTTCCCTGGGAGTGTGGGCAGGCCCTGGCACAGAGGCTGTGGCTGCCTCTGCATCCCTGGGAGTGTCCAAGTGGACAGGGCTTGGAGCCACCTGGGATAGTGGAAGGAGTCCCTGCCACAGCAAAGGTGGGATGAGATTATTTGAGATGAGCTTTAAGATCCCTCCTATCCCAAAACACTCTGGGATTGTGTGGCTTAGCACTTCTCCCCATTCCACATGGACCTCAAGGAGCTTTAGCTTCCAAGGAAAGTCTTGCAATGAGAACAAAGGTTTTGTGCAGCCCCTCTCCCAGCTCAGCTGCCATGGCTGCTCAGCCTGTCCTGCAGAGAAAGGAACCCCAGGAGATTCCCCTTCTGCTCCTCCCAACCTCCCCCACCCCAGTTTCCACTGGTGCTGCTGTGACAAGCATCTCTGGAGGACACCAGGAGCTCTGGTGGCTAATCCTCATTAATTGATTCACCAGGAGCGAGGAAGAATCCAATCCAATTAGAGATAAATAATTGATGCCATCGAACGGCGAGATTGGGGCGTTATTGATCACGGGCACGAGAGGGGCTGACAGCTGTTCCTGGTGTCAGAGCCACGGAGCCTGAACTGAGACAATGACCCCTCAGCAGTGCCAGGGGACACCAGCCCCACGTGAACCATCTGAGCTCTGCACAGAGGAAACCACTTCAATCCTTTAATCCTTGGCCTCTGACCACACTGAGTGCCCTGAAACCTGCAAAGCTCAAAGGATGCCTGAGGTATCAACAGGAGGCAACTTTTATCCCTGGGAGCTCAACTTTAGTCTTTAAATTGACATTGGTCATCCTACTAAAGCCATATCCTGGACAGGAATGAGATGTCCCCTCCAGAAGCACCAGGGAGGAGCTTTGTTGGACAAGTAGGACAGGATGAGAAATGATTCTGCTGCAGCTTTGTGGTTTGGTGGCTCCAGACAACATGGAAGGGAGCAAGAGGGAAAATGCTAATAAGAACATGGCCTTAAAGGTATCCTATAATGGGAAGAAGAGGTTGGGGGTTGGGGTGTGTGGGGTGAGGATTCCTTTCCTGGGGATTGCTCCTCTGGGTCTCCCTAATGGAGGGGCATTTCAGGAGCTGGGGCTGGAATGTGGCCAAGGAGGATCAGAAAAGTTTGGTCTCTGCCCACCCCATCCTTTTCAGCATTTTAATGGCTGAGGAATTGTTGAAAGCATGTGAACCAGATGGAGATTTACCCCCAGCTTTGGTGCAAGTTGGATTAGGCCCAATGGGACTGGGTCCTCACAGAGCTCAGGGAGAAGGGGGGAAGCTGTAAGAGGTCCAGAGAAGTGAGGATTGCTCACTGATATCCCCTTGGCACGAGCACATGGTGATTTCAGGCAAAGGAAATCTGTTATTTCCACTCCAGGACATTTATTTGGGTCAGGGTAGGGAAATTTGATTTATTTGCCAACATCCCACCGGGCTGGTAAAATTATAACTCCCACACATGATTCTGTGTGTATCCTGACCAGTGCCTGGCGACTGTGTTTATTACACTTGGCCACTCAGAGTTCTCTCTCTGTCCCCTCTCCTAAATTCACTGGAGTGAGTTTGCCCTGAGGGCTGCCAGGACCTGTAAAACCACGGAGAGGGGCTGGAACCAGAGGGATCTGCTGGTCCCCAGCTCCCTGCAGAGCTTCCAGAGCACAGCCTGCAGAGGGGAAACACCACAGGTCCTGTCCTCTGCTCAGGGACTCATTCCATGCCTCACCTGCCAGGGATGGGAGCTGTTCCCAGCATCCCAGAATGGGTTGGGAGGGACCATCCACTGCCACCCCTGCCATGGCAGGGACATCTCCCACTGGCCCAGGTGGCTCCAAGCCCTGTCCAGCCTGGCCTTGGCCACTGCCAGGGATGCAGGGGCAGCCACAGCTTCTCTGGGCACCCTGTGCCAGGGCCTGCCCACCCTCCCAGGGAACAATTCCTTCCCCATCTCCCATCTAAACCTATTCTCTGTCAGCTTGAAGCCATTCCCCCTCATCCTGTCACTCCAGTTCCTGGTGAACTGCCCCTCTCTGGTTTCCTTGCAGCCCCTTCAGATGTTGGAAGGCTGTTCTGAGGTCTCCTCAAGCTGCTCCTCTCCAGCCCCAGCTGTCAGCCTGTCATCACTCTCAGAGCTGCATCTCCCACGGGAGCAGGACATGGATTTCCCCAGGCTGGGCTGATGATGATTTCCCTTGTGATGATCCAGAAAGGTGCAGGGCAAAGAGGACCAGCATTGTGAAGATGCACTTCATTGATGAGAGGACAAATTCAGATTTCCAGGTTGGATTTCCAGGCTGGATGAAAACAGAGGCAGTGGATTGGAGCCTGTCAGCCAGGCACTGATCTCTGCTCTCTGGGGAGCAGGGACAGCACACAAAGCATGGCTGCAGCTGTGCCAGGGCAGTTTTGGGGTGGATACCAGGGAAAGGTTCCTCTCCCAGAGGGTGCTGGGCACTGCCCCGAGGCTGCCAGAGCTCCAGGGGCATTTGGACACCACTCCCAGGAACAGGGTGGGATTGCTGGGGTGTCTGTGCAGGAGACAGGCTCAGGATCAATGATCCAACTCAGGATATTCTATAACCCAAATGGAGCTTTCTAGCCCTACATTCCCAGCTCTGGGCCACAGCCTTCACTCTTGGCTTCCCAAGCCCCAGAACCGCCTTGTGAGCTGCACTGGACCTTATTAATTTGAACCTGTGCCACCCCCTGCTCTCAATTACCCCTGGCTCAGGGATTGCTGTGGGTGTGTCAGCACCAGGGTGCTGAGAGCTCCAGGCTCCTGCCTTGGACTGGCTGAACTCTGCTGCCTCTGCATATTAGGATTGGCCTGGATTTTTTTTCTAGGCAGGAAAAAGGTTGTTCTGCTGCTCTGGCACCATCATTGTAACAACCCCCAAGAGTCACTCTGAGCACTCAAGCTCCTGCTCTAAGGAAGGAGAGAGTTTTCCTTTGTATTTATCCCCCGCAGCACCAGACTGCTCCCTGTGCATTCTGCCAGCACAGCATCTCCATCCCCAGCAATCCAAGGGGAAAGAGGTGCCAGGATCTAAATCCAAACCCTGCTCCAGCTCCATCCCTGCCCGGGGCTGCGTGTGAGCTCTGGGTGCCAAAGGCAGCCCCAGGGTGCTCAGAGCTCCAGGATCCTGCCTTGCACTGGCTGAACTCTGCTGCCTCTGCATATTAGGATTGGCCTGGATTTTTTTTTTATTATTTTTCCAGGCAGGATAAAGGTTGTTCTGCTGCTCTGGCACCATCATTGTAACAACCCCCAAGAATCACGAGCGACTCTGAGCACTCAAGCTCCTGCTCTAAGGAAGGAGAGAGTTTTCCTTTGTATTTATCCCCTGAAGCACCAGCCTGCTCCCTGTGCATTCTGCCAGCACAGCATCTCCATCCCCAGCAATCCAAGGGGAAAGAGGTGCCAGGATCTAAATCCAAACCCTGCTCCAGCTCCATCCCTGCCCAGGGGCTGCGTGTGAGCTCTGGGTGCCAAAGGCAGCCCCAGGGGCAGCCCCTGCCCTGCCCTTGCTGGAGATACTGCATTAACTCACGTTCAGGGAGGGATAAAAGCAGAGGGAAATCAGCTCCCAGCCTGACCTGGGGCTGGCAGCACCCTGTGGAATTGCTCCCTTTTCTGCTGCAGCACACACTTCCAGGTAACAGCTTTGTCCATGGAAACGCAGCAGCTTTAGGAGGAGCAGGTGCTGTGCAAAGGCAGCAGCAGAGCCCACAAATGGAAAACTCCCTCACAGGCAGATGGGAAACCAGTCCTGCTCCCAGGGAAGAGAGCTGGGGGAGGTTTGCTCCCACCGAGGAGGTGCTGGCTGCAGAGATTTGCATATTGAGTGACTTCATGCACATCCACTCACCCACTTCCTTCCCCAGCCTCGCAGGGATTGCTCATTATTTGTTTTCACAGCTAATTAAAGCCTCCCCGAGCTCAGCCCCCTGATTAGGGAGAGGAGCTGAGCCCAGGAGCAGCCAGAGTGGAGGATGCCCCAGCCCACAGGCTGACCCCAGCCGCTCTGCAGACCCCACGCTGCAGTTGGGACATTATTTACCCCGATATTGCAGCGCTCTCCTAAAATATATTGAAGGAGAGATTGGGAAAATGAAGTGTAGAAGATTTATCCTGCACTAGAGGATTTCAGCATCCAAGAAAGCCAGAGAGTCCAGTCCCTCAGACTTAATAGAAACCTCCTGCTTTATTAATGTTGCCTGATTTTTTTTTTATTATTTTTTTCTCCTTGTCCACAGGTCCTGGGCAGAAAGTCAAAGCTGTATTTGAGGAGCTTTCCTGGAGGTTTTCATTAATAATAAGGCCAGGGAATCCACTGCAAATGTAAAAATAATAGATTTGAGAGCCCTAAAAGGATGGAGATTTACTCACTGTGGAAATATTAGGGAGAAAGTGGGAGTGGGAGGTTCCCAGGGCTCTGGAAGCTGCTGGCGGTGCGAGAGGAGGGAAGATTGCCTCCGAGCGGCTCTGCAAGGCAGCTGCGACTGCTCTGCCGAGCACCGAGCTCCCGGAGCCCTGGAAATTGCTGAGAAACGGAGAATTTCCTTCCCGGGGTCACGGGAAAAGGAGGATGGGGAGCTTTCATGGGGCAGGGTGGTGCTGATGCTGGGCAGGTCAGGAGGGACACACAGGCATGGGGATTGAGAGAGGGATTGCTGATTCTCGCCGTGCCCAGCTCTTGTGGGGATGCTGGAACCACGTCCTCTCCTCCCTAGGGGCTGCTCCTGCACCCCACACTGGTCACAGGCCATGCTGCCACTGCTGATGGTGGCACTGGCATCAGAGCCGATCCCAGGAGCCCTGACAGCCACCAGCATCTCCACACCTGAATCCTGACACGTTTCAGGGAGTGCCAGGGTCCCAGCTCCAGCTGAGCCTTATCACCAGCTGGGCTCTGTGTACAAATCACAAACGGGGCAGGACTGCCAGGAACTGCCTTGAGCTGTTTGATTTTCCACCATCAGCCTCATTCCATGGTTATGACAATGGGACGATGCCACCAGCTCACATCTCAGCCAGCAGACACAGAACTCAATATCACAACTCACTTTATAAGTTTTTTGCCCAATCACACAAAGCAAAAGCACATTGACAGCAGTTCTATCCAATCACTGTAAGCACAGGTACCTTTGGTTAAACAATGCCTGCTTATTTCAGATACAATACCTGCTTGTGAGCCTTAAAACACAATGCACAGAGCTCCATTATTAAGCTTCAAACTTCCTAATATCTTGCTAGATAAACTTTTCTGTAGCTTAGGGACTTATTCTAGTCAAGTGTTAATACACAGATCATTGTTCTATTTGTCCTTGCTTTTCTACAATTTAAATAATTTTTCTGCTGACCAATCTCATGGCTTCTGCTTAGCTCTAATCACAGTTCTGCTGCCTCTGAGGCCTGCCTTCTGCAGCTTTCCCAAAACCCTCTGGTTTTGTGGATTCCCACAGAGCCTGGCCTCAGGAGCTCCTGCAAGGACGGAGCCCCTGGGCCTCACGGACCAGTGGCTTGAAGGGTTTGCCCTCCTCAGCCCACTCCAAAATAGAGGTAATCTTCTGGAGCTTCTGGGGATGGGCTGGTTTTACTGTGGAAAATGGGTTTAGGTTACTCTGGAAGGAGGAACCCAGCCTTTAACTCTGTGCCATCTTCCAGGTAGATGTGAGAACCCCCAACGGGAGCTTCCAGCTGAGCCCTCCGGACACCAGAAGCCTGGGAGATGGAGGCATCAGTGAGTTTTCCTCCATCTGGACAAAAAAGGCAGCGACGCCCATGGGTGCAGACGGAACCGACTGCAGCTCGGATGCCAAATGAGCCCTCCTAGGAATCCTGGGGAGCCCCTGGGAGCAGCATCCAGCCTGCCCCGGCGCCCTTCAGCTCCTGCACAGCTCCTCCCTCGGCGTTCTGAGCGCCCCCAGCCCCGGCCGGCTGCGCTGGTGGCCCGGGGGCTGCAGGCATTTTCCCAGCGCTCTAATCTAACAGCACCAGTGGGAATGTTTACAGCACGCTGCCACTTGAGGGCTTATCAGCCTCGCTGCCTATCTCCCAGCGGGCCAGGCTGATAAAGGGAGGGGCTGCTGGCACCCGGGGGAAGCGGCCGGAGCAGGGCATGGAGCTGGGGACCTGTCCAGGGAGCCCCTGTGTGTCACCGAGCATGTGGTGCAGAGATGGAGCAGAGCACAGCCTTGCCCAAAGGATCCCTCAGAGCGATTTGGGAACATCTCATGGAAAGGTGAAGGGGCAAGGAAATGCATCCCTGGGAGGATTAGAGGCATGACATGAAATCACAGATAATTTATGTGGGATCATCAAGTGATCCCAGCACTGCCAAGGCCACCACAAAGCCATGTCCCCAAGTGTCACATCCACAGGGCTTTTAAATCCCTCCAGGGGACTCCGTCACCACTGCCTGGGCTTGACAACCCTTGGTGAAGAAAATTTCCCTTTTATCCAATCTAAACCTCCCTTGGTGCGACCTGAGGATGTTTCCTCTTGTCCCGTTACTTGGGGGAAGGGTCTGACCTCACCATAGTGGGCAGCTCCAATATCTCTATCAAGGAAACCAACTGCTGGGACCTGCCTGCCTTAGGAACAGGTTTTCCTTAATTAGCTTAATGAGCTGGGGATAAACTCAGCTCAGCTGGGCTCCACCCTCTGCTTTGTGTTGGGGCTGCAGCGACTTCTGTCTGCGTGAATCCCACAGGTACATCTATCCCCCTTATCCCCCTCCAGAATTAGAGAATACTCGGGTATTTTTACCTTAAGGGTAGACAGGTGCCCCCTGTGTCTTTTTGCGGTCCCCGAGCAGCCCTGGTGCCGCTCCGGGCGTGGGACACTCCACGATTGCCCTCTAGCGGCCCCCGGCCCGGGCAAGGGGCGCTCCTGGCCCGGGGGTCCCGCTGCCAACCCCCCCTGTACCCCTGCCAACCTCCCCTGTCCCCCAGCCGGGACCTCGGCTGGCTCAGCGCAGCTCGCCCGGCGTGCCAGCACCCGCTCCCTATCCCCTGAGTGTCCCCTGGGCTGAGCCAGTGACACACGCCTGGTCTCCATCCCCTGCGTGTCCCCCGGGCTGTGCCAGCAGCACATACCTGGTTCCTGTCCCCTGCATGTCCCCTGGGCTGTGCCAGCAGCAGAGCAACCTGTCGCTGTCCCCTGGGCTGTGACAAGAGCACACACCTGATCCTCGTCCCCTGGGCTGTGACAAGAGCACACACCTGGTCCCTGTCCCCTCGTGTCCCCCTGGACCCTGTCTCTGTCCCCTGTGTGTCCCCCGGGCTATGACAGGACCAGAGCACCCATTCCCTGTCCCCTAGGCTGTGACAGGTAGCACACCGCCAGTTCCCGTCCCCTCGTGTCCCCCGGGCTGTGCCAGCAGTACACACCTGGTCTCTGTCCCCTATTTGTGTCCCCTGCGCTGTGACAGGAGCAGAGCACCCACTCCCTGTCCCCTGAGCTGTGCCAGTAACACAGCACCCACTCTCTGTCCCCCATGTCTCCCCTGAGCTGTGCCAGCAGCTCAGACCCTGTCGCTGTCCCCTGAGCTGGGCCAGGAGCACACACCTGCTCCCTGTCCCCTGGGCTGTGCCAGTGTCCCCTGGGCTGTGCCAGTGTCCCCCATGTGTCCCCTGGGCTGTGCCAGTGTCCCCTGGGCTGTGCCAGGAGCACACACCCGCTCCCTGTCCCCTGGGTTGTGCCAGTGTCCCCCATGTGTCCCCTGGGCTGTGCCAGGAGCACACACCCGCTCCCTGTCCCCTGGGCTGTGCCAGTGTCCCCCATGTGTCCCCTGGGCTGTGCCAGTGTCCCCCATGTGTCCCCTGGGCTGTGCCAGGAGCACGCACCTGGTCCCTGTTGCTGTCCCCGGGCTGTGCCAGTGTCCCCTGGGCTGTGCCAGGAGCACACACCTGGTCCCTGTTGCTGTCCCTGGGCTGTGCCAGTGTCCCCTGGGCTGTGCCAGGAGCACACACCTGCTCCCTGTCGCTGTCCCTGGGCTGTGCCAGTGTCCCCTGGGCTGTGCCAGGAGCACACACCTGCTCCCTGTCACTGTCCCTGGGCTGTGCCAGTGTTCCCCATGTGTCCCCTGGGCTGTGCCAGGAGCACACACCTGCTCCCTGTCGCTGTCCCTGGGCTGTGCCAGTGTCCCCCATGTGTCCCCTGGGCTGTGCCAGGAGCACACACCTGGTCCCTGTTGCTGTCCCCGGGCTGTGCCAGGCTCTGGCCATGTCCCAGGTTCAATGTCCCACACCTGGCTGTAGCCCCAGCACGGCTGTTGTGCCCCTACCCCACCCCATGGGGAGGTTCCCCCACGCAGGGAAGCTCAGAGTTGAGTTTTGGAGGGTGGTGGAACAGGGAATTCAGTTTGGAGTCCTCCCCAGCTTTATTTGAAGTGTGTTTTTGTAGAATCACAGAATTATTAGGGTTGGAAAAACCCTTTAGGATCATTGAGCCCAACCATTGCCCCAGCACTGCCCAGGTCACCACAACCCTCCAGGGATGGTGACTCCACAGCTTCCAGTGCTTAATAATCCTTCTGGTGAAGAAATTTTCCTTAATATCCAACCTGAACCTCCCCTGGCACAACCTGGGGCTGTTTCCTCTCCTCCTGATGGAGTTAGCTGGGAGAAGGGAATGATATTTTAATTAATTAGAGATAAGAAAGTGGCTGCTGCTCCTAGCAGGATCCCCAGATCCCACATGAGATCCAACAGAGATCCCAACACCAGAAACAGAAAAATTGAGAGGTAAACTCAGGGAATGAGGGAAGTTTGCACAGGGAATGGGCTTTGTGTAATTCCTGGGATTGAGGGAAAGATTGATGAAAGATGTGGATGCAGGGAGGGAGAGGCTGGAGAATCACTGTGGATTTTCAAGAGTGCTGGAAGAGCCATGCATGGCACATTTTGCCCATATTCACCCTCCCCCTTTATCTCAATACATAAGGACCTTTTGGAGAGCAAAAATATCCTGCTCTTGCCAGAGTTGTGTTCCCAAAGTGTTGTTCTGAACAAATCCCTCCTCTGGTGGAGCTGGATGTTGCTATTCTGGTCCCTGCAGTAACAGGAACCCTTTGTGTGACTTGTCAGGACCTGCTTCACCCCAGACATGAGATCACAGCCTCAGTTCTCATTTATAAATAAATAAATGTTCTCATTTATAAATAAATAGATGTGGTCCTGGCAGGGCTGGAGACATGGGGGAAGCCTAAAGGAACATTTCCTCCCTGGGGTGGTCCCAAAGGGCTGGGCAAGGGGAGAAGGTGCTGCAGGAGAGGGTGAAATGTGGTGTCAGCCCATCCTCTGCAGTTGTTTCTGGAGAGGTTTGAGATTTTGGGCTCTTCCTCCAGCCCTGGTTTATGGAGCACAGGGATGGGCAGCACTGGGATCCTGATCCTGGTGTGTCCCAGTGCCTGACATGGAAAAGGGAGAGGACATTATGGGAGACTTTGAAGTGTGTGGAAGTTTTTATATAAAGCTCCCACTAAAGAAAATCATAGAATTTTTTTTCAGGGGTAGAGAAGGTCTGGGAGCACATCACCAACGCATGCAAACCACAGCCCACACAGTGACACTGTGCACAAACTGCACCACAGGTGCCAGCTGAGGGATAAATCAAATGTGAGCTGTGGATTGCACAGAAAAATACAAGGACAGGGGGGAAAAAAACAAAAGGAGAGAGTGAGAAAGTGATGTAGAAAGTCAGAAAACCATGTGGGGGAAAAAACCCAACCCCAGAGCAATAATGGGGGAGAGGAAATAGTTGGGAGCAAGCAAAAGGAAGTGAAGCTCTTGCAGAGGGTTTATTGTTCTCACCTGGAGCATTTTATGTCCTCCATTACCTGAATGTGTCCCTGGGTGATTGCAGGGTTTCATTAACTCACTGTGTGAGCCCTCAGGGGTTTTCTGGCTCAGGACAGGCCCCAGAGGAGATCACCACTCAGAGCTCCAGCAGCCACAGCTGTCCCCAAGCCACACCAGCACAGGGGCTCAGTGTGGCTCTCCAGGCTGCAGGGCCAGAGCTGGGGGTGCTCAGGTGCTGTTGCAGGGTCCTGGGTGGTGTTTCCATCCTCTCCTGGAAGCTGCTGCCCCTTCAGAGCAGGACAAAGAACACCCCTTAAAGCTGATTTAGCCATGCAGGAATCTCTTGTGTCCCTTCCCACAGGCAGAGGGGAGGCAATGAGGAGGTGCTGATGGGCTGAACCCTGTGCCTGGATTGGGATTTTTCTCTCCCAGGGAGACCAGGGGTGAGAAGGTCTCATTTCTGAGCCTGCAGGCTCTGATTTTTGCCCCTCAGTGACACTCAGTGCTGTATTTTGTGCCTTCCAAACTGCAATCTGGATAACCCAGCCCCCCCTCCAAGGCTGATCTCAATCCCTGGCCAGCCCCATCCTCCCTGCAGCCTTCCAGCCCCCAAACCCAGTTCCCCCGTGCTGCCCAAGGCTCTGCCCTGCAGATCCCTCCTCCTGTGCCCTCCTGGGCTGCTGAGGTGCCCTTTCCATGGCCAGGCAGCCCAGCTGCTGCTCAAAGCCTGCTGTGATGCTGTGCCAGCCCTCTGAGCGTGGCTCAGGGCACCTCTCCTGCCCACCAGCCCGGGGGGGACCAGGAGCCAAGCCCTGGAGCACAAAGGGGGCTGTGTGGCTGCTGTTTGCCCTCCAAGACCTGCAGGAAACTTGGCAGGGAGAAAAAAGCCTTTAGAAGCTCCTGGGATAGCCAGGATTTAGGTTAAGCTGCTCTCAGGAATAAAGGGAATCTTGAGTGCGAGCAGGTATGGCAGAAGGGATGTGGGCAAAGGGGATTTGTCTCCATATAGCCAAGAGGAGCAGTTCACTGTGCAGAACTCAGTTTTTGTCCTCCTAAATCACCTTTGTCACCTGTGGGAGGCTAATCCTGCTCAACCTTTGGTTCCTGAGGGGGTCTGGAAAAAAAACACCTCAGCCACAAATTTTGAACCTGAATGTCTTTAACGTTAGATCATGGAGAACGGCAAGAAGAATGAAAAACCCCAAAAATCTCAGGGAAAGGAGGCATGGTGCATACATCTGAGCTGGAGAACAAAAAGGTGGCTGTTTGGAAAGAGGGGCAGAAGTAGGGTGAGCTTAAAGGCACAGAACATGGAAAAGCCTCTCCTTGGAGAAAGGAAGGCTCTATCCCTGTGGCATTGTCCCAGGACTCGGGGAAGATGAGCTTCCCTGGGGATGAAAAGCCCTGCTGTGAATTTATTCCCTGCAGAGGGCTGGGCCCTGGCTTCTTTCAGGCCTTGTGGTTAAGGGCAGGCTGTCCCCAGCCAAAGAACAAAATCAATCTCCACCCTGGCCTGACTGAGCAGGGCCTGAGCCTGCTGTGGGGCTGGGACATGGCCAGGAGGGTGGTGGTGTGTGCTGGCCAGGCTAGCACAGACCTGGCTTTGAGGGCCAGGAGCCTGCCAGGCAAGCCTGGATCTCAGCTCCCTCTGGGAATGCCTGTCCTGGTGGTCCAGCTCTCAGAGCCCCATTGTGAGCGTTCCCAGGCCAAGGAAGGCTCAGGAGGCTTTCCTACAGCATCTGTGTGAGGGGATTCTCCTGCTTGCTTAGGTTTTATTCCTTTACATTTGAACCTGGTTTGCCCTTGGAGTGTTTTTCTCCCACTCCTGATCTCCACTCACGAGCCCTTCATTAATTTTCCCCCTCTCCTCTGACTAACTACAGCAGGAAAGGGTGAATGAACAACTCCTGTTAGTGCCTGGCCTTTGGCACACCAAGAGAGCCTCTCCCAGTGCAGATCCCCTCTGTCCTGCTGGTTCTCCATTGTCTTCAGCTTCATCCTGCTGGCTCTCCATTGTCTTCAGCTTCATTCTGGTGGTTCCTCAAGGTGGTGGCTCAGGACCCTCCTCTCTGAAGAGTGTTTGTGTGTTGGAGCTGTACAAAAGTGCTCTTCTTCTGCCTTATTGCCTGCGTGCCCCAGTGCTGACGTTCTCCAGCTGTAACCTCAGCCCTGGGCTCTGTGGGGGGAAGGAATCCCAGCCTGCCCATGCTCAGCCCTGTGAGTGACACAGCTCTGGGAGCCAGAGCCAGCCCAGCAGCTGGGAGTGATGGCATCCCATGAAAGGCCTCCTGTCTGAATCCCTGGGGGCTCCAGGGAAGGCCTTGGAAGCACCAGCTGTCCTGGAAGCACCAACTGTCCTGGCCATGGTGGAACAGCTCTGGTTAAACACCCTGGAGTGCTGAGGGACTCTGTGGGGCTGCTCTGTGTGACCGTGTTCACAGGGGTCCCAGGAAGAGGGAAGAGATGAGGATCTGACTCCATGTTTCAGAAGGCTGATTTATTATTTTATGATATATATTATATTAAAACTATACTAAAATAATAGAAGAAAGGATTTCATCAGAAGGCTGCCTAAGAATAGAAAAAGAAAGAATGAATAACAAAGGCTTGTGTGTCAGACAGAGTCTGAGCCAGCTGACTGTGATTGGCCATTAATTAGAAAACAACCACATGAGACCAATCACAGATGCACCTGTTGCATTCCACAGCAGCAGATAATCATTGTTTGCATTTTGTTCCTCAAGCCTCTCAGCTTCTCAGGAGGAAAAACCCTAAGGAAAGGATTTTTCAGAAAATATCATGGCTACAGCTCTGCCCGTGGGTCCTGCCCATCTCCCCAGCCTTGCTGGCCAAGAACGTTCCCTGGGGGTCTCCAGCTCCCTGCTGCTCTCCTGGCCCTTGGCTGCTGCCCAAACTCCCTTTGTCCCCCAAACCCAGGGTGTCCTTTTGCCTCTTGTTTTCAGACATTGGACTTCCTGTGCCAGCTGCCCAGACTGCCTGAAACTGTACAACAAAGCCAGGCTGACACCATTCCCTGGAGGAAAGCAGCTCATGCCCCACGTTCCGTGCTCCCCCTTTTCCCTCCTCTGCCTCACTGCTCCCCAGGAAATCTCGTGCTGGGGATTTATGGTCACTGAAAGGGAGAAGGAGCCTGACCTGGGGCTGGCTTTGCAAGGCCTCAGGGGGCCTCAGGCTTTTGCAAGGCCTCAGCTCAGCTTTCCTGGAAGGTGTTTCTTGCTGGTGGCTGCAGGTGGGTGAGCCTTGCCAAGCTGAGGGGCAGCAGAGCAGTGAGAAGCCATGGAATTAGTTCAGGCACTTTCTGTGGGCAGAGTGAGGGCAGAACCAACTGGTGAGAGCTCTGAAGCTGAGGATGGCTCCAAGCACAGCTGGCCCAGCCGCAAGCTATTCTCAGGACAAAGTCACTTTTGCCACCAAATGTCCATATAATTTTATGGCTCTGGTCTATCCATCATGCCTAATATGAGGCTGTGTAAGCCAAGCTTAAGTAATGAGCTGTGGCAGGCTGTACATTTCTTGGTGATTATGGCATGTGTCATAAAGCAAAGAGCTGGAGGCAATAATCCCCTGGAAACACATTGCCCAGGGGTGTCTTGTTACCGTTCTGAAATAAAATTACAAATGAAAAAATAATGAAAACACTCAAGAACTCCAGCCATAGGTAGGGCAGGACTGTCAGGGAATCAATCCTCCAGCTCCAAACTGTGGGGATCATTTAGATTCAGTGTCAGTACCACTCTCCCAGCCCATCTCCAGGCCCTGGATGCTGCTGTTTCTGCCTCCAGAATCCTGGGAAAAGCAGCTTTTCCTTGGGGTGAGGGGTTCCCTGCACTCTGCTCACCCCCAGCTCACCCTGGGGGATTTTCAGGGCCTGGGGAGGTCTGCACTCCAAACCCATTCAGTAAAAGCTTCCTAGTCAGTGAGCTGGGTTTTGGTGGTCCCTTCCAGCTCAGGATATTCTCTGACTCCTCTTTTATTCCCTGCATTAAGGTGAAGCATCTGTGAAAAGTTTGGGATGATAATCTCTCCTTTACTAACAGGGCTGCAGGAACTGGAGCCTGAGAGAGGTGGAATCTCAGAATGGAGAGGCTGAGAGCACTTGGCTTTTCCTTGCTTCTTTTCCTGGCCTCCACACCTCCATCTACTCCTTTTCCAGGCAGCAGGGAGCTTTTCTTCCCAGAGAAAGCTGGGAATATCAACTCAGGGAGCTGCCTGCAGCACAGGGACGTGCCTGTCCTGCCTTTGGACACAGCCAGGAGGGACCCAGTTTGAGCCCAGTGGGGACCTCGGGCACCAGGTTGGGCTTGAAAGCTCTCAAGGATCCTCCTGAACTGGTATTTCTGTGACTCCACAGGAATTTGGTGCCTTTTGGACACCAAGTTGCCTCTCTTTTCCATGAAATCTCATCCATGAGGAAACCACTCTCACCAGTACCAGGCACTGGTTGTTCCATGGGTTTTTCTCTCTTTTTTCAACACTAAATAAGGGATTGATCCATCACCACCATCCTGCAGACAGAGGTTTGTGGGACGACTTTCACCACCACCACGTGAGTGATATCAACAATAATTTCTGTGGCTGTGCAGAGAATTCCAACTCAAAATTGGAAGAAGAGCAGAAGAACTGCTCCTGTTCTTCTCCCAGCAGAAGCAGAAGAAGATGTTGGGAAATTACAGCACAAGTCTTTCTTCTCTTTCTTCTCTTTCTTCTCTTCCTTCTCTTCCTTCTCCTCCTTCTCTTCCTTCTCCTCCTTTCCTCTTTTTCCTCCTTTTCTTTTTCCCAAGCTTAAAAGAAACACCCAACAAAGAGACCTTCTTTTTTTCCCTTCTCACATCAACAGGATTTGAGAAGTAATGAGAGAGGACCAAGATGTGTCAAATGCCATCCCAGAAAGGTAAAGTGGCTTTGATATTCCACAGGATCCAGGTTTGTTTGCAAATTTGGGGCTTTTCAGGACAAAATCTTTGTCATCATTTCAATTAACAGGAGCAGAGTCTTTTCTATCAAGTTTTTATTTAAGAGAGAACTCAAAAATCTTGGTGGAAAAATCTTTTCCTCCTCTTTTCCCTCTGTGGGAAAAATACAAGCTGAGGAATGCCAGTGCCTCAAGAGCTGACTGAAAACTGCAGTCTTTTAGTTTGAAAACACAAAATGAAATTTTCCCCTTCTGCAAAGCAATTAGAAACCAGCATTTTTCATGCAGAAAAATGGGAGAAAAGCAGTTAAGTGTGGAGAAAGTCTATAATGCTTCCTGACTCTGGGATTTATTTTTTTTAATAATTTATTTTAATAAAAATCTGCCATTTAACTAGGAGAAAATGTTTTATTTGGATTTTTGTATACATAGTTGACATTTACCAGCATCAGAATGCATTATGACATTTAATATATAATAATATGTCATTTTATATTTTAATATTCTTTAAACAAAATGGTCCAGTGAAATAATGGCCAAAGTGAAATGAAATATTCCAGCAGTGCCTCTGGAAAACTGAGGAAAAGCTTTGTCCCTCTTCAAAAATTTCAGAGAAATTGAGAAGTTCTTGCAAAATATTCTGATTTTGATCCAAGTGTGGGTTTGGAAGGAGCAAGAACTTCACTTCCAGGAACTCTTTGATCAACTCCTTTGGATCCATGGCTCTCTAGCTGCACTTGGAACTCCAAAATGTGCTTTTTTGTCATTTCCTTCAATCAAATTATCTCATCCCTCTAGAAGGAAAGGCAAAATTGGTCATTATCCTCATTTTACTGCCCAGGAAGCCAAGTTTTAGGGAGAGTTGGAGGGAAAGCCAAGGTTTAGTGGCCAGCTCAGTGCCTCCCACAATGTGGATGTTCCTACAGGCCCAAAGGAGGAATATTCTGGATTAGGGATTTTGGGAAGGACTGTGGGAATCAACCTCCCTGCTAAATCCACTTTTGGGGGTTTTGCTGTGCTGTATCCAAAATAAACTGGGACTTTTACGCACTGCCACTGTGTGTAAAACTGTGTTATTGCCATTTCCCAGCTGGATTTTTCAATTTCACAATTTAATTTTGTCATTTCCCAGTTTGATTTTTGCCATTCCCAGTTGGATTTTTGCCATTCCCAGTTGGATTTTTGCCATTTCCCAGTTGGATTTTTGCCATTTCTCAATTGAATTTTGCCATTTCCCAGCTGGATTTTTGCCATTTCCCAGCTTGAATTTTTGCCATTTCCAGATTGAATTTTGCCGTTTCCAGATTGAATTTTTGCCATTTTCCAGCTGAGTTTTGTCATTTCCTGATTTAAATTTTGCCATTACTCAGTTTGATTTTTGTCATTTCCCAGCTGAATTTTGTAATTTCCTGATTTAAATGTTGTCATTTCCCAGTTGAATTTTTGGAATTTCCAGTTTGATTTTTTGCCATTTCCCAGTTCTGATTTTGCCATTTCCCCGGTGAATTTTTTGCCATTTCCAGACTGAATTTTTTGCCATTTCCAGACTGAATTTTTTGCCATTTCCCAGTTGAATCTTGCCATTTCCAGACTGAATTTTTTGCCATTTCCCAGTTTGATTTTGCCATCTCCCAGTTTGTTTTTGCCATTTCCCAATTGAATTGACCATTTCCAGTTTGAATTTTTGCCATTTCCCAGTTGAATTTTTGTCATTTCCCCACTGAATTTTTGCCACTTCCCAGCCGAACCCCCTTGGCAAGGAGCTGCCCCCATCATGAATTCCCTGAATATTCCCCAATTTTCTGTTTATTTGCTACAAACTGGAAGTGTGGCCGAGCTGCTCAGGGTTGAATGAAGGTTGTGTCCCGTTTCCTCAGGCTCTCCTTGATCCTGATTTTAGGAGAAGCTTCCTGAAAACAACATGACAAGTGTCGTTTGTCCCGTCACAGTCAGCCTGTGTCCCATCAAGTCACCCTCAACAGAACTGCAACCAGATTTGAGAGGTAAAACCTGTTTCTTTTTTATTTTTAAAGTGCCTGGTTTCCCCTGGAGGAACCTCTGGAGTCCTTGGGAAGACTCAAAAGTGACTGAATAAACTGGATTTTTTTAATATTAAAGTGTTAAAAACTGGTTCAGGCTGAAAGGGAACATTAGGAACATGATTATTTATTTTTCCCCCAAATTCCTATTGAAAACAAATAAATAACTTTATGGATTGGCATCTATCAGGGCTTTTTTCATGGTAACAAGTTTTTTTAGCCAAGATAAATGGCAAAATTAGATCAGGAAATGGCAAAAATTCAATGGGGAATGGCAAAAATTCAGCTGGGAAATGACAAAATCAAACTGGAAAATGGCAAAATTTAAATCAGGAAATGACAAAATTCAGCTGAGAAATGGCAAAGTCCAACTGGAAAATGACAAAATTAAACTGTGAAATTGAAAAATCCAAATGGGAAATGGCAATCACACAGTTTTGCACACAGTTGCAGTGCTTGAAATGGATAATAAATATAATTTCCAAATTACAGTAAATCACAGCAGCTTTGCCCTTGCTGCTTGAGACCCTTTGACCCAAAACTCTGGTGGAGGATTGCGATGAGCTGGGATTAAGGTCCTGGAGCAGGATAAGGTCCCACCTTCTGGATTTTGGGGTCTGTTCCTCTCCTTGGAGAAGCCAACAGGAAGAAGTCTCCACAAGGTCAGGTGAATTCAAGTATTTCTGCAATTTTCTGTCCTTTTCCAAGTTCCCATTCCTCAGATGGGTGGGAATCTGTCCCTTCCCAAACCTTCACCATCCCAGCTGTCCTGAGGAGGATCTGATCCACAGCTCCCAGAAACGGCAGCAGCCAGGGCAGCTCTGAGGTTCCCCCAGCTGGAATTACAGCAAACCCTGCAAAAGGGACCCTGCAAAGGGATCCCTGGTGTCCCGTGACAGGGACTGCCCTCATTTCCAGCCTGTTTCCAAAGGCTCTGACAGTGGCTGAACTGCAATCAGGGAAGCAATAAACAGGCTCCTTGGCCACAAATGAGGAATTAATTGAACACTTGCTTTTCATTTCCCCCCTCCTTGCCCAGGACTGAGCCAAACTCAGATCCCTTTGATAACGTGCTTGCCACTGCAGGAAAAGGCCACGATGGCAATTTCCCCCTCTTGGTTGGGGTTTCCATCATTTTCTGCTTGATTTGGGGTTTTTTTTACCAGTTCTTTTTCCTCTTTTCCCACAAGATCTTCTCTTTTTCCAAGCATGGTGAGCTGGGAGGAAGATTTGGGACAATGTCTGTGGAAAAGGTGTCAGTGGTAGCAGGGAGTGGCAGTATTTAGTCAATCCCAGAATTCCAGGATGGAATTTGAGTGGGAAGGTTTTGTATTTGCTGGGACCTCCATGGCAGGAAGGAATGATGAATGTGACTCCACGTTCTCAGAAAGCTAATTTATTATTTTATGATACTATATTATATTAAAGAATACTATCCTACACTAAAGAATACAGAAAGGATACTTACTGAATGCTAAAAAAATAATAATGAAAACTCCTGACTCTTTCCAGAGTCTTGACACAGCTTGGCCCTGATTGGCCAAAGAGTGAAAACAACTCACAGCAGAATGCAATGGAACAATCTCCTGTGGGTAAACAATCCCCAAACACATTCCACGTGAGCACAACACAGGAGAAGCAAATGAGATAAGAATTGTTTTCCTTTTTCTCTGAGGCTTCTCTGCTTCCCAGGAGAAAAACCCTGGGCGAGGGAATTTTTCAGAAAATGTGAAAGTGACAGTGAAAGTGACCTCAGAACTCCTTTTGTTCAACCCCTGCTGGGTTTTGCTATCCCAGGTTGCTCCAAACCTCATCCAAGCTGGCCTTGGCCACTTCCAGGGATGGGGCAGCCACAGCTTCTCTCAGTCCCTTGGTGTCACATCCTGTGCAGCACCTGGATCATGGATTGAGGAGAGTTTCCCATCTCTGCTTGCACCTTTGGATACTCCAGGTCTGGAATGACTTCAGAGAGCTGCTGGGATCCCTGAGAGCAGGTAAATTGTGAGTGAAACTCCTTTTCCTAGGGGACGTGTCTCCAGCTACAGAAAAATTGCTGCTGCTGTGGGAAAATGAGCTTTTCCCTCACCTTTAAGTGTCCCTGGCACTGGGAATTCCTCAATCCCGTTCCTCCCTGGTTTGCAGCATGTCTGTCCTCTACAAATATGGGAAACCTCCTGAAAATGATGGGAACAATGTTTGTGTGCCTGAGGAGAAGCAGGAACACTGTGCTCAGTTAGGGGTTGGGTTTCCCTCCCCATTTCTTGGTAGAAACGACTCCTCTGGGTCCCTGCCATGGATTTTCCCTTCCAGCCCTGATATTTTAAACTGAATTAATCTCTTTACCCTCAGGGCTGGTCTCTCCCCAGCCCTTCTCCCAGAGCAGAGGGACCATCCTGCACAGGCAGGATCTGACCTGTCCCAAGGCCATCCATGGTCACCACCTTGCTCCTCATTTCAGCGACCCCGTTCCAGGATTTTGCAGCAGAATATGGAATTGCAGAGAAGATCTGACACTTCCCTTGCCCTATTTTTGTCTCTCCCTCTCTTCCCCCAGCACGGCCCAGCCCCAATTACAGCCTGGGGCACTCCCAGAGGGGACATTCAGAGCCAACAAAGCCCCATCCTCCGCCCTACAAAGGCGACATCTCCTGGGCTTGTGCCCTAATGAGAGCAAATTTTTTGTCCAAACATTTGAAGCGAGGAGGTGCCTTCTCCTGCCACCCCCTGCTGGGGTTAATATCATTATCCACTTGGCTCTGGTTGGGAATTAAACCAGGGGCATTCCCTTCTTTTAATGAGAGCTGACAGTGGCTCCAGCAGTTCAGAAGGGAATTAGGGAAGCAGGGATGGCTGGGGAGTCTGTCTCCCTGGGCTCTTATCCACCAGCCCTGCTGCCCCGAGGGATCAAAGGCCATTTACCTGCTGCTGAGCACAAATCCCTTGGGCTGGCACGCTGGAATAAGGCTTTACCCCTCTGGAAAAATCATTCCAGCAGGCAGAGCAAGCCAAGGATCTGCTTCAACAGGGCACAGAGGAGCCCCTTGAGGTTTTGGGTGTCGGGAGTTTAGTTCAAGCATGGCTTAAAGAAAAAGGCCATGAAGCCATACAATTGAGAGAAAAGTAAAAGGTAGTTGCAAAGCAGTTCCAAAGCAGTTCCCAGCCTGATTTCTATAAACAATTAGACTCTCTGAGGCATCATTGTATAAACAATAAGGTTCTCAGGCAGTCTTCCCATAAGAAGTGTAACACTCTCTCTGGGAAAAGATGGCACCCTGAGAACAGATGTGGAAGTTTTGGGAACCGTTCATATCACAGTGAGAACACTGGTTTTGTTTTGTGTAAACAATCAACGGTGTAGTAAAACAAAAGGTGTGGTTAGAGTTTTCTCTGTTAGCCTATCATAAACCTGTATTTCGGAATATGCATGAAGTTCGTTAACACTGTTATTTAAACTGGCTGATCAATCAATAAATCGAGTCCGATGCATCACAGGATGGTCGTTCTCCCCTCACTTCAACATTTGGGCATCGTGGCCACATCTAAAATAGGATTTTGGAGTGTTAAACCTGGTTTTGCTTAGGATTTGGTGTGAACAGAAAATTGTTGGTGTAGACAGGCTGGTGAAAATGTAGCCAGAGTAACATTGAGGAGAAAATGCTGCATATACCTCTATGCTGCATATACATCTATTTAAATTTTTTTTTAAATTGAAAACTCAAAGTTTTCAATGGCACCTTTTGGAGTTCAGATAAGTGCTTCAGAGAAGGGGTTTTATTTTTAGAAATGAAAAAAAAAAAAGCAAGCTGATTAGAAAAACCCACCAAAACCTCCCCCTGTGTCTTATCACTGAAAAACAGCAAGTTCAGCCTGTCCTCCTCTCTGTCTCAGGATAGGTTTGATTAGAAACATCAAAAAAATGCGGGACAAAAATGTGAATTTTTAATCCCATTTTAAATGACCTTTACCCATGCGTGAACTCTCCTTTTGAAGTGCTGCAGTGGCTCTTGCCCAGTCTGCTCCGAGGGAGAGGTGCCCAAACAAAGGGAACCATTTGCAGGGATGGTTACTTGTGGCAGGATTCCAGATTCCAGCGCTGGGACATGACCAGGAACTCCATTTCCTGGGATGCCAGGGGAATTGCTGGTGCTCTGGAGGTGGGGAGGAGACACTGAGCCACACAAAACAGCCCCCAGGGTGTGAGAATGGACTGAACAGGCTGATTGCAGGGAATTTTCTTGGAGTTTTTTTTGTGTGCTGGAATAGTTTATAGCTGCCCTGTGAAAGGGATTGGGAGAAAAACCAATTCCTCCTTCATGGATCACAGAGAGGATGCACATTGCACTGCTCTGCCATGGAGCTTCAGGTGTAGCTGGATGATTTCAGGAGCTGATACAGGATAAATTCAGCCCAAACCCCACCATTTCATGGCATGGTGTCCTCAGGAGCATCCCCAGCTTAAAAGTCATGCTCTAGCATAAATCTTTGTCTAGGAATTACTAGCATAGATCTGGGGAGGCAGGATGCTTGCTGGAAGAAAATGGGAGAGTTAATGGCTCTGGGGATATTTCCTTGCTCAAAAGGGTCAGGTCAGGGGTGCTGCTGCTGGGGACCTGGTGGCTCTTGCTGTCCCCTTGGTAGCACTGGGGACAAGGGACAGCAAACAACAGCTTTGGGGAACTTACAACACTGGGAAAACCTGGGCAAAACAACAGTTTTGGGGCATTCAGAATACCAGGAGAAACTGGAGAAAATAACAGATTTGGGGTACTCACAACACCAGGAAAAGCTGGATGAAATAACAGTTTTGGGGCACTCAGAATACCAGGAAAAACTGGACAAAAAGAACAGTTTTGGGGCACTCACACCGACAGGAAAACCTGGATGAAATAACAGCTTTAGGACACTCACAAAACTGGGAAAACCTGGAAAAATAACAGTTTTGAGGCACTCACAATAACTGGAAAAACCTGGATAAATGTGTTGCAGTTACAGCTGTGATAGGAGAAAAAAATCCCTTTCCCTGATGTGCATCACAGAGAAAAAAAAAATCCCGCTTTTTCCCTTTAATTGGAAAGCTGAAAATTAATAATTAATTTGAAAAGGAAAGCACTTTTAGGCTTCTGGATGAGAGCTTTCACTTTCCAATGGCTGGGTGACAGAGCTTGGGGAAAGCCAACACTCTTAGGGGGAAAGCTGCCTGGTTTGGTGCAGGGCAGGGCTGCAGGGAAAGGCAGCATTAAGGAGCTGAACCCACTCATGCATGCCCAGCAGGGCTGGGGGTGCAGATGGAAGTGGCTGGAGCCATCCATCCCTTCCCTGCAGGCTGGGAGGGCACCAGGCAGGAGCTCAGGAAACAGCCTGTGAGAATGCAGCCCTCTCTGGCAGGAAATCAATTTGATGTGTGGGGGCTTTAGGTTGGCTTTTTCCCCGTTTCCCCTCCTCTTTCCCATCTCCAGGCAGGTGCCTGAGGTGAGGGTGTGGGAGGAATTGCTGCTTTGCTGCTCCCTGTGCTCACAGCTGAGGTGCAGCACAGCCCCCATGGCCCCAGGGTTTGTGCTGCTCCCTGTTCCCCATGCTCAGGGAAGGGGATGGAGCTGGAGAGGTTTTCAGAGTCACACATTTGAGCTGTTTGTGATAAAAACGAGAGCAGGCTCTGGGTACTAAAGTGATTTCAGCATTTATTATAGTAAAAGAAAGGCCCAAAGCAAGGGGGCCCTGGGCTGAGCAGGAGCGCTCCTGTTGAGGATGGAGCAGCAGAGATGTAGTGATGTTCCAGGAGGAGCAGCACACATTCAGTGGGTCAGAAGCCCTTTTTTATCCTGTTTTTGTCCCTTTGGATTGGTTTCTGTTTGGATCCTTCATTTGCATGAAGGTTTAAGGTGCATCTTTGATTGGTCTCATGTGATTGTTTCTTATTAATGGCCAATCACTCAGCTCCAGCTCTCTCAGCCTCTCTGGTCAGTCACAAGATTTTATTATCATTCCTTTCTATTCCTTGCTAGCTTTCTGATTAAATCCTTTCTTCTATTCTTTTAGTATAGTTTTAATATATCATTTTCTTTTCATATAATATATATCATAAAATAATAAATCAGCCTTCTGAAACATGGAGTCAAGATTCTCATCTCTTCTCTTGTCCTGGGACCCCTGTGAACACCACCACAGGGTTTGACTTCTGAACTTGATCAGAGAAGAAGAAAGGCCGAGCAGGGGGTTAAATCCAGCTCTGGTCAGGGAAAATCACTGAAGTGAAGGGGCAGCACAAGGGGTTTGGTACCAGGAGAACAGAAAATTGATGGGTCAGGCTTGGTGGATTCAGCAGGGCTGGCTGTATTTGGGAGCAGACCTAGCCAGGGGTCTGGGATTTGAGAGTGACCCAGCTTTGAGATCAAACCTCTGATCTTTAGATCCTCTTTGTCACTTGTCCTTGGTGGTTTGGGACCTTGCTTGCCTTGCTCCTCCCTTAATCCCCCAAAAATCAAAACTGGCCATCCCTTTCCACTGCTGGGTGCACAGAGACCTGGGCATGAGAGGAAGAGATGGCACTGGCTTAATCAGGAAGGGCCAAACTACATCTTTGCAAAGGTGGAGATGAGCTTAAGAGATCAAACAGCACCAAGAAATTGGATTTCAAAAAGCTTTCTGCTTGGAAATATCAGAGTATCTGGTGGTCTGGCCTGTAATGTCATGTTTTCATAAAGCAAAAACTGCCTGAGCTGAAATATCAGGTCTTAAATGGCTACTTGGGTCAGCAAACAGTCTTTCAGCCCAAATAATGAGGAAGGGAAATGCCACAGTGAGGGCAGGAAAGGGGACAGAGCAGGGGACTGATGGCCTTGAGACCAGGCCCATATCCCTGCATAGGGGCTGGCAGAGACCCTGATACATCATCTGTGCCTTTGAACAGCCCCAGGTCAGCCAGGCAGCTTCATTCATCTCCTTCAGGCAAGGAGAGGAGCAAATTCCCTGCCTGGTCTGGATTCCAGATGTGTGGCAGTACCTGGGCTGCTGAGTGTCAGCAGAGCCCCTGGGTCTGGAGAGCACCAAGTGCTCCTGATAGCAGCAGCACATCCCTGGGCACACCAGAGCTGCTCCAGCCTTTGGAGCATCCTGCTGGAGCTACCACCCACCACTGATGGATGTAACCCATTGCAAACGTGAAATGTTATTTAAATTCTTTCTCTGGCCAAAAGCTGAAGGAGAGAACTTCACACCACGGTCATTAAGACCCAGCTACCAAATCTCCCTCAGCTGCTTTTAATCATCTGGACATGCCCTGAGCTCCCAGATGCCAGGTTGGGTTTGTTCCCCTGCAGGAACTTGTTAGGCTGTCAGCCCTAAATGTTCCAGTATCCCAGGTGAGGCACCTCCCATCTTCATTTAATTATCTATCTCCACTCCTACAGATATATGCAGTCCCCCAGCTTGTAGGGGAAAATAGATGGCTTGGAAAGGAAAGGATTGAGGAGAGTTTGCTTTGCCTTTTGTTCTCCAGCCATCAGGTCTGGACTGGAAACCACAAGCTGACAAAAAGGCTTAGTATGGGGGGCTTGTACATCTGCTGCCTGCATGTCTGATCTGCTCAGGGCTGTGTTGGGCCACTTAAACCTGTGGTTTTCTGCCCTGTTAACAAGGCTGATGTTGGGAAAGGAAATGTCATCCTGGTTCATAATTTCAGGGAGGGGATAGAAGGGAATCAGTACACAGAACATTACTTGGCTTGGGCAAAGGGGCATTTTTCTCTCTCTTTTTCCGACTTCATTTAGATTCTGCAGAAGGAAACTGCAGTTTGGTTCAAGCCAAACCTAAATGGAAATATTATCTATAGAAGGCTTCAGAATGCTGTGGATTGGGGGTTTTTGTCTGCCTGCACATGATGTCATCTTTTAACACTTGTCTGTGTCAGCCCTTGGTGAGCCCAGCGTGGCCCCAGCGCTGTTCTGTAGCTCATGTTCAGCTCGTTGTGTCCCTGCTCAGTCCCTGGGAAGCAAAGATAAGGCCCTAAGTTATGTCTCTACCTCTTGGCTGTGTTTCCTGCTCCCCACAAACGAGCTGGAAACAGGGAGGAGGAAAATTCTCCAGGGATTTTTGCCCAGTTGCCTGCGAGCAGAGACCCTGCCAGGCTGGAGCATCCTCGCTCCCTGCTGCAAAGCCCAGGAGGTGCCACTGGCTCTGACAGGGAGAAGGAGGCTTTGGAAAACACTCACGTTTCTGCCGAGGCCTCTGCTGTGTCCTGTTCCTGCCCCCAGCCCACCGCTCTCATTTCAGCAATCAGCTGCAAGACAAACCAGCTGGCCCCTGCCGAGGTGTGGAAAGTCCACCGGGGGATTAAGCCGGTCTTACCATCAGTCCTCACTTGTGAAAATACAACCTACTAAGTTTTCCTAGATGATGCAGTTTTCAATTGCTTTTGTTTGCTTTTCAGGCAGGTCCTAAATCAGGCTGTCAGTCAGGCTCCCTTCCTCCCCCCGCCTCGCCTCCGAGGCGGCTTCCAGGCTGCTGCAGGACCTGCGATCTCTTTCCCATTGCCCTTTATTTATGGGGCTTTCCCTTCCTCCCGCTAGCAAGGGAGGGAGCCTGAGCGCTGCAGCTCGTTCTCTGGAGCTGCCAAAGCAGGGTGAGGGGCAGTGATGCTGTCAGGGATGCAGGGGCACCGTGGGGACACTGTGGTGGCACTGTGCATCTCCATTTTTCTCCTTCACCATCTGCGATGCTGCAGCCTCTGAAGGGAGGGTGTGGAGATCGTTATCAGTGTCCTACGAAGCTCTCACCTGGAGGAGGATTTCCCGTGAAAAGCTGAGGGAGAGGCTTTATATCTGCCCTTCCTTCCTGCCCTGGGCTGTCACATCCCTCTCTTGGCTGCAAAAGGGTTTGTGCAGTGTCCTGGTGTAGTTGAGATGGTCACAACACAAAGCAACTCTCCATTTCCAGAAGGTTTCAAATCCTATTTTATTACAGCATGCATGCTTTTTATATATTCCTAAAAAACTCCTAAGTTTACGTTTTACTCATTGGTCAGGAAAGACAAACAAAGTGCCGATTGGAATAGGCAGTTGCAGGTTTCTCTTAATTATAATTAATATATTTCATTATATAACTAATTATAATTATCCTTTCTTACTTGGTTTCTATGTCAACGAACTTGGTAGAGAATTCTTTCAGGGGTAAACATGGATCCTCTTCTCAAACTTCTCTCTGCTCACAGAAGTTGCTGTAAAACCCCTTCCACAATATCCTGCACGTAGAGAAGAGCTGAAGTTTGTTAGAACTCGTTGCTAGAGTTCCAAAAAAGGGTGCCACGTTTTTGGGAGGATGAGGAGAGGCTGAGAGGAGCAGGGAGCAGCTCTGGAAGGTGGAAACTGTGAGTTCATGAGGAGTCAGCTCAGCCTCGTGCTCCATCCCACCAGGCACATTTTTATATCTTTAGGTGCTTGAGTACAGCCCTGTCAGCACAAGGGAAAGGAGGTGGTCCTGCCTGAGTGTGTGCAGCACATCCAGCACATCCCAGGCAGGGATTGGCTCTGCCTGACCTCTGGAGCAGGTTTGTGCCTCTGGGATGCAGCAGAACTGCCCTGGGAACGTTCAGGGAGGATGGGCCAGGATTTCTGGGCATCCAGAGCAAGGCCTGACCCACATCTCTGGGCACTAAGGTACCTCTCTGAGCTGCTGCACAGGTCCCTCTGGCAGAGCTTGCTGATCTCCAAGGACCTCTGTCACTGTAGGACAGGAAACAACACAAGCGCACATCGCTGCTCTCAAGGTGAAGAAAAAGGGGAAGTTTATTTGCTGACTTCAACATTTGTTTTCTGATTCCAACATTTATAGTTTTCCAAAAGTGACAGTGGATTGGAGGGTGACAGTGCCACCTCTCCAATGACACTGGACAAACCAACAGTCCATCAAATTTCTCCTCCTCCATAAAAGAATGCAAAACAATGAGTTATTTACAGAAAGTGTGTGAGAAAGTTTGTTACAAGAATGTAAACATCAGAAGGCTTAGAAAATCTTAAAAATCTTGGAAATCTTAGAAAATCTTTAAAATCTTAGAAAATCTCAAAAAATCAGGGTGACAGACCTCTACAAATCTGGCCCCAATCCTGCAAGCAGCCACATCTCCCGCCCCCAGCCCGGCCTCAGCGCTCCAGGTGTTTTCTTCCACCTTTGTCTCATAACACAACTCACAAAGGACACAGCTCTTCCAGATCTGGCAATCCCCGAGTCTGCTCCCAGCAGCCCTCTAAATCCTGCCCCTGGATGTGATTTGAATTGCAGGGGCTGTGCCTAGGGGGAGGATTCGAATGTCACCTGGTTAACGAGCTCACCGGGTCCCTTCCCTTGCAGGGACAGCAGCAGGCAGGGATGGAGCTAAAACCCTCCAGCTAAAACCCTCCAGCTCTGCTGCTGGAGAAGCTGATCGCTCTGATTCCTCTGATTCCTCCGCTGTGGCTGGTGTGACACAGAGCTGGTGGGGCTGGGGCATTGCTGCTCTCCCCAGGCTCCTGGGGGAGCACCGTGCTGAGCTGCTGGAAACTCTCACCTCTGATAAGGGAGAAGGCAGAGAAAAGCCAGGGCTTGTCTCATGCTGGTGGAGCTGGAATTTGGTGTGCAACCAATGCAGAATGGTCCCTTCCTGGCAGAGAGGTGTGTCCTTGCACTTAACCCACAGAACAATGCAAATCCTGCTCTAACACACCCCATTGTTGCCACAGACAGGCAAGGAATCATCCCCAAATATTTTATTTAGTGAGAAGTGTGGCTACCTGGGCAGATAAGCAAGGCAAGGTACCCTAAAGCTGCTTGATGCCAGAGGAAGATTTGGGAGTGTTGATATCCAGGTGAATGGTGGTTTTCTGGCTGGCTGTAGGATGGGAGAAAGGGATTCCCAAGCATTTTTCCTGCTCTTGGCTGATGTAAAAATGGCTTGGTCAGCTGAAGAGTCACCATGCAGATGCATGGTCCCAGCCATAAGGCTGACAGTATGGTGGCCCCTCTCTTTAACAGCTAAACCCACAGGATCTCCTCACTCCAAGCCTTGAGCTGGGTTTATCTCTGATTTTAGCCAATCCTGAAAACATTGGAACTGAGATAAAGCTTTATTTTCCTTGTCTTCTTTGCATCTCCTCCCAAGCAGCCTGGAGATGAGTGGAGAAAGCTGCACCTTCCAGCGCTCCAGAGAGTCAAGAAGGACCCAAATTTCTGCTCTTAGTGGTTTTGTTCCATGCAGCAGGAAGGAATAAGAAAAATCCTGTCTGAAACACGAAGGTGGCTGTGCTGTTAAAGAGCCCAGCCCACAGAAGGAGGGGAAATACATTTTCCCCTGTGCCAAAATGAGCTGAAACACCGAAATTCCCTCGTGACACAGCCCTGATGTGAAAGCCAGGCTGCCTCCCCTTCACATATCTGCAGCTTCAGGGGAAAACCAGGCAGGCACAAGCCCTGCCAGGTGTGTGCAGCACAGCCAGGGCCTGGGGGGCTGCAGGGAACCAGGCTGGGGTGCACAGCATGGCTGGGGAGTGTTTGGGGGATGCTCGGGGTGGGAGCTGCGTTGTGACCGTGTTCACAGGGGTTCCAGGATGAGGGAAGAGATGAGGATCTGACTCCATGTTTCAGAAGGCTTGATTTATTATTTTATTATAAATATTACATTAAAACTATACTAAAAGAATAGGAGAAAAGGTTTCACCAGAAGGCTGGCTAAGAATAGAATAGGAAAGAATGATAACAAAGGTTTGTGGCTCGGACTCTCTGTCCGAGGCAGCTGAATGTGATTGGCCATTAATTAAAAACAACCAACATGGGCCAATCACAGATGCACCTGTTGCATTCCACAGCAGTAGATAATCAATGTTTACATTTTGTTCCTGTGGCCTCTCAGCTTCTCAGGAGGAAAAATCCCAAGGAAAGGATTTTTCAGAAAAGATGTCTGTGACACTGCATCATTGCCCTTGGGTGGCTTCATCCCCAGCAGCTTGAGCAAGGGTTTATCGAATTCCCAAAGTCCCCAGGGATGTGGCTCACTCAGCCGGCTCAGCTGGAGGAAGGAAAAGCATCTGGCTGGTGTCAGAGGTGGCTGTGGCTGAGGGAGCAATGAGGCATCACTGCACTGTGCCTGGAACTGGGATCTGCTGGATCTGGGACCTCCTGTTTGCTCCCAAGAGATCTCCACACCCTTGGAATGATGCTGGATTCATTGCTGGGAAAATGCTGCTCAGGAGTCTTTACCTGGGAGCTTGGTCCTGATTAAAATTGCAACATCTCAAAGGTAAAAAGGGTTCCTGAAAGAGCTCCAAAATACCTGCTGTAGGTATTTTAACCCAAACATAATAACCAAAGGGTTAATGTTTAACTGAGCTCCATGCACCAGCTTCCCTGGGAATCTGGTTTTTAACCTGATACAGAAAAATGGGAAAATGGCAAAGGTTTTATATTTTATTTGGATTGAGAAGCATCCAGAGGCAGCACCATTCCTCAGGGGGCTCTGGTGGGGACAGCTGGAGGCAAACCAGGCTGTGCTGTGGCACTGCTGTCCCAGTCATTGGAACAGACCTTGCAAGGGAATTTGGGAGCCACTGGAAGCAGAGCTGGCTGGGAATCTTTTTGATAAAGCACATGTTGGAGTCACTTGGTCAGATGAAACTTCTCAGAGCAATGTGTGACATGTGTCAAAGCTGAAACTGGGAATGCTTCCTCCTTCAGAAAGGAGAAAAAAGGAGATCCAGGAATAGAAATGGATTTGTGGAAGCGCATCCAGGCTGTGTTGGCTCCAGCTCTCTGCAGTCCCAGAGGCACAAGGGATGGCTGTCACTGACACCTCCTTGGCCACCCAAGACCCCTGATGTGGTGCCAGGACCCACCATGGTGTTGGTGTCCTCAGGGAGGGCCACGTGCCAGAGCCTCTTGTTCCGTGCATGGTGGTTTGGATAAAAGAATTCAGGTTGGAAGGGACTTTTAAAAGTCATTAAATCCAATCCCCTGCCATGGGCAAGGCCATCTTCAGCCTCAGAACCCCAGCCAGCCTGGCTTGGATGTTGCTGGATGTTTCCAGGCATGGGATGAGCCATGCTCCTCAATCCCCACTCAAAGCAAACTCTTGAGCCCAAGCCAATAATTCCAACCCCCGTGTTCTCCTTTCCCTTTCAGAAAAATTCTGGAGGTAGCCACTTCTGTGTGGTGGGAAGCAGGAACATTTTGGGAATGTTTCAGCATCAGTGTTCCTGCTGGGCATGGAGAGCTGCTCTGAGGGTGAGCTCCCTTCAGCTGCTCCTCAGGGTAAATCTGACCCACGTGCTCCCCCAGTGCATAGACACTGCCTGTTGAAAAGGCAGTAAATCAGCTAAAACCCTCAGTCAGAGCTGGCTTGGCAATGTTTTATGGTGGAATTAGAATAATGAATGAGAAGCCTGCTGTTTGTGTTAGTTTTGGCTTAGGAGCTGCAGAAAAAGTCTGGTACTGAACTTGGAGATAAACTCTCCTCCATCTCAGGTTGGAAACAACTTTTTAAAGCCTCCAAGAGCCAGGAGGGTAAGAGGCTGGCACAGCACGAGCTGAGTGAGCATTAGGGCTGGGATCAGAGGCCTGGGTGTGTTTTGGGGCATGATGAGCCCTCATCCAAGCTCTCCAAAGCTTTGGACACTCTCATCCTCAGGGCTGGCCCATGCTGGAGGAGCAAAGGGAGTTGGCCAAACCTGTTAAAATCCAGCTATTTCCATGCTCTGAGTACCAAAACTCTCTGGGATCTTTGGGGTTGCTCCACCCCTGGTGGCAGGTCACCCCTCACATGTCCTTGGCAGGTTCCTTTCCAGCTTTGCTCTCAGATCCCTGCCTGAGCTCATGGGTGTAGAATGAGCTTTGTGCTCTGCCAGAGCTGCAGGGGCTGGAGAGAACCTGGCTGGGATCTTGCCAAGCTTTGACCTGGCTCTGGATGGCTCCTGGGTGGAGCTGGGCCAGTTTTCCTCTGGCTGGGAGAAGATACTCTGGAAAAACCTGAGTGGGACACAGCTGGGATGGATGGATGGATGGATGGATGGATGGATAGCATTTCTGTGTTAGCATGAATGATCCAACAATGCAGTTCCAATGCATGAGCCCTAATCCATGCATGCTGCAGCAAATTCCCATTTTCTGGAGCACTCTGTGCCCATCAGCCCCTCTGATGGCACTGGGAGGAGTGGGCACCTGGCTGTGCTCAGCTCCCTGCCCTTCAGAACTCAGCAGGGCTCTACAAAGAGCTGGAATTATCTCCCTTTTCTGGATCCAGGTTTTATTTCCTGGTGGTGCTTTTTGCCCCCAGATTCCTGCTGCTTGGCTCTGAGTGGGAGACTCATTTCATCAAGGTTTAGGATCCTTCTTTTCCAAATCCTTACCCTAGAATATGGACCCAAATCCTAATTCTTTCACAGTATCAAAACCTGGCAACATTCAGTCTCATTTTTGCTTCCATGGTTGATTTTCTATTTCTAATTAATGTCACCTTTCCAGAGGAAATCCCTGCTCACCTGCCCTTGCCATTTTTCATCTTATTGGTGTTTTTTCCTCTGGATTTTTGAACTTTTCTTTCTTAAATTGTTTAAAAATAAATGTTTCATGATGGGAAACAACTTTTGAGAGCTGCACAAAGGCCTCTCCCACCTGGTGAGGTGAAACAAAAGCTGTGACATGCAGTTTGCAGATGGAGCCTCCCCTTTCACTCTAATAGGAACACCATTCCTAGCAGGATCCTACTCAAAAGACCAAACCATCGAAAGCCTAAACACATCCTACCTCACATCCATGTTGGATAAGCTGAAACCTTTGTGTGGGGGCTGCTTAAAGGGCGGAGTTTGGATTTCCAAAATTTGGAAAGGGTAGGATTTTCTGCCCTGCTGCATCTCCTGTGGGTGACCCCAGGGGAAGGCCCAGGCTTGGCTTTTGCCAGCAGCCATTGCAAGGCCCAGGGACAGCAGAGCCCTGTCCCCACCTCTGGCACAAGCGTGGGCTTTGCACACCCATGTTGAGCTCAGAAGCACAAAACAAATCCCAGCTGAGCTCAGCTGGCTCATCCCAGCTTGGTGTGCCCTCCCCAGCAGGGAATTCCCTGAGGGCTGGATCAGGGGAGAGCTCTGCCCTGTGGGCCCAGCCATGCCTGGACCTGCAACTCGGCATTTCTGTCACATCTTTCGGCATTTCTGTCACATTTCCAGCTGCTCTGGCAGGGCCAGCAGGTCTTGGGGGGACAACAACACCACCAGGGATCCCTCTGTGAGCCCTGCTGCCACCACAAAGCACAGGCTGTCCCCACACCAGCACCAGGCCTGGCCTCTCCGCGTCCTTCCCTGCCCCTTCTCCTCCTCCTCCATCACCCCTGGACTCCTCCACGCTGGGTTCAAGTTGGTCCCAAGTTTATTTTGGAGCTGGATCAGCCTCCCCTGAGGCCAGGCCCGTGGCTGCCTCCTGGCAAAGTGGCTCTCTCAGGGGCAGCCTTTATCTCTTTGAAGATTAGGGGGCTTTAACATGTCTTTAAAGTGAATTTCATCCCCCCCCTCCACCAGCACTGCTCTGTTTTATTATGATAATTGATGACCAGCAAACTTTTCTTTTCCTTTATCTCCTAAATATGTTTCTTTACCCTTAAAAATGCAATATTTCTTTTAACTGGGAATATGGATGGGTCTGTGTGGAGCAGGGCTGCCTTGGAATCATCTGTCAATTTGATCGTGTAAAGCCTCTGTTTTCAGCTGGCATCCAGTGCAGATTTCAAAGCTGTGACTCACCCCTTCTTTGCACAGTTAGGAGTGAAAAAAACAAAAAAGGTAATAAAAAAAAATTAAAATAAACGTTTTCCAAGTGGTCAATTACTGAGTTTTATTTTTGAGCCTCTGTGTCAAGGAGTTTTGGGTGTGTGAGCTCAGGAAGGATTAAAAGCACTAAAAGATTTCAGTAGCAAGGGCTACAAAATGAATGGCTGGCCTTGGAAAGAGGAGGTTGTAAGAAAGAAAATTATTGTAAATGAAAGGCTAAAATTCAAAGTTTTTTAACAAAAGATAAGGCAGGAAAGGGGAAGTCATGGTATTAATTTAATATATAGTCAAAACATTTTATTTGAGTATAATGTAGATAAACTCATATAGCAAATGCTTGGAACTGAAACTGCCTTTTTCCTCCCTGCAATAACTGTATAAATAACTAAATAAATCCATATCTAATGGATAAATATATAGCTATAAATCTAAATAACTAAAATTAACCCACTATTAGACACAAAGGACGTGTAAAACTGAAACACGGATACTTCAGTGAATATTGAAGTATGTGAAAATGTGAATATTTTCATATTCACTGAAAATGTGAATATGCTTTTTTTTAAAGCAAATTTATATGATTTTACCTAAATTGCCATTTTCATCAGTGTGATCAGAGCTCCACTGGGAACCATCCTGTGTTTGCTGGGCCTGGTACCCGGCCCAGGGTTCTGAAGGCTTCCAGGAGCTGACAGTGGCTCTGTGCTCCTGCCACCAGTGAATTCTGTCCCAAAATCCCAGGATTTCCCCAAGCCAAGTCTCTAAGTGGTGTCAGGACAGAGGGTGAGCAGCAGCTCGGGGTTTCCTGGCTTCTCAGAGATTTTTGTGACACCTCATCCTGGGCACCTTAAACCCACGTGTGGGGAAAGGAGGCACTAAAAATGAGCATTGGTAAAGCCTGAGGAGCACCAGTGGTGGCTCTGGGGCAGGAGGGTTCCAGCAGCAGGGATGATTCCCAAGGGCTCAGGGCTTGCCATGCTGTGGGTAGCAGTGCCAGCTTCCAGAATATCCCGCTCCAGGATGGGTGAGCCCAGCTCCCTGCAGGCTTTTGGGGTGAATGCCATGGGTGTTTGTGTTTGGGAGCTCCCACGTGGGACCCACCAAGGCAGGGTGAGCTCATGGTTAAACCCCAAAACCACAGAATTGTTTGGATTTAAAGGGACTTTAAAACCCATCTCATTCCACCCCTGCCATGGCAGGGACACCTTCTGCTATCCCTGGCTGCTCCAAGCCCCATCCAACCTGGGGGACACTTCCAAGGGTGGGACAAACCAGCTGTGACACCTCCAAAGACCCCAGAGAGACTGTGGGGCAGCAGAGCTGTGGGTCAGGACCTGGGTCAGATGCAGAAGTTCTAAGAGCACAAATCAGGACTTTTTAACCCCAAATTTGCAAGCATCTGCTGATGGGAAGCCCTTCATGATGCTGAGAAGAGCTGGGATCTGATGGTTGCTCAACCTCTGCAGTGAAGAGTGAGAGGGATGTGAAATGCAAAGATCCCACATGTCCACTCTAATTTACTGAGTTTACCATTCCTTGCACCAGACAGTGGCTGGAATTACTCCTTTCCTCAAGCATGATGATGTTTTTCCAAGTGTTTTGTAAGTTGACACCTTCCTTCTGGACCTGGGAGTGCTCCTGCCCAGCTCTGCTGGCTCTTTGTGATCACCTGCAATGAGCCACACTCACCTTTCCTTTGCTCAAAAATTCACACCAAGCTCCACCTAGAAGTGCCTCCAATGTTTTCTGAGCTTCTGAAAACCAAGAGCCGCTCACCAGAAATGTGCCAGGGGTTTTTTATAGCCTCTGAATGTGGCCTAGACCTGCAGAGAGCTTGAAATTGGTGTTTTTCAAAATATGGCTGGCAAAGTGAAGTAGAGATGAGATGGGGAGTGAAGGTTGGAAGGAGACAGACAGGAAGGAGAGCAGAACTACCAGACTGACCCCAGAAGAGCCCAGAGTTTGGGTCTGAGGGCAGGATCTTTGTGGTGACTGTGCTCTCTGACTGCTTTCAGTGAGTGAGCTGTTGGTGCTGAGGTGGTCCTGCACACACCCATCGCCTCCTGTCTCGGGCTGCTGTTGTTAGTTGCTGCCCCGAGATGTGCAGGATGTCTCTGCTTTGGCCCGTGCGTCTGAAGAACGAGTCTGGACTCTGCACTTTTCAGTCTTGAGGTTGTTTATTAATTTTTATCTATAAAATTTTATTTCTGCTCAGCTGAGATCAGCTCAGCAGGGCAGCCACAGGCACTCTGTGTTGTTCTTTTATACTACAAACTACCTATAACATATTTACACTTAATTCCCAATACCTATCACCTGTGTTAGACAGTGCACTTCTACTCTAAACCAATCCCAAAGTGCCAACATCACTGCAGAAAATGGAGAACAAGGAGAAGAAGAAGAAAGGCTAGACATGCCCAAGTTCCTCCATCTTGTCCCCATAACCTCCATGCCAAAAATCCTACAATCTACATTTTCACCCTGTGATTATTTTGTTATTACACCATTCAAACCTGTGTGACTTTCATGTCCTCATACAAAGCTGGCAACTTGCTCCAGGGGTCAAAATCAAATCCCCAGATTTTGGGCAGCATTGCCAGGGTCTCTGAGCCTCCCGATGAGGTCCTCAGCAACTCTGGACATCCAGAGGGATGTGCTGAGTTCCTACACTCCTGGGAAAGGTGATGGCCTTGGAACGAGATGGTTTGAAAAGCAGAGTCAGGCAGAGCTGGGGAGAAGCTCTGCTGAAATCCCCCTTGACCAGTGAGGCTCCCCCTGCTTTTGGGGCCACCTCCATCAGTAGCAACAGGCTCAGGCTGGGTCCTGAGTGGAACCAGGGATGAAAAGCTGCCTTACAGGTCCAGGAGCCCACCCAGGGCCCTGCAGCCGGCCCAGTGCCAGGATGAGGATGAATCCAAGGGCCATTGAAAGCCCTCATCCGGCGTATATTTGGTTTGTCTTGTGTGACACAGAGAACCTGAGTTATTATTTGATCCTGCTCTGAGTAATAACCAGATAAATGGGCCTGAGGATTTCCAAATAAACATTTTAATAAATGAGGGGGAATTAAAGGAGAGCTGCTCCCCCCTCCCCTCTCCCCTGCTGCCAATATTAATGTTCAAATGAAGGCAGGCAGTGTCTAACAGAGCCCCGTGTACTGTAAATACATTTCTTGCACTGTCACATATAAACACAGCAGAGATGGAGATCAAAAGGTCTCTCAGTGCCGAGCAGAGCCGTGTGATGAAGTGAACATGTTGCTTTGTGCCTGGGCTGGGGTGATGGGACGCCTGAGAATAACAGACTGGCTGGAGACGGAGCAGCCCAGAAGGCCTGGGGGGCCTCAAAGGGGAAAAAAAAAAAAAAGAAAAAAAATCCCCACTAGCAGCAGGAAAAATAAATAATTCCGTTATCTCTGATGAATTTCTGCCTTTGATCTGGCTTTTCCTCTCCCTCGTGCTGCCTTTTCGTTCCCTCTTCTCCCCCCAGCTCCCCCTCGGACGCTTTTTCCCCCCTTCCCCTCTGGGTTTGATTTATCCCTGATGGATGGGCAGAGCTCTCTGCCCAGCCCTGCCCCAGGACATCCCGGCTTCCTTTCATTCCTGGAGAGCCCCCTGGGCTCTGCTCTGCCTCCCTGGGATGTTCTTCCCCTTGGGCAAGATGATTTTTGTGCCTCTCCCAAAGCCCAGCCTGCCCCATGCCGGGGTTATTCAGCTTAACCTTGACAGCTGCTAAATAATTGGGTGTTTCTGCCAGGGCCAGTGCCTCCTTCCTGAGCCACATGGGTGCCTCTGATATTTCCCTGCAGCAGGAAAGGAATAAAGGTGGGGTTTGGAAGCAGCAGAGAGGGGTTGGGGTGGTGGGAGAGCCTGCTGAGGGCATGGATGGGGAGCAGGGATGGGATGTGGTGGGGTTCATCCTCCTCAGGGCCACTGGGATGGTCCTTGCAAGGAGAGGACACCAAGATATTGCTTGTCTGTACCTTAGGCTCAGCTCAGCTCTGGAATTCAGGTCCAGGAAGGCCCAAATTGCAGGAAAAGGCAGCAAAAGGGAATGGCTCAGGGAGCTCTCAGTGCCCAGGTGAAGATGTCCTTTAAAAACCTGAATTTTTGTCTCTCTTTGCTTGATAATCCATCCAAACCACTCCATGGGCCTGCTGCAAACTCCCAGCCTTTTTCTGTAGCTACAAAGGCAATAAAATGGTGTGGCTCTTGCTGGAAGGAGCTCTCGGGAGATGTAACAACCCCCTGCACACATCCCTGCTGCTGCACCCTCTGTCCCACCCCACAAACCCCTGGGTTGATGCATCTCCTGTTTCCCACAACTCAAAGCCAAAATTCACAGTGTCTTGACCATTGGGTTGACAAAAGGTGCATTAAAAAAATCCTGACAACTCTGCTTTGACATGTCCTGTCTCCCACCCCAGCTGGTTACAACTTCTGCTTCTACATCACATTTAATATTTAGAATTTTCCTAAAAATCCCTGTGAAATAAAGGACATTTCTGGTTCAAGCCCAGCTTGGTCAGATGTTCCCTCCCTTTTCATTTTTTTTCCTGCCTGTGGTGCTGTTCTGATCAATCATTCCTGATTTTCCATCCCCTGGAGATGTCTCAGCAGTGGCAATCTCTCCCTTTGGGCTCTTTGGCCCTAAATGAACTCATCCTTTTTCCAGAAGAGGATAACCTAAAAATTGATGCCCCACTTTTGGTGATTTGTATTTTAAGGTGTTTAAATTGATACAGAGTTCACTCATCTATTCCCTTTTGCAAAATCCTCTGGTACTTTTATTTGTGCAATTCCCTATTTTTGCTAGCTATAAAAAGAAGGTTTTGCATAAAGAATTTTAAGGATTTTTGTACAATCAGCGTGCTCATGGAACCTGCTGGCAGTGAAATTCCCCCAGACTTCTTAGTCTCACCAAAAACCACCTAACCTGTGAAAATTCCTACAAAACCAATGTCATAAAACCCTGAAATCAGCCTGACTGATGCTGCTGAGCACCATGCAGGGCACTCCTGCCCTTTAACACTTCAAGCAAGGGGGAAGAACTGATAGCAAAACTCACAAGGAGAAGAAATAATTCCAGAAATAAGAGCCCAGAGCAGGTTGGAAGCAGAGCTGGGAGGAGAAATTTGGCCTCTCCAAGCATTTTTTGTGGAGCTGCAAGGTGAACAGTAGCAATTGCAGTGCCAGGGAAGGTCACACCCAGCCCCTGGAATCATCCAGATGTGCTTTGAAGACATCCAGAGATGGCAAATCCATCACTTCCCATGGAGAGCTGTGCCAGAGCTAATCACCCTCACTCCAACATCTGTGCCGTGCCTTTGCTTGGAATTTGCAGGGCTTCAGCTTTGGATTTTTTAAAATTTTTCTTTCTTTCCCTTACAGAGCTTCAGCTTTGCATTTTTTTTTTTAATTTTCCTTTTTTTCCCTTGCAGAATCACAGAACCTTCCTGTCCTGACACCCTGAGCAAGGGCTTGGAGAGCTTTTCTGGGATGCTTATCTTGGATGTTTGATTAATTCACTTTTTTCCTACAGCTCAATACAAAACTCTGTACTCCCATCAGAGTGTACAGAGTTATCTTTTTATTAGGATAATAATACAAATTATTATTAGTAATTATACTATTAATAACTATATTATTATATAATAACATTACCATTTAATAACATATTAACAATAATTTAAGATATTAATAATTATTATTAACATTTATTAATTATCACTTAATTAACATTTAATAATTTCTATATTAATATTTATATTAACCAATAATATTAATAACTATATTAATATTAATATTATTAATAATGCTAATTAGTAGTAATATTGATAAATAATATTGATAAATAATATTGATAAATGATTTATAATCAATAATATTAATTTCTTGATAAGGAATAAAGAATTATCATTCTAATGAATGACAATTTCATTCTTCCTTTTATAATTAAGGAATAAAGAATTGTCATTCTAATTTAAATAAATATATATATTTTCTTATCCATGAATAGGAATTTTGGCATTAAATAAAAATGTTCTGATTTAAATCCCCTGCCAGCGGATTTCTCTAAATTGATAATTTGCAAAAAAAACACTCAGAAATCAAAATCAGGGAGGTGCCCTCTGTGTTTTTGTGGTACTATTTTGGTTTTTGGAGTTTCACTTGTCCAGGTTTCCATGGTAAATACAACATCATTTATGGGAATGATGGGGAAAATATTTTTAAAATTTCATTTTATCTCCAGCCATGCACCACAAACCAACTGTACAACTCCACACACTGGAGAGGCACAAGGGAACTGATCTCCACTCTGATTTTAACCAAGAATGGGATATCCTGATGAGCCCAGCTGGTAAAACACCCAGGAGGGAAGGAGAGAGGATTAATTAGCTGCCGGTAATCAGAGAAAGGGCAGGAGTGCCCCTCCCTGGGGTGGTGAATCCTTTATAAAGCCCTGGGGCTGCAGGAGCTGCTGGGATGCTGCGGTGGCTGCTGGCCAGGTGGCATTCCCTGGGGTAGGTGCAATTCTTTCCTGCATGGGGAAGGTGTTGTTTGCTTGTTTGTGTTATTTTTTGGGGGGCAGAAATCTCCTGTCCTGGGTGCTGCTGGTGTTTGGGGAGCAGCATTCAGAGGGCTGGCTGAGGAAATGCTCTGGGCTGGCCCAAGGGACAGAGTTTAGTCACTCCCTGTCCTGTTGAGCAATTCCATTGAGTCCCCTCCTCAGGCAGGGGCTGCTTTGTGCTTTACCAAGGTTCCTGTTCCAGCTGGATAATCCCTAAAAACCCCTGAGAGTCTTTGCCTTGGGGCTTGGCTGGCTCCAGAGCTGCAAGCAGGAGGGCAATGGGGATGTGCTGAGTTTCAGTTTTGGGGTCTTTGTTTCCTTGTTCTCCCAAATTCAGGTGTTCTCCTGAATTCTGCCCCAGTGGCCTTCACTCAGCAGAGTCTGGTGTGTCCCTGAGCCCTGCTGGGGACAGGAGGTGGCAGACACTATGGTGAGGGTTTATACCTTGCCTCCCCACCTTCAGACACCCCTTGGTTTTGGGAAAAGCCCTCAAAATCTTTGGATGAAGCAGGGCACTAATGGGCAGCAGTGGAAGCCACGGCCTCCTCTATCAAATAAATCCTCTAGCACAGATTTCTTGGGAAGTGATTTAAAAACCTGGACTTTAAAACCTTAAAACCCAGGATGTTTTAAGTCTGGAAGGATTTTTCTGTTCTTTAACCCCCTGAATCTCACTGAGCCTTTGCTGCCTCTGATTTTCAGGCTCCATCACGCATGTGGAGGTGAAGCTCTGGAGATGTTGGGGGCCAGCTGAGCAGGCTGGAGCTCCCTCCTGTTGGGAAGGATGAAAGTTTGACAAGAGAGTCTTACAGGTATGTGTGCTTAGCAGAAAGATTTTTAAATGTAGAGTCTGATGAAGAAATAGAGATGGAAGCAAGCTGTGATATTGAAGAAAAGAATTGCCGAGCCAGTCTTACTGGATAACCAAGGAGGCAAAGGGTGTGTTAGTTAGAAGGGGTTTTTATGGCTCAGAGCAAAGGATAAACCCACCTCAAAAAAAAAAAAAAAAGATGTTTTTACCAAGCAAAAAGATAGCACAGGCAAACAAGTCAGCAAAGTTGCAAGTAGAAAAAAGGTCTCAGAATTTTCCACTGCAAGAAAACTGAAAAACAACTAAGAGTCTAGTTTTTAAGCTAGAGCTTAAACTGTAATGTACTGACTTTAGTGATTGGAGAACAGTAACATGAATATGGTAATTATAGTAGTTATGATAGGCTATAGATAATAGTTAAGGTGTGGATTGGTTCTTTTGTATTAAGATGCTCAGCAAGGAAAGTCTATAATGCATTGTAACCAAATGAAAAGTATATAATGCAATGGAACCAAAACCACAGGGACTCCAGGCCTGCCTGCAGCTGGAGCTGACAGCTGTGGGCACAGCTCTGTCCCCCACAAGCCTGGATTGCTGTAACCTCTTGGATGGAATAAACTGCATTTTGGAGAGCCCCTGGAGTCCTGCATCCCTCATTTAGGCTCTTGGAGCAGCAGCCTGAGGAGGAGGAGGCTGCTGATCCAACATCTGGGAAGGAGCAGCTCGCTGAGCGCTCTGCTGAGTGACTCTCAGAAAGAGCCCAGGCCTGGGTGGGGAGGGGGGCCTTATCTCTCCCCCAAACATCTGATCTTGCTCCTGAGGCCAGGACCTGACAGCCTTGTACATTAGCACTTTTTTAAAGTGATGTCCACTTTTGAAATAGTACCTGTCCCAAGAGTGGTCACTTCATTTGACAAATGCCAGCGATGACAGCTGGATGTTACAAACTCCAGCCCAGCTCACCCAGAGCTCAGGGGGGATAGCTGTGCTCCCCTTGGTCTGTGGGGTTATCTGGATGTGGTGCCCACCCTGAGCCATGGCCCAGGGCCCTTTTGGACCTTGGATAGGGGCTGTCCCCATGGGATGGGTGCCTGGATCCCACCGGCAGCACGGTGGGACAAATGGGGCAGCTGAAGGCAGGAAGAAAAGGTAAAAGGGTTTTTACAATGGGGTTTTACCACCCTCTGTCTGTCCAGAGCAAGGAGTGAAGCCAAGCAGAAAATTCATTCATCTCCTCCTTACACAGGAAGGTTTGAGCTGAAGTTTCTGGAAAACCCACTTATCTCCTCTGTCACAGACATCTTTTATGAAAAATCCTTTCCTTAGGGTTTTTCCTCCTGAGAAGCTGAGAGGCCTCAGGAACAAAATGTAAACATTGATTATCTGCTGCTGTGGAATGCAACAGGTGCATCTGTGATTGGTCTCATGCAGTTGTTTCTAATTAATGGCCAATCAGAGTCAGCTGGCTCAGACTCTCTGTCAGACACACAATCCTTTGTTATCATTCCTTCCTTTTCTATTCTTAGCCAGCCTTCTGATGAAATAATTTCTCCTATTCTTTTAGTATATTTTTAATATTATATATATCATAAAATAATAAATCAAGCCTTCTGAAACATGGAGTCAGATCCTCGTCTCTTCCCTCATCCTGGGACCCCTGTGAACACGGTCACACTGCTCCTTACACAGGAAGGCTTTAGCTGGAAGTTTCTGGATGAGGCTCCATCTCCAAAACTGCCCCTGGATGGGATTTGCCCTGGACAGAGCTGGCTCTGGGGGCCTAAGGGGGTTTGCCTGGCTTTGTGGGGTTGCTGTGGGCAGCGTGCTGAAGAGCTGGGGCAGCCTGGGTGAGAGAAACAGGGCTGGGAATTCCCTCCCTGCTCTGCTGGGCCTGCCAAGAGCCCTGGTGCTGCTGCTGGCCTGTCCAAGTCACCACTAAAAGCTGCACTGAAAGAGCACAGCTGAAGTGACAAATGAAGAAAGCTGGGAAACACCACAATTTGGGTTGCTTGATGAATTTTCTGCCTTTTATTTCAACAGGAGGTTAAGTACACCCGCTGCCTTGGATGGTGGTGGCCTGCAGAGGTTTCTCTGGCAGATGCCTGGGGGTGCTGCAGCGATGTTTGTGGTGTGTTTGGTGTGAAAGGGCTGCTCACAGCCCCTGGCTGAGGGGTGCTGGGAGCAGATGGGGTTTTCTGGCCACTTGCCTGCGCTGTGGGATGCCCACCCACTGCTGGAAAAGTGAACTCTCAGCCCTGGAATCCAGAGGGAAGCAGAGGGAGCACCTGGATGTCAGCAGTGCTTTGCTCTTTTCTGTGCCTACCAAGCCTCTCCCCAAAGTTTCCCATATTATTCCCATTTTCCCAGCAGGATTTCCTAGAGAACAAGATGTGGCTGAGTGTGTGACTGCCGTGCCCTGGGGAGCACCAGCTCTGCCCAAGGTCCAGCGTGTCTGGTGCTCCTCAGTGTGTTTGGCTCCTCATGCCAGCAATGCTGCAGCTCGGGCAGCGCGTAGCTGGGCATTGGGCACCTCAAGGCAGCCAAAAACCCCTGAGCATGGAAACCTCTTCAGATAGAGCAGAAAAAAATGGTTTTTGGGAAATTCAGGCATAGCTGAACTCTTCTCTTGCTGATGGGCAGAGGGAAAGGATTTCAGTGCTCTTCAGGCATCTCCTGTGGGTTGATGTTCCTCTCTTCCCTGGTTCTTTGGCTCTCCACAGTTTGGCCCCACACCCTTTCTCCTCTGCCAGCCCTTTCTTCCCTTAAAAATATGCTCATAAAGAATGTCAGAGGCTGAAAGGATCCACAAGGATCTTTGTCCAGCTCCTGGCCCTACACAGGACAGCCCCAACAATCCCCCCCTGTGCCCCCTGGCTGATGGAGACTCTCAATTGCCAAACCCATCAGTTTTTGGGCAGTTGTGGGTGGGAGTGGGAACTGGATGAATTTTTTCTCCATTCAGAGGCTCTTAGATGCTTTCCCCAAGTATCACTTTGATGTCTTGTAGCCATCCCTGTATCTCTTGGCGCCCACCTTCCCCTGCAGCTGCCACATGTCCCTCCACCCCTCCTCACCTCCACTGAGACCCGAGTTATGATGTGAAACTCAAACACTTCTGGACAACTGGCACAGCCCAAGCTGAGCCTGCAATTTCCTGGCTCATAAAAACATGAGCTTCCTTCAGGCCCAGGTCTCTGCCAGGTCACACTGATCCAAGTCCCACACCACCTCCCCAAGGCTTCCCCACCTCCAAAATATTTTGTGACACCAGCAATGAGCTTGATTTTTCTTTTTTCTTTTTTTTTTTTTTTTTTTTTTTTTTTATTGTTCCATATGTTGGAGACACATGGAAAAATGCATAGGAGAAATCCTCTCAGCCAGGGAGTGAAAAGCCCCTGAGTTTACAGGGTGTTGCAAATAATCTGAGGCAAAACAAATGTTTAAGGCTGCCTCAACTGCCAATTTGGAGTGCATTGTTTTAAACCTGGGAAAACAGGCCAAGGGGCAGTTGTTAATGGGCCAGTAATTTTCTTCCTTTCTAGGCACCCTAGAGCAACAAATATCAAATATTCCTTGGGAAAGGAATCAAGTGTGGGGGCCTTTTTATTGAACATCTCCAAAGCCTTCATTGCCTGGCCCTTGGAGCGCTGCAGCTTCCAGGGAGGGCTTTACAAGCAATAACCTGCTTGGGAAGCAGAGCAGGGAAGCCACAGAGCCCAGTTTGCAGCTCATTGTTGGGGCTGCCTTTTACAAGCCACACTGGGGGCTCCCAGCAGCTGAGCTTTTTGTAGCCCAGTCCATTAAACACAGCAGGCAGAGCTAAAGAGCAGCAGGGGATGGAGCCCTGGGGATCCTGCAGAGCCAAGCCCTCTGCTCTGTAACCAGCTCAGCTGCATCCCTCTCAGCATCCCAGCAGCAAACAGCCTGGGCACTGAGGCTAATGTGCTGCTGAAGGGAAGGTCAAGTGTGGAAAGGGCCGGGAATGGGGTTTTTCCTCAGGGTTTGGTTGTTGCTGCAGGAGCAGTTGGCCAAAACGCTGCTGGTTCTGGTCATGAGCCAAGCCTGGTGTGTGTGTCACGGACATCTTTTTGTGAAAATCTTTTGCTTGAGATTTTTTCTTCTTGAGAAGCTGAGAGGCTTCAAGAACAAAATGTAAACCATGGTTGTCTGCTTCTGTGGAATGCAACAGGTGCATCTGTGAATGGTCTCATGTGGTTGCTTCTAATTAATGGCCAATCACAGTCAGCTGGCTTGGACTCTGAGCCACAACCCTTTGCTATCATTCTTTCCTATTCTATCCTTAGCCAGCCTTCTGAGATGAAACCTTTCCTTCTATTCTTTTTAGTGTAGTTTTAATGTAATATATATCATAAAATAACAAATCAAGCCTTCTGTAACATGGAGTCAGATCTATGTCTCTTCCCTCATCCTAAGACCCCTGTGAGCACTGTCACACGTGTGGGACTTTGGAGTCCTTGTTGAGGCTTCTCCTCCTGAGGTCTTGGTGTGCAGTCCAGGAGATGTGGCAGGACCCAGGGAAAGGCTGGAGCTGTGGCAGGGGAGGGTTGAGATGGATTTCAGGAGAAGGTTCTTCCCCCAGAGGGTGCTGGCAGTGCCCAGGCTCCCCAGGGAATGGGCACAGCCCCGAGGCTGCCAGAGCTCCAGGAGAGCTTGGACAATGCTCCCAGGGACAGGGTGGGATTGCTGGGTGTCTGTACAAGGCCAGGGGTTGGATTTGATGACTTTTGAGAGTCCCTTTGCACTCAGGCTGTTCTGTGTGTGCTGGGCAATGTCCCCAACCCCAGCTCCCACCTTTCCCTGGGCACGGTGTGGCTGTGCTGGCTCTGGGCAGCCAAGAACACCAACACTTCTGGAAGGTGCCTCAAACAAAGCCAGCCTGAATTTTGGAGATCCATTATTTCTCTTTTGGGCTGCAGGAGAAGGGAGGGCTGTTGCTTCGTAACATCAAGTGAGGGACTCTCACTCCATGGTGCTGCTGGTGCCATGAGAGGGGGGCGTACAGGGAAAAGGGATGAAGCACTTGGTTTTTACAACTCCCAGCTGCCCTCCCTGACTGCCAAGGGCACAGGCACTCCCTGCCTTGTTCACTAGCTGGGATTGCTGGTGTTTTCCCAAGAAAAGCCCCCCAGAGCACTGAATTCCCCCCTCAGCTCCAGCCCTTCCCCTCAGAGGCAGCAGCGTGGAAATCCTGCAGTGCTGATCCTGCAGGGGATCACCTGCCTGGGACAAAACTGACATGGGCTGAGTGGGGGGCAGCAAAAACAAACAAACCACCACTATACACATTTAATTTTTAAATTTGGCCTGGCTGAACCCTCTGCTGTCCTTCCTCTGCAGGGGCTGCCCTTGGTTCTCAGCTGCTGTCACTTGAGCTGAACATCTTGGTGTCCTCTCAGAGGACCTGTGTCTTCTTGTCCTTCCCCAGTGCTTTCAGTGTTTCACTTGGAGGCTTTTACCTGTTGGCAGCTCCTTTTCTGCCTGCCAAGGCTGGGGGAGGGAAAGGAGTTGTTAGATAATGCCCAAGGACTGTGGGCTAACACCAAGGCTGGCTTGCAGTTTTCATCAGTGTTTTTAGTTGGAAAAAATAGAGATCTGACAACCTGAGTATGCTGTGGGAGCTCCAGGCTGTAGCATATTGATGGAGAAAAGTAAATTTCTGCTTGAATTCCAACTGTTCACCTCTACTGTTTGCAGAATTGTCCTGTCATTTGTCTGCTTTGGAGCAACCTTGTCATTTAGCTGTTTTTTATCTTTGATTTTGAGGGGTTTTGTTTAAACCACTCGCATTACTTCAGAGGAAAATAGCTTGAGTCTGTATTTTAAATTAACTTCTGATTTATTGATTTGCAAGCCCAGGGTGTAAATTGGTCTGGTTCTGGTGTAAATGGTGATAATTCCACTCAAGCCCTCTGTGATAATTCAGCTGCACATTTTCCTGTGCAGGTACCTGCTATTGTCCCATCCCTGGCAGTGTCCAGAGCCAGGCTGGGCAGGGCTTGGAGCACCCTGGGATAGTGGAAGGTCCCTGTCCACGGCAGGGGGTGGAATGAGATATTTAAGGTCCCTTCCAACCTAAACCGTTCCATGATTCTATTGCACTCGTGAGGTAGAAAGCTTAAAATCATGGCTCTGAAAACAAGTTAATTTTTATGTAAAAAGTCTGGGTCGCAGTTCTCTGTGTTTAAGGAGGAATAATTCCTGTTCATTAAGGGATTCAGGGCTGTGCTGAGCATCCCGTGGTCCAGCGCCGGTCACTGAGGGATGCTGCAGCCGCTGGTTGCCATGGAGACGGGACAACAGCGAGCCTGGGATGCGATTTGGTCCCCAGCGATGTCGGGGGAGGAGGGGACGCGGCCGGGGACCCTCGGGGCGCTGCCCCAGCCCCTGCGGAGCGGCGGCTCCGGGGCTCTCGGGGCGAAGGGGGCGGGTGACACCTTGTGGTGGCGGCTCCTGGCCGGGGCTGGGCCACCAGAGCAGAGCCCGCTGGGTCACTGCGCTCAAATCCACGGGGAGACATTCCCGGGAGCTCCTGGCCGGGGCTGGGCCACCAGAGCAGAGCCTGCTGGGTCACTGCGCTCAAATCCACGGGGAGACATTCCCGGGAGCTCCTGGCCGGGGCTGGGCCACCAGAGCAGAGCCCGCTGGGTCACTGCGCTCAAATCCACGGGGAGACATTCCCGGGAGCTTCCCGGGAGCTCCTGGCCGGGGCTGGGCCACCAGAGCTGAGCCCGCTGGGTCACTGCGCTCAAACCCATGCGGAGACATTCCCGGGAGCTTCCCTGCCCGAAGCGCCCGCACAGCGCGGGATGGAGCCAAGGCAGGAAGGCCCGGGGTCCTGCAGGATGCAAAAGCCATTTTTTCCTCCTTGTGCCAACCAGGATGTGCGCCGGGGAGTGGAAATTCCAGCCATCCTCAGCAGCAGGGCTGTGGATGGGTTTTCCTGGAGTCCTGCCTGGCGGGGTGCTCGGCTTGGCCCATCCTGTTCCTGCACAAACCTGGGGAGGCTCTGGGACCCAGTGGGCACTCATTGCTGCCCTCCCTGGCATCCCACAGCACTGCCAGGCTCTGGGAAGGAGCCTCAGGAGGCAGAGGGCTCTGCCAGGGGGTGTTAAACACCAGGGCTTGGAGGTAATGGGGATGAGCTGTCCCTGGAGCAGCAGCAGGAATAACTCTGGAACAACTTTGTGCATGTGTTGACTCCTGATGCTGGCTGGTGTGAGGAGGATGCTGAGCCCTCTGGGTGTTCACCTCTTCCTGCTGGTTTTTATGGGCCTTGTGTCCTTTGGGAATCTGTTTCACCCCCAGATGTGGAGATAAAACATTAGAGCTCTGAGAATTCCTCAAACTGCAGGAAATTCCTGCCCTGTGCTCCATCCTGGAGAGGAGGGACAGGTGTGGTGGTGTTTGCAGGGGTCTGAGGATGAGGGAAGAGATGAGGATCTGACTCCATGTTTCAGAAGGCTTGATTTATTATTTTATTATATTTATTACATTAAAACTATACTAAAAGAATAGAGGAAAGGGTTTCATCAGAAGGCTGGCTAAGAATAGAAAAAGAAGGAATGATAACAAAGGTTTGTGTGTTGGACAGAGAGTCAGAGCCAGCTGACTGTGATTGGCCATTAATTAGAAACAACCAACATGGGCCAATCCCAGATGCACCTGTTGCATTCCACAGCAGCAGATAATCAATGTTTACATTTTGTTCCTGAGGCCTCTCAGCTTCTCAGGAGGAAAAATCCTAAGGAAAGGGTTTTTCATAAAATGTGTCTGTGACAGACAGGCACCCTGCTTTCCTGGGAAATGGGGAGGTTTGGAAGTGTTTGGCCTGTCCTGGGCAGGAAAAGGCTCATCCCTGCTTGGGACTGGGATTTTCTTATTCCCCTGGAGTGTGGTTTGGCTTCTGGCTCCCAGCACCCTCCTGCCACTGTCCTGGTCCCTGTGAGTGACAGGGACCTGCCTCCTCTGGGATGCTGAGGGAGCAGCCAGCAATTCCTGCTGTGTCCATCCCTCCACCAGCAATCAAGGAATAAAGAACCTTGGGGCTTTGGTGCTGGAGGTCACTGGGCTCCTGCTCTTTGGCTCCCTGGCTGCCAGCAGGTCCCTCCCCTGCTCTGCGTGAGTTTGGTGGCACAAAGTCCCTGGTTTGAGTCACTTTTTGGAGTGGGATCTTCTTGGTTCACCCAGCTCTGGGTGGGAGCAGGACTTGGAGTGCAGCTGGGATTTTATATCTGATGGGGGGTTACAGCTGCAGGTACTTCAGTGCTGGATTAATCAAGTGGATTTTGTAGTGCTGGAGGGAAGGAGCTGTGGAGTGAGACCCCACTTTGGGGGTTGTGGTTCTCCTTGGCCTCATGAACCCCTGGTGGGGGGCAGGTTGTCCCCACAGAGGCTTCTGAGAGCTCCTCTCTGGGCAGCTGAGTTGATGGGCAGTTAATGATTCGAGAAGGATGGAAAGGTTTAACTCTACCCTGCCTCAGCCACCATTTTTCTGGTTGGGTGGGCAGGAGGCTTAAAATGCCACTTTGGCTGGCAGAGAGATGGGGGCCAGAGGAAGGGCAAGGAAAAAAGCTTTTACAGCCAAAAATAACTCTGGAACAAAACGAAGAGGGCAGGGGGCAAGCAGGGAAAGGGAGAAGTGCCTTCTCCAGGGAGCAGCCCTGGAGTTCTCATGCTCTGAGCAGGAAAGCTTGGCTGTATTAAAGGCAGTCCCCAGGTGCAGAGCTAAAACAGGCACGTGTGAGAGCAGCAGGGGATGGTGGCACAGGGCACAGCGCTGCCCTTCCTCCACTGCATGCTCCAAGCTCAGCAGCCTCCCAACAAACTCATCTTTTCCAGCTGGGACACGCTGGGACGTGGCCATGGTGTGGTGGAGTTCACAGGATGAGGGAAGAGATGAGGATCTGTCTCCATGTTTCAGAAGGCTGATTTATTATTTTATGATATATATTGTATTAAAAGTAAATGATATATTAAAGTATACTAAAAGAATAGAGAAAGGATTCATCAGAAGGCTAGCAAGGAAAGGAAAGAATGGGATGATAGCAAAAGCTCGTGACTTTCAGAGAGTCAGAGCCAGCTGACTGTGATTGGCCATTAATTACAAACAACCAACATGGACCAATCAAAGATCCACCTGTTGCATTCCACAGCAGCAGATAATTATTGTTTTTCTTTTCCTCTGAGGCTTCTCAGGAGAAAAAATCCCAGCAAAAGGATTTTTCATAAAATGTGTCTGTTACAACCATGGCCCCTGTCCTTGCCTTGTCTCTGGTGATGCTGCAGCTTCCTCCCACCTCCAGCACTGCTGTGACCCTGGCACAGGGCAGGAGAGGGCACTGAGGGGATCTTGTGGCCCTTAATCCATGGATGTGGTCACCTCTTGTGTCCCTTAATCCATGGATGTGGTCACCTCTTGTGTCCCTTAATCCATGGATGTGGTCACATCTTGTGTCCCTTATCTATGGATGTGGTCACCTCTTGTGTCCCTTAATCCATGGATGTGGTCACATCTTGTGTCCCTTATCTATGGATGTGGTCACCTCTTGTGTCCCTTAATCCATGGATGTGGTCACCTCTTGTGGCCCTTAATCCATGGATGTGGTCACCTCTTGTGGCCCTTAATCCATGGATGTGGTCACATCTTGTGTCCCTTATCTATGGATGTGGTCACCTCTTGTGTCCCTTAATCCATGGATGTGGTCACCTCTTGTGTCCCTTAATCCATGGATGTGGTCACATCTTGTGTCCCTTAATCCATGGATGTGGTCACATCTTGTGTCCCTTATCTATGGATGTGGTCACATCTTGTGGCCCTTAATCCATGGATGTGGTCACCTCTTGTGTCCCTTATCCATGGATGTGGTCACATCTTGTGGCCCTTAATCCATGGATGTGGTCACATCTCGTGGCCCTTTATCCATGGATGTGCTGCTCCATGCCCATGGCTGTGTGTCCTGGAGATGAAGGATGGCACTCTCCAAGGCTGGGAAGGGCTGTGGTGTTCACCAGGCTCAGATCTGAGAAGAGCTGAGGACACCCAAGGACTGGGTGTCCCTCTGGGGACACCTGAGGGATGGGGACACATCTCCAGCCCCTCACTGATCAGATTTGATTTGGACAGAGGGAGATGCCTGTGGTGGCCGTGGGGAGCTCTGGCTGGAAGTGTTGCAGGTGGGACAGGAGGAACTTGCTGCTTTTTTGGGATTTTTGGATTTTGTAGGTTTTTTTGTCTCACCCCACTTGATCTAAACACCCATTTCCCTCAGGACCTCAGAACCCCCCTGAAGAACCTGTTCTCTCTCTGATCCTGCCAGATCCCTCCTGTCACAGGGAGCAATCCCATGGGACCCAGGAGCTGGCAGCTTTTGAGCACCAGGAGAGCAGGGAAAATGGAAAAAATTCCTGTGCCAAAATGGCAAAAAATCAGAATAACACCCCAGAGAGGATCTCCTGGCCAAGAGCAGCATCCCTGCAGGGCGCAGGGGCTGTCCCTGCTCCATGAGTGCCCTTGGTGCGTGTGCCAGTGCCTGATGCTGCCCAAGCCTCATCCCTGGGGCAGAGCCCTCCCACCAACACTGGGATTTTCAAAGGAAGATGCAAGGCAAGTGTTGGTTGGGTACTGAACTGTCAGTGGTGGCCAGGAAATGCTGCTATTCCTTCCCTTGCCAGAGCTGGGAGATGATAAACACCGGGGGCTGCCTCCATTCAGCTGTGATCCATCAAGGAGGGGGGGCCTGGCCCCAGGGAGGGGTGAGCAGAGGTCAGTGATTGTGTAAACAGGCACTTCAGAGTTCACCCCGAGCTGGTATTACTGTAATTCATTAGAGGTGTCAGCCTGCTTTGTAGTTCCTTGCTTGGAGAGCCCCCTTGCCTGGCAGCTTCCAGCACCCAGCCGTGCCAGCAGGAAAATAAACTTTGCAGGAGGCAAAGCTGCACTTGCAGCACCACCCTTAAGTAAAATAACATTTAAAAAAAAACCTTTTAAAAGTGAGGTTTGGTGGCTCTGCTGGTTTCCTGCCCAGGCTTTGCTGCAGGCTCAGAGGTTCCTCCTGCACTGGGGAATCTGGGCTTGGGGAAGGCTCTTTGCTCCTGCCAGACACGTGGAAGCGAGGAACAAGGTGGTGTCTGAGCTGGAACCAAGGGATTTGTTTAGGGAAAACACCCTGAGGGCACAGAACACCCCACAGGCAGCATTTGCTTCCAGGAATTCCAAACCCTTCCTAGGCAGGAGCTCAGGGAGCACAGCAGCTTCTCCCTGTGTGGAGCATCCTTGGAGCCAACCTCACCAAATCAACAGCTCTGTTGTGCCCAGGGCAGGGTGGGGAGCCTCCTCTGCAGCCCCCAGGTGGATGCTGGGCTTGGCAGGGGGCTTGGTGCCACTTGTCACCATCTGGGGAATGGTGACAGCAGCAGGAGCCTGCCAAGCCCAGGAGGAGGAGGAGGGCTGGAGCTCTGGAACAGCTTGTTCTGCTGCAATGCTTCACCCAGCACAAAAGGACACTCAAATTCCCCCTGATAGCGGTGAGGAATCCCAGCATGGCATATAAAGTGCCAGAGGTGCCCAGGGAGAGGCTCCTGGGGAGGATGGAGCACTGTGGGGGCAGCCCCACCAGCTCAGGTGGGCGCTCTGGTGTGGGGGCATGAAAAGAAAGGGAAAGAGAGAGAGAACAGTGATGCTCCACTGTGCCCAGAGGTGATAACAGCTCCCCTTCCCACCACAGTGTCCCTGCAGGTGTGTGTGGCACAGCAGAGCAGGGGACTCTGCAGATGGAGGTGTTGGGTGGCTGCTGTTCCCCTGGACCCTGCCCAGGAGGGACTGGGGGCTCAGCTGGCTGCTGACAGGGATGAGCTGGAGACTGGGAGTCCCCTGTGGGTCCTGCTGGGCTCTCCAGCTTTGGGGGTGTCCCTGTGTGGGTCCTGGTCAAGTCCAAGGTCACCTGCCAGTGCTGGTGCAGAGCTGAGAGGAACAGGCACAAAAATGCAGAGAATTCAGCTCTGTTTGCAGACATGGGGGCCTGGCAAATCCCTCTGCAGAGCTGGACTTCATCATCATCATCATCATCATCATCATCCTCCAGGGGACACAGCAGCCCTAGGTTTGCAGGTTTTGAGGCACCAATGGAGGTTTCTCCTCCCCTGGGGCACCTGCTGCTAAATGCTCTTTGCTCTCACCAAACCCCTGCTAAGGCAGATGCAATGTGGTGCCCAACCATGCTGGTCTGGACAAAGAGAACAGAGCCCCCAAAAACTGCTGAAATTCCAGAACTGGCTTGGTTGAAGGCTGGATTTGATGATTTGGAGGCTTTCCCCACCTTAATGATTCCACAATTCCAAACCAATGACTGCTAAGCCAGGTGACAATTCCTATTTCTCCTTTATCTGCCTCCTAAACGCCACAATCTGCTCCAGTCCCACCTCTCCACTCCCCAAACTCACTGCTGAGGTATCAGAGTGCTGCATTCCCAAACAAATCCATCCTCTCCCACCCCTCTGCCAGGCACTGTGTGTGAAACACTCTGAGATGGGCCCATTCCTGATCCCTTGGGGCTGGAACCAGAAAAGTGGCAGCTCCAGCACTGTAATTGCCAACAAACCATCTGGCCTTGCTTGTTTGAACGGTGTGCTGCTCCCTGGAGGGTCACTGAGGAGAGAGGGTGCCCTGCATTCCCCACTGGCATTCCCAGGATCTGTGCAGGGATCAGCACAGGCTTTGATCCCCAGCCAGGGCAGGTGCTGCCAATATTGCCCTGCTCAGCCTCTCCGAGAGGGAAAAGCATCTGTGAGATTGAACTGCAGGAGGAGGGAGCTCAGCTGGGGTAGGTGACAAATCCTCGGAGGGGGCTGCCCGTGGCCTTGTGTCACAGCTGTCCCTGTCACATCGGGCCCTCCCCACGCTGCTGTCACCGAGTGTGGCCCTCCCGAGGTGTCAGTGGTGGCCTGTCACCCTGTGCTGCCTCAGAGCAGTGCCCAGCGCTGTCCCCTCCCCTGCCACAGCTCTCTGTCCCTCCCTGCTGCCTCTCCAAAACTCCTTTCCATGGATGGGGATGGGGATGGGGATGGGATGGGGATGGGATGGGGATGGGGATGGGATGGGATGGGATGGGATGGGATGGGATGGGATGGGATGGGATGGGATGGGATGGGATGGGATGGGATGGGATGGAGCAGCTGCATCCCTGTGCTAAGGGTTGATTTCACAGCTTAGGAAGCCTCTGGCCACTTCCAGAGCCCCCACAAAAGTGAGGGTCCTTGGGTTGTCCTTAGTGCTGGAGCACAAATGGTGCAGGTGTGGCAAGGGGAGGCTGTGGTGGCACCCTGGCTGTGTCACCTGCCTTTTCCCTGTTCCTCAGTTTCCTTCCCTGCTCTTTGGTGCAGGATGTGGCCATAGTGGGGGTTGTGGATCTTGGTTTGTGGGGGATATTTTGGCAGGTGAACCCTTTGAGCTGGGACTTGACTGTGGGGACATGGCAGTGCTGCTCACACCATCCCTCCTGCCTTATTGAACCTCATTTTTCTGGCAAATCTTTCCAAGGAGCCTTCAGGTTCACTTGAGAAGACCCAGCCCCATATTCTGTGGGTCTGGCACAGGAACACCCTATTCATTCCCTGCCTGCTGCTTATCCTGCTCTGGAATGGGTCACCTGCAGCGGGGAGGGCTCAGCCTCAGGAGGAGCTTCCTGCTCTCCACAGCTCCCTGAGCAGAGCCTGGAGCCAGGTGGAGGTTGTTCTTTTCTCCCAGGCAATGACTGACAGAGAGGAAACAGCCTCGAGTTGCACTGGAGGAGATTTAGTGTGGATATTAAGGAAAATTTCTTCCTGGGAAGAGTTGCCAAGCACTGGCTCAGGGCAGTGGTGGTGTCCCAAAGCTGGAGGAATTTAAAAGATGGGTGAATGTGGCACTGAAGGATGTGGTTGGGCCTGATAATATTGCAGAGTTTTTCCAATCTGAATGAGCCCATGAGCTCAGGCACCCCCTCTCACCGTGGCAGCCACTCAGGTCATGGGGGATCCCAACCCTCCACTGCTCCCCAATTCCTCTGTGCCACCCCCATCACCTCTCCAACCCCAAACTCTCCATCCACCCCAAAAAAAGCCTCAGCCCTGCCAGACTCCCAGCCTGCTGCAGGACCATTTCCATGTCTTTATTTTCCCAGGCTTTGCTGATAAATGCTGTCTCCGTGTTCCCGGCCGTGATGGACTCGTTATCAGGCACTGCCCGGCGAGGAAGCGACCTGTGACCCCGCCCGGGGACACGGGGTGAGCCCGAGGGAGCCGCCCTTATCGGCCCTGGGGAAAAGCTTCCCTTTTTAAAAGCTTCCCAAAACACAGGAGCCTCGGCCGAGCCCCAACAGCCGCGGGGAGGAGGAGGAAGGTGAGAGCGGGCGGGATGAGGGATGCGGGAAGCACCAGGCATGGGGTGGGATTATTCCTGCTGGGGATGGAGGGTGTTCCTGGGGTTGGAAAGAGCTGAGTGCTGCAGGGGAGAGGGGCTGGGTTTGATGAACACCTTGGTGAGTCCACCTGCTCCTCCAGACAGGGATCCCACCCGCGTTATCAGAGGGATGAGATAGGAGCGGCCGCAGGGAAGGTGACACGGGACATCCTTGGCACCGGGACACAGCCCACACATCGGGGCTGTCCTGCACTGCCACCACCCGCCTGGCACAAAGCAGGGCTGGGAGCTGTGTCCCCCTGTCCTCTGTGTGTGTGTCCTGTGTCCCCCTGTCCTGTCTGTGTGTCCTGCACTGCCACCCACCCGCCTGGCACAAAGCAGGGCTGGGAGCTGTGTCCCCGCTGTCCCCACAGCCCACCTGTCTGGCAGGAGGAGCCGATTTGTCTTCTCTTTTCCTCCCAGCTGTTTTTAGAGACAAACGACCTGTCCATCCATCTTTTTGGAGGTGATAAAAGTCTCAGGCACTGAGACTGCCCCTCTTTTTCTTCAGCTGCCTCTCCAGGGAGGAGCTGCAGGGTTTGTGGGAGCAGGGATGATGGAGTGTCGTAGTTGAGATGGAGACAATACAAAGCAACTCTCCATTATCAGAAGGCTTCAGAGCTGTTTTAATTATAGAATTCATCCAAACCCTTTCTAGGCAGGAGCTCAGGGACCACTTCTCCCTGTGGGCTGATCCACCTGTGTGGAGCATCCTTGAAGAAAACCACCTGCAGCTTTTTATACATTCTCACAAAACTCCTAAGTTTACACTTTACTCATTGGTCAGGACAGACAAAGTGCTCACTGGAATAGACAGTTGCAGGTTTCTCTTATTTATCCTTCTTTTTTTTTTTCCTTGATTTTTATGTCAACAACCTTGGTAGAAAATTCTTTCAGGGGCAAACATGGATCCTTTTCTCAAACTTCTCTCTGGCTCACAGAAGTTGCTGTAAAACCCCTTCCACAATGGAGAACCAAGGAAGAGATGGGAATCCCATTTCTTGTTGCAGAGAGGACAACGCCCTGCTGGGGACAGAGCCCTGGGCAGAGGGAGCAGCCCTGCTCTGCTCTCCATCCCTCTTCTGGGCTGGGGGCTGTGCCTGTGTGGCTCCCTGGGCCACCCCCAGCTCCCAGCAGGGATTAGCTGGGATGGGTTTTTGCCAAGTCCCGGCTGTCACTGCGTTCCCACCTTTGATCAGGAGTCGGCATTCCTGGAGTGCTCCCTCTCCCACATGTTGTGCTGATCAAAGGCAGCTGTTGCCTGGACCCTCCCCTGAGCCCATTTGCACACACACACACCCCCGAAAATGCAGAAATAAAGGAAACTCAGGGTGGTGGAAGGGGTGATGGATGAAGGAGAAAGCAGGTGAGGGCAGCAGCAGGAAGATCCCTCTCCCTGGGCTCCTCATGGAGGGTCCCATCCACACCCCTCAGCAAGGGGTGGGGAGTCTGTCAGGGTCTGAAGGGAACTGCTGCTTGGGGCAGCTTGGAAAATGAGCTGGACCTTTTCTGTCAGCGCTGGGGGGGTGACAGCAGCAGCCTGGGCCAGCTGTGGCAGAGCACAGCCAACATCTCCCCCAGCTTTAGGTGGGGTCAGGAGAGAGCTGTAATCCCACCCCAGTCCTGGCAGTTTGTGTGTGCCCAGTGCCAAACCCAGCCCATCCCCTCTGGAGCTCTGCTGGGAGATGTGATGGGGAGAGTGATGCCAGGAGGGATTTGACCTCGTGGATCACCTCCTTCAGCTCTGCCAGCCAGCACCATGCACTGCTCCAGAGGGAGAGGAGGAAGGTCTGAGCCTGCTCTGCTGGTGGCTCCTCTCCTGGGCAGGTGTGGTCCCATCAGATGAATTAATTATTGCTCGTGGACAGGGTTTAACCTCTGCTCCCCAGCTGCTGTAATGCAAAGCACTTGGATTAGCTGGATTTCCAAGTCCTTTGTGAACCCTCCTCCATGGAGGTGGCATCAGCAGCTTGTTTGTGCCTGATGTGAGGGGGAAAATCCCTCCTGCCCTTCCTCATCCTCTCCCCCATCTGCTGATCTCAGCATTGCAGTTTGGCTGGAAGGCTTGGAAAAGAGAGATTGGCACAATCTCCACCAAAAAAGAGGGCAGAGAGCAGGAGCATGGACACACTCCCAGCCTGTCCCCTTGGCTGCAGGTTCAGGTGAGGGCAGGTGTGCTTGGAAGCCAAATTGTGCTGCCCACAGTGACACTGCAGCAGTCACACCCCCAGGCAAGGACAGCATCCTTGCAGCATCTTGTCCCTTAGCAGAGGGTCTGGCAGGCCAGGTGGGCAGAGTCCCAGGGATGAAGCCCTTCAGAAGGGCAATTTCTCCTCCTCCTCCCTTGGCTCCATTGTGCAGCACACAGCAGGGACAAGTGTCCCAGGCACTGCCTTTCCAAGCACCAGCTCTGTCTTTAAAGCAGCTTTTTATCTCCTTCAGGACTGTCAGCACAATCTGCTCATACAAGGAGTCTTTGGCCATCTCCCCTCTCAAAATTTAACATCTCCAGCAGCAAAACTGAGGAGGTTCAGGGAGCATTTCCTGTGGTGCTGTTATTAAAGTAATGTTAGCCACTGAAGCAGGGCCAGCAGACCTAAAGCAGGCTGTGAGTGTTGCTGATCCCATTCATCCCGGTCCTTGCTGCTATCTGTGGGTGAATTTAGTCAGTGGAAGGTCCTCAGCCAGGTGACAGCCCTCTGCAGTAACCCCCAAGGCAGAATTCACTCATTTCCCACATCTCAAAGAAAAGAGAAGGACTCAAGGTCCGTGTGCCAAGGAAACCGAGCACCCCCCATGCTTTCTGCCATAGAGGGGTGTGGGTACACTGGGAACCCTCCACAGCCCCCAGAGCTGCTCAGCAGCATCCTGTGAGCTCCAGAGAGGCTGCCTGGCGTGGGGGAGTCTGTCAGAGCCAAGGTGACCCCGGCTCAGAGGGATTTTTACCTTCCCTGTCCACCTCCAGAAGCGTCCGAGGCTGCCCCAATCCGACAGGCATGAAGGGCACCCCGGGGCTGTGCTCGTCCTTCTCACAGGGCTGGCACTGCCAGGCTGGCCAGGGCAGGACAGCACAGCACAGGGGCTGCTCTGGCTCGGGGTCACAGCTCTGCTGCTGCCACTCATGCTGGCATGGCACGTGTGGCACCTGGAGAAGTTGGGGAACCTCCGGTGCCCCTTTGGGCACAGAGAGAGAGAAGCTCTCCAAACACCACATTTGCAGCTGACCTCTGCCTTCTCCCACCCAGGGGCAGACAGGCTCTGCAGCAGCTCCTTTCTCTTCTTCCTCTCCTCCTCAGTAGCACTTTTCCCCCTGGTGCCCTCAAACCCGGAGCACAAGGTCCCTTTGTCCCTCTGCCCACAGAGAGATGGCCCTGACCCCATGGTGGCCTGCTTGGCAAAGTTCAGTTCCTTGGCTGCAGGCAGCCCATAATAACCCTCACAGCCAGCTGAGCCCTGCTCTTTGGCAGGGGGAATCTCTCAAGGCCCTGTCTGACACTGCCCCGGTGTCCCTGTGTGCCCAGCATGGGTCTGCAGAGCGAGGGAAAGGGGACAGTTGTCACCTGGACCCTGCCACCAGTCTGTGGGCGCCCCAGCATGGAGTGTGGGGACAGCAGACAGACATGGGGCTCTCTCTGGGGGAGGATGTGTCACCTTTACTGGATCTGTCACCTCCCAGTCACCCTCTGCCCCTTGCTGCTCTCAGGCACCTCAGGGAACAAAGCCTGGCACAGCCCTTTCCCTCCCTGCCCACCCAGGTGCCCCCTGCAGCCACCCAGCACTGCTGTGGGGACAGGTGACACACAGTGACACTGGGACACAGTCGCCATCAAAGACAATCGTTCCCATGGGGAAAAACCTCCCAAATCATTGATTTGGACTTTGTTTTAGAGCATGTGTGGGTGACCTGCCCCAGTGAACCTCCACACTGGCTCTCCAGTGCCTGGCTTGGCCCCTGCCCGTGCTCTGTGCCGGCAGCAGAAGGGTTAAGGATGATTTTCAGAGCAGCCATTTGAGCAATGGGAACTTTCCAAAATCTCCTTTGAGCCTTCTCAGGACAGGGCCTCAGTTTCCCTCGTTCCCAGGGCTGGGATCTCAGGCTGGAACTGAGCCTGCCTTGGGGAAGGACCTTCCATGATGCAGCATAACACCTGCTGAAGGGACAGATCTCTCTGATCCCCTTAAAATCCCCAGCTCTCCAGAAAAAGGGATGTTCCCACTCTTACATGTGCAAACTTAAAATCTTGACCCACCCTGAGGAGCAGAACCCACAAAGGAAATCAAACCTGAATTTGGCGTGTGTGAATCTTGTGCTTCTGTACTGCAGCTTTACATGTACGGGGGAGGGATAAAATCAGTTTGCAATTAAGTGAGACCAGGATTGGCCACATTCACTGCAAGAGTCAGTGGGTACCTGGCCTGGTCTCAGGTAAGCACTGCTGGGAGTGAGAAGTGTTCTCTTTCTGATCCCCAGGCATCCTTAGGGCTCACACCTGCAGCAACTGTGGGCAAAATTCCACATGGGCAAAATCCCCCCTGATTGCAGAAAGGGCAACGAGGGGGCTGCAGGTGCAGCTGTGGTGGGAGTGGGGAGCTGCCCAGAGCAGAGGGGTCAGACACAGGCAGGGTCCATCCCTGCCCAGACCCTCACAAGGCAGAAACAGGCAAGGGCAGCCCTGTCTGGGCAGCGTGGGCACTGCTGCCAGCTGCACGCAGCAGGTGAGGACGACACGGGCAGGGTGACAGGGGACAAGTGTCTCAGAGAGGACAGCAGTGACAAGGGCAAGGTCTGGATGCGTTAGTGATGGCGTGAGGGTCCTGTCAGTGCCAGCCTTCGTGGCAAGTGACAGCCCTGACAGCCCTGGTGGCCAAGGACGAGGCAGGAGCGGAGGGCAAGGGGGGAGGGAGCTGTGTCCCTGTGCTGTGACACCGCAGGGACAGCCCTGTGAGGGGACAGAGGGGCAGCTCCCCTGCCAGCCCCCATCAGGGCGGTGGGGTGCACTCTGAGCGGGGCACTGATGGCATTCCCACTGCTGTGAGGTCCCCAGGACGAGGTCAGAGATGAGAATTTGACTCCAAGTTCTCAGAGGGCTGAATATTATATTACATTACATTACATTACATTACATTACATTACATTACATTACATTACATTATATCATTACATACATTATATATTATTACATACATTATATACTATAATATAGTATAATATAAATATAATATAGTAATAATGTAATGTAATTATATGAGTATAACATAGTATAATATAATATAATATTATTACTATATTATATTATATTCATACTATTACATTACATTATTGCTATATTATATTTATATTATACTATATTGTACTCTATTATATAATATTTATACTATATTCTACTATACTATATTTATTATATTATACTATGTGAAATTATATACTACAACTATGCTAAAGAAAGAGAAAGGACACATCAAAAGGCTGGCAAGGAATGAATAATGAAAACCTGTGACTGACCAGAGTCCCAACACAGCCAGACTGGGATTGGTCATTAAGTTAAAACAATTCACATGCTGGGTAAACAATTTTCCAAATCACATCCCAGAGCAGGAAAACAGGCAGAAGATGAAGCTTCACAGCTTCCCTGGAGAAGAAATCCTGGCAAAGGGATTTTTGATAAAATATCGCAGAACAGTGACACAATGCCTCCTGCTCCCCCTGCCCTGAGCCTGGGCTGGGCTCTGCTCTGCCTCCTGGAAAATGCATTTCCCTTGCTGAGAGCAGGGGCTGCCCCCCATCCTGCCAGGACACTGTCCCTGCCTTGTGTCCCTGCTGCCTTGGGGACGGGCTCAGCCGGAGCAGCCTCCAAGGGCACCAGGAGAGGCTGTGAGGGGCTGGAATTGCTCCAGTGACCCCTGGGGTAGCTCCAGACCGCGGGGAGAGAGGGTGAGGGCTGGTGCTGGAGCTCGGAGCTGTCCCCAGCATCTTCCTCTGGGAACAAGGGTGTAATTTGGATTGGTGTAATTTGGATTGGTGTAATTTGGATTTCCAGCTGGTGTAAGACAGACAGACAGAGCTGAGGGCTCTGAGCAGGAGGAGATGCTTCAAGAACAACAGTTCTGCTCAGCCTCCAGCAATGGGTCATGGAAACATAAAATACTGAGTTGGAAGGGACCTACAAGGATCACAGAGTCCATCTCCTGGCCCCTCTCTAGGGGGAAGAACCTTTTCCCAATACCCAACCTGATTTCCCCCTGGCATGACTGCAGCTTTCCCTCAGGGCACAGCAGAGATTGGAGCTGTCCCTCATGAGGAGGCTGAGGATGGTGTTCATCCTGCAGTGTTCAGTAACCCTCCAGGGATTGCTTTATGCCATGACTTTTGCTCTCTTTGATCCTTTGGAGCTGTCACAGCACAGCATCCTCTGGCTGTGGGGTTATTTAGCCATTCCTTGGAGAAAATCTTTATTCACACAATCACAGAATGGTTTGGATTTGAAGGGACCTTAAAGCTCATCTCACTCCATCCCCTGCCATGGCAGGGACACCTTCCACTATCCCAGGCTGCTCCAAGGCCCGTCCAACCTTGAATACATCCAAGAGATCCAGAGTTTCCCTGGACTAGACCCTCTGTCCCCCCTTCCGCATGACTTTTAGGGATGACATCGATGCTCTCTCTCTGCGCCATCCCCCTGCAAACTCAGCATCTCTGGACCCAGGACCGGCGGGCGCGGAGCTCCCTCCTGCGGCCCCGCGGAGCAGCGCGGACGGGCCGGGAGGCTGCAGCCCGCTCTGCGGGGAAACCCGGGGGTGCTCACCCCCTCCTCACCCTGCCCACCTCCCCTCCCCGCCCATTCCGGTCCCCGGTGCCCCATGGATGCTCTCGCCGCCCCCAGCCCTGCAGGCCCCGTTGCTAAGGGGCCGTTGCTAAGGACCAACATCCGGGTCCCAGCGTGCGCATGCGCGGTGCCGCCCGCGGACCACGTGATCAGGAGAATATGGCGGCGCCCATGGGGCGGCGTGCGCGGCGCTGAGCGCTCCTTCTTTGGCGTCTGTCGCTGCCATGTCGCGACTCATCGTGAAGAATCTCCCCAATGGGGTGAGGCTCTGTGCGGTGCCGGGGTCTGGGACGAATCTGAGGGCGCTGCGGGGTGAGCGGGATGCGGGGCAGGGAGAGGCACCGGGAGGGGAGCGTGTGGTGGGGATGGGGGAGAGAGGGTCTTAAGTGGTGGGAGGATGAGGTTTTGGAGTGGGAACGGCGAGATGTCCCGGGGGAAGGGGCTATGAGGTCGCGGTCAGTGCAGGGATGCGGAACATGGGGACACTTCGGGGGGGAGGATGGTGGGAGAGCTCCTGGAGGGGTCAGGAAGGGGCAGGAAGCAGCGTGAGGGGCACGGGCTGGCAGGTGGCAGCCCCTCAGGGTGGGCACTGGATCGCTGTGGTCGCTGTGCCCCTCTCGCTGCCCGGGGTTGGGTGCCGGTGCTCTCGGTGCTGCTGTGCCCGGCACGATCCCGCCCTGTTCCTGCGCCCGGCAGGATCCCGCGTGTTCCCCGTCCCCACGCGTGGATTCGGGGGGACATGAACGGGTTTGGGGGCTGAAGCGGGGATTTAGCTCACAATGAGCTTCCTGCAGCCTTCCAGGAGCCCTTTGAGACAGACTGTGTTGGGTTGGACTTGTCCTCAGAGGCTCCCTGAGGCTGATTTCCCTTTGTGCTTCCCTCCCTCCTTTCCCAGATGAAGGAGGAGCGTTTCAGGAAGCTCTTTGCTGCCTTTGGCACGCTCACTGACTGCTGCCTCAAGTACACCAAGGATGGAAGGTTCCGGAAATTCGGCTTCATTGGCTACAAGTCTGAGGATGAGGCTCAAACTGCCCTGAACCACTTCAACAAAAGCTTCATTGACACTTCCAGAGTCACAGTGAGCTATCTCCAGGAATAAATCCTTGGAATTCCTAAGGAATGGGATCTCAGGGAGGGTGGGCAGGCCCTGGCACAGGGTGCCCAGAGCAGCTGTTGCTGCCCCTGCATCCCTGGCAGTGCCCAAGGCCGGGCTGGATGGGGGTGGGAGCACCTGGCATGGTGGAAGGTGTCCCTGCCATGGCAGGGGTGGCACTTTAAGTCCCCTTGCCATCCTGGGATGGTGTGCCTGTGCACTCCTGCCACTCTCATGGTGATTGAATTTATAGCTCTGTGCTTTTAAAAGCTCTTCCTGCACCCTCCCTTATTACCGCGCCTGAGGGGGTCGCAGCTGGTGATAGAGAGACTGTGAATCTTGTTTCTTGATCAGAAGGCTTGATTTATTAAGATATGATATATAATGCATTATGACTATACTAATAGAATATAGAGAGAGGTTTGCAGAGCAGCTAGGCTAGCTAAGAATAGAAAGAAAGAATCTATAACAAAGTTGTGTTCAAGGACTCAGTCCCCTAGCTTGCACTGGTGATTGGCTCTTAATTATAAACACAGGAAATGAGCCAATCAAGGTGTTCCTGTTGCATTCCACAGCATCTGATAATAATTGTTTACCTTGTCTTCTGGAGCCTCTGGCCTCCCGAAGACACAGAAATCCGAAAGAAAGCATTTCTGTGGAGAAATGTCTGCGACACTCCCTCCATCCCACCAGGGTTTCAGTAACTCCTGAGTGAAACCACCCAGCAATTACAGCCCTGTGTTTAATTACATTCTCATTCCAGGTGGAGCTGTGCAAGTCCTTTGGTGACCCCACGAAACCCAAAGCCTGGAGCAAGCACTCTCAGAAGGCCCCTGCCCCAGAGAAGCAGAGCAAGGAGCAGCCCTTGGCAAGTTCAGGCACAAAGAAGGTGAGTCCTGCCTTGTTGTGGTGTGCTGTAATGTCCCATTTTGGCCTTCCAGGTCATTCCCCCAGGTGTGCCAATACCTCTCTCCCTTCCCCCTTGCCCCCATGCTGAGTGAGTCCTGTCAATCAGGCTGAACATTCCAGCAAGGCGTCGTGTGGTTGGCCAAGTTCAAAGGATGCCCCTGTGCCCAGGGGTCATTGGCCTGTCTGGGTGTCATCTTCCCCTGAGACCCTGCCCCTCTCACCTGGTTGGTGCTCACCTGTACCTCCCCTCCCCCTGTCCCTGAGCTTAAAAAGGTGATCAGACCATGCGGCCGTGTTCTGTTGGAGCAGTTGCTCACGTTCAGACCTCTGTAACCATGGAATGAACCTCTGGACATTAAACCCTCCAGCAGAATCCTCTCCTTTTTCTCTTCACCATCACCTGAAGCCATTCCTCCTGAGGTAAACGGGGTTCCTAACAAGCCTGGACTTGTTCAGTGCCCAGCTGCAATCTCCAGCAAGCCAAGGTATCTCTGGGGTGATACACCACAGTTGCTGCCTTTGGCCCAGCAGCGAGGGTCAGACTGGCCCAGGCACAATCTAACTGGGAATACTGGGAGCCTTTTTCCAATACTGCCTGACACCTGTGTGCCAGTGTGGGCTGTGGGCAAGGGCACAGAACAGACAGCACAGTCCTGGTGTTTTCTGCCTCAGGGTCTCTGTTCCCTGTGCTGTTGGGTTAACTGGCTTTGCCTGTGTTTCTAATAAACCTTTCTGGGTGTTTCCCCCCAAGGATAAAAAGAAGAAAGATCCAGTGGATAACTTAAAGGAGGTGAGTTGAGGTTGGGTTGCTGTCCCTGCATTCTTGCTGCTGAATAGGGGTTGCTGTCCCTGCATTCTTGCTGCTGAATAGTTCCTGTCTGTTCTGCTTCCCACGCTGTTCATTCAGGCTGGGACAGCCCAGTTCTGTTGTAAAAAATCATTTTAACAACCCCAACATGGGGGTTTATGGTCAGCTTCTCCTGTGAGCACACACTGCACCCAGGTCTGCTCTGTTTCAGCAGCTCTGGGGTTTAAACATATCTGAATTGTATCACATTTAACTTTTCCCCTTTTTTGGGGGGGTTTCCTCCTTTTTTTTGTGTTTCCTCCTCCTTTTTTTGTGTTTCCTCCTTTTTGTTTTGTGTTTCCTTCTCCTTTTATTGTGTTTCCTCCTCCTTTTTTTGTGTTTCCTCCTTTTTTTTGTTTCCTCCTTTTTTTTGTTTCCTCCTTTTTTTGTTTCCTCCTTTTTTTGTGTTTCCTCCTTTTTTTTGTGTTTCCTCCTTTTTCTTGTGTTTCCTTTTTTTTGTGTTTCCTCCTTTTTTTTTGTATTTCCTCCATTTTTGTGTTTCCTCCTTTTTTATTTCCTCCCTTTTTTTTGTGTTTCCTCCTTTTTTTTTGTGTTTCCTCTTCCTTTTTTGTGTTTCCTCCTCCTTTTTGTTTTGTGTTTCCTCCTTTTTTGCATTTCCTCCTTTTTTTGCGTTTCCTCCTTTTTTTTTGCGTTTCCTCCTTTTTTTTTGCGTTTCCTCCTTTTTTTCCTCGTTTTTTTTTGTGTTTCCTCCTTTTTTTTGTGTTTCCTTTTTTTTTTGTGTTTCCTGCTCTTTTTTTTGTGTTTCCTGCTTTTTTTTGGTGTTTCCTGCTTTTTTTGCGTTTCCTGCTTTTTTTTGCGTTTCCTGCTTTTTTTTTTGCTTTTCCTCCTTTTTTTTTTGTTTTTCCTCCTTTTTTTTTGTGCTTCCTCCTCTTTTTTTTGTGTTTCCTCCTTTTTTTTTGCGTTTCCTCCTTTTTTTTGTTTCCTCCTTTTTTTTTGTGTGTTTCCTCCTTTTTTTTTGTGTTTCCTCCCTTTTTTTTTGTGTTTCCTCTTTTTTTTTCTGTTTCCTCCTTTTTTTTTGTGTTTCCTCTTCCTTTTTTGTGTTTCCTCCTCCTTTTTTTTTGTGTTTCCTCCTTTTTTGCATTTCCTCCTTCTTTTGCGTTTCCTCCTTTTTTTTTGTGTTTCCTCCTTTTTTTTGTGTTTCCTTTTTTTTTGTGTTTCCTGCTTTTTTTTGCGTTTCCTCCTTTTTTTTGTTTCCTCCTTTTTTTTTGTGTGTTTCCTCCTTTTTTTTTGTGTTTCCTCCCTTTTTTTTTGTGTTTCCTCTTTTTTTTTCTGTTTCCTCCTTTTGTTTTGTGTTTCCTCCTTTTTTTTTTGCGTTTCCTCCTTTTTTTTTGCGTTTCCTCCTTTTTTTTGTGTTTCCTCCTTTTTGTTTTGTGTTTCCTCCTCCTTTTTTTTTGCGTTTCCTCCTTTTTTTGTTTCCTCCTTTTTTTTGCCTTTCCTCCTTTTTTTTGTGTTTCCTCCTTTTGTTTTGTGTTTCCTCGGGGTTTTTTTGTGTTTCCTCCTCCTTTTTTTTTGTGTTTCCTCCTCCTTTTGTTTTGTGTTTCCTCCTTTTGTTTTGTGTTTCCTCCTTTTTTTTTGTGTTTCCTCTTTTTTTTGTGTTTCCTCCTTTTTTTTTTGTTTCCTCCTTTTTTTTGTGTTTCCTTTTTTTTTTGTTTTTCCTCCTTTTTTTTGGGTTTCCTCCTTTTTTTTTTTTTTGTGTTTCCTCCCATTTTTTGTGTTTCCTCCTTTTTGTTTTGTGTTTCCTCCTTTTTGTTTTGCGTTTCCTCCTTTTTTGTTTCCTCCTTTTTTTTTGCGTTTCCTCCTTTTTTTTGCATTTCCTGCTTTTTTTTGCGTTTCCTCCTTTTTTGTTTCCTCCTTTTTTTTGCGTTTCCTCCTTTTTTTTGCGTTTCCTCCTTTTTTTTGCGTTTCCTCCTTTTTTTTTTGTTTCCTCCTTTTTTTGTGTTTCCTCCTTTTTTTATTGTGTTTCCTCCTTTTTTTTGTGTTCTTTTCTTTTATTTTTTGGTTTCCTCCTCCTTTTTTTTGTGTTTCCTCCTCTTGTTTTGTGTTTCCTCCTTTTTTTTGTTTCCTCCTTTTTTTTTCTGTTTTCTCCTTTTTTTTGTGTTTCCTCCTTTTTTTGTGTTTCCTCCTTTTTTTTTGTGTTTCCTCCTTTTTTTTTGTGTTTCCTCCTTTTTTTTTGTGTTTCCTCCTTTTTTTTTCTGTTTCCTCCTTTTTGTGTTTCCTCCTTTTTTTTGTGTTTCCTCCTTTTTTTTGTGTTTCCTCCTTTTTTTTTTGTGTTTCCTCCTCCTTTTTTTTTTTGCGTTTCCTCCTTTTTTTTTTGCGTTTCCTCCTTTTTTTTGTGTTTCCTCCTCTTTTTTTGTGTTTCCTTTTTTTTTTTGTGTTTCCTCCTTTTTTTTTTGTGTTTCCTCCTTTTTTTTTTGTGTTTCCTCCTTTTTTTTTTGTGTTTCCTCTTTTTTTGTGTTTCCTCCTCCTTTTTTTTTGTGTTTCCTCCTCCTTTTTTTTTTGTGTTTCCTCTTTTTTTGTGTTTCCTCCTCCTTTTTTTTTGTGTTTCCTCCTCCTTTTTGTTTTGTGTTTCCTCCTTTTTTTTGTGTTTCCTCCTTTTTGTTTTGTGTTTCCTCCTTTTTTTTGCGTTTCCTCCTTTTTTTTTGTTTCCTCCTTTTTTTTTGTTTCCTCCTTTTTTTGTGTTTCCTCCTTTTTTTATTGTGTTTCCTCCTTTTTTTGTGTTCTTTTCTTTTATTTTTTGGTTTCCTCCTCCTTTTTTTTGTGTTTCCTCCTCCTTTTTTTTTTGCGTTTCCTCCTTTTTTTTTGCGTTTCCTCCTTTTTTTTTGCGTTTCCTCCTTTTTTTTGCGTTTCCTCCTTTTTTTTTGCGTTTCCTCCTTTTTTTTGTTTCCTCCTTTTTTTTTTGTTTCCTCCTTTTTTTTTGCGTTTCCTCCTTTTTTTTGTGTTTCCTCCTCTTTTTTTGTGTTTCCTTTTTTTTTTGTGTTTCCTCCTTTTTTTTTTGTGTTTCCTCCTCCTTTTTTTTTTTGCGTTTCCTCCTTTTTTTTTTGCGTTTCCTCCTTTTTTTTGTTTCCTCCTTTTTTTTTGTTTCCTCCTTTTTTTTTGCGTTTCCTCCTTTTTTTTGTGTTTCCTCCTCTTTTTTTGTGTTTCCTTTTTTTTTTTGTGTTTCCTCCTTTTTTTTTTGTGTTTCCTCCTCCTTTTTTTTTGTGTTTCCTCCTCCTTTTTGTTTTGTGTTTCCTCCTTTTTTTTGTGTTTCCTCCTTTTTTTTTGTGTTTTCTCCTTTTTTTTGTTTCCTCCTTTTTTTTTGTGTTTTCTCCTTTTTTTTGTTTCCTCCTTTTTTTTTGTTTCCTCCTTTTTTTTTTTGCGTTTCCTCCTTTTGTTTTGTGTTTCCTCGGGGTTTTTTTGTGTCTCCTCCTCCCTTTTTTTTGTGTTTCCTCCTCCTTTTGTTTTGTGTTTCCTCCTTTTGTTTTGTGTTTCCTCCTTTTTTTTGTGTTTCCTCTTTTTTTTGTGTTTCCTCCTTTTTTTTCTGTTTCCTCCTTTTTTTTGTGTTTCCTTTTTTTTTTGTTTTTCCTCCTTTTTTTTGTTTCCTCCTCCTTTTTTTTGGGTTTCCTCCTTTTTTTTTTTTGTGTTTCCTCCCATTTTTTGTGTTTCCTCCTTTTTGTTTTGTGTTTCCTCCTTTTTGTTTTGTGTTTCCTCCTTTTTGTTTTGTGTTTCCTCCTTTTTTTTGCGTTTCCTCCTTTTTTTTTGTTTCCTCCTTTTTTTTTGTTTCCTCCTTTTTTTGTGTTTCCTCCTTTTTTTGTGTTTCCTCCTTTTTTTTGTGTTTCCTTCTTTTTTTTTTGGTTTCCTCCTCCTTTTTTTTGTGTTTCCTCCTCCTTTTTTGTGTTTCCTCCTTTTTTTTTGTGTTTCCTCCTTTTTTTTTCTGTTTCCTCCTTTTTGTGTTTCCTCCTTTTTTTTGTGTTTCCTCCTTTTTTTTGTGTTTCCTCCTTTTTTTTTTGCGTTTCCTCCTCCTTTTTTTTTTTGCGTTTCCTCCTTTTTTTTTTGCGTTTCCTCCTTTTTTTTGTTTCCTCCTTTTTTTTTGTTTCCTCCTTTTTTTTTGTGTTTCCTCCTCTTTTTTTGTGTTTCCTTTTTTTTTTTGCGTTTCCTCCTTTTTTTTGTGTTTCCTCCTTTTTTTTTTGTGTTTCCTCCTTTTTTTTTCGCGTTTCCTCCTTTTTTTTTGCGTTTCCTCCTTTTTTTCCTCGTTTTTTTTTGTGTTTCCTCCTTTTTTTTGTGTTTCCTTTTTTTTTTTGTGTTTCCTGCTCTTTTTTTTGTGTTTCCTGCTTTTTTTTGGTGTTTCCTGCTTTTTTTGCGTTTCCTGCTTTTTTTTGCGTTTCCTGCTTTTTTTTTTGCTTTTCCTCCTTTTTTTTTTGTTTTTCCTCCTTTTTTTTTGTGCTTCCTCCTCTTTTTTTTGTGTTTCCTCCTTTTTTTTTGCGTTTCCTCCTTTTTTTTGTTTCCTCCTTTTTTTTTGTGTGTTTCCTCCTTTTTTTTTGTGTTTCCTCCCTTTTTTTTTGTGTTTCCTCTTTTTTTTTCTGTTTCCTCCTTTTTTTTTGTGTTTCCTCCCTTTTTTTTTGTGTTTCCTCTTTTTTTTTCTGTTTCCTCCTTTTTTTTGTGTTTCCTCCTTTTTTTTTTGCGTTTCCTCCTTTTTTTTTGCGTTTCCTCCTTTTTTTTGTGTTTCCTCCTTTTTGTTTTGTGTTTCCTCCTCCTTTTTTTTTGCGTTTCCTCCTTTTTTTGTTTCCTCCTTTTTTTTGCCTTTCCTCCTTTTTTTTGTGTTTCCTCCTTTTGTTTTGTGTTTCCTCGGGGTTTTTTTGTGTTTCCTCCTCCTTTTTTTTTGTGTTTCCTCCTCCTTTTGTTTTGTGTTTCCTCCTTTTGTTTTGTGTTTCCTCCTTTTTTTTTGTGTTTCCTCTTTTTTTTGTGTTTCCTCCTTTTTTTTTTGTTTCCTCCTTTTTTTTGTGTTTCCTTTTTTTTTTGTTTTTCCTCCTTTTTTTTGGGTTTCCTCCTTTTTTTTTTTTTTGTGTTTCCTCCCATTTTTTGTGTTTCCTCCTTTTTGTTTTGTGTTTCCTCCTTTTTGTTTTGTGTTTCCTCCTTTTTCTTGCGTTTCCTCCTTTTTTGTTTCCTCCTTTTTTTTTGCGTTTCCTCCTTTTTTTTGCATTTCCTGCTTTTTTTTGCGTTTCCTCCTTTTTTTTGCGTTTCCTCCTTTTTTTTGCGTTTCCTCCTTTTTTTTTGTTTCCTCCTTTTTTTGTGTTTCCTCCTTTTTTTATTGTGTTTCCTCCTTTTTTTTGTGTTCTTTTCTTTTATTTTTTGGTTTCCTCCTCCTTTTTTTTGTGTTTCCTCCTCCTTTTTTGTGTTTCCTCCTTTTTTTTGTTTCCTCCTTTTTTTTTCTGTTTTCTTCTTTTTTTTGTGTTTCCTCCTTTTTTTGTGTTTCCTCCTTTTTTTTTGTGTTTCCTCCTTTTTTTTTCTGTTTCCTCCTTTTTGTGTTTCCTCCTTTTTTTTGTGTTTCCTCCTTTTTTTTGTGTTTCCTCCTTTTTTTTTGTGTTTCCTCCTCCTTTTTTTTTTTTGCGTTTCCTCCTTTTTTTTTTGCGTTTCCTCCTTTTTTTTGTTTCCTCCTTTTTTTTTGTTTCCTCCTTTTTTTTTGCGTTTCCTCCTTTTTTTTGTGTTTCCTCCTCTTTTTTTGTGTTTCCTTTTTTTTTTTGCGTTTCCTCCTTTTTTTTGTGTTTCCTCCTTTTTTTTTTGTGTTTCCTCCTTTTTTTTTTGTGTTTCCTCTTTTTTTGTGTTTCCTCCTCCTTTTTTTTTTGTGTTTCCTCCTCCTTTTTGTTTTGTGTTTCCTCCTTTTTTTTGTGTTTCCTCCTTTTTGTTTTGTGTTTCCTCCTTTTTGTTTTGTGTTTCCTCCTTTTTTTTGCGTTTCCTCCTTTTTTGTTTCCTCCTTTTTTTTTGCGTTTCCTCCTTTTTTTTGCATTTCCTGCTTTTTTTGCGTTTCCTCCTTTTTTGTTTCCTCCTTTTTTTTGCGTTTCCTCCTTTTTTTTTGTTTCCTCCTTTTTTTTTGTTTCCTCCTTTTTTTGTGTTTCCTCCTTTTTTTATTGTGTTTCCTCCTTTTTTTGTGTTCTTTTCTTTTATTTTTTGGTTTCCTCCTCCTTTTTTTTGTGTTTCCTCCTCCTTTTTTGTGTTTCCTCCTTTTTTTTGTTTCCTCCTTTTTGTTTTGTGTTTCCTCCTTTTTTTTTTCTGTTTTCTCCTTTTTTTTGTGTTTCCTCCTTTTTTTGTGTTTCCTCCTTTTTTTTTGTGTTTCCTCCTTTTTTTTGTGTTTCCTCCTCCTTTTTTTTTTTGTGTTTCCTCCTTTTTTTTTGCGTTTCCTCCTTTTTTTTTGCGTTTCCTCCTTTTTTTTGTTTCCTCCTTTTTTTTTTGTTTCCTCCTTTTTTTTTGCGTTTCCTCCTTTTTTTTGTGTTTCCTCCTCTTTTTTTGTGTTTCCTTTTTTTTTTTGCGTTTCCTCCTTTTTTTTGTGTTTCCTCCTTTTTTTTTTGTGTTTCCTCCTTTTTTTTTTTGTTTCCTCTTTTTTTGTGTTTCCTCCTCCTTTTTTTTTTGTGTTTCCTCCTCCTTTTTGTTTTGTGTTTCCTCCTTTTTTTTGTGTTTCCTCCTTTTTTTTTGTGTTTTCTCCTTTTTTTTGTTTCCTCCTTTTTTTTTGTGTTTTCTCCTTTTTTTTGTTTCCTCCTTTTTTTTTGTTTCCTCCTTTTTTTTTTTTGCCGTTTCCTCCTTTTGTTTTGTGTTTCCTCGGGGTTTTTTTGTGTTTCCTCCTCCTTTTTTTTTGTGTTTCCTCCTCCTTTTGTTTTGTGTTTCCTCCTTTTGTTTTGTGTTTCCTCCTTTTTTTTGTGTTTCCTCTTTTTTTTGTGTTTCCTCCTTTTTTTTCTGTTTCCTCCTTTTTTTTGTGTTTCCTTTTTTTTTTGTTTTTCCTCCTTTTTTTTGTTTCCTCCTCCTTTTTTTTGGGTTTCCTCCTTTTTTTTTTTTGTGTTTCCTCCCATTTTTTGTGTTTCCTCCTTTTTGTTTTGTGTTTCCTCCTTTTTGTTTTGTGTTTCCTCCTTTTTTTTGCGTTTCCTCCTTTTTTGTTTCCTCCTTTTTTTTTGCGTTTCCTCCTTTTTTTTGCATTTCCTGCTTTTTTTTGCGTTTCCTCCTTTTTTGTTTCCTCCTTTTTTTTTGTTTCCTCCTTTTTTTTTGTTTCCTCCTTTTTTTTTGTTTCCTCCTTTTTTTGTGTTTCCTCCTTTTTTTATTGTGTTTCCTCCTTTTTTTTGTGTTTCCTTCTTTTTTTTTTGGTTTCCTCCTCCTTTTTTTTGTGTTTCCTCCTCCTTTTTTTTGTTTCCTCCTTTTTTTTTGTTTCCTCCTTTTTTTTTTGCGTTTCCTCCTCTTTTTTGTGTTTCCTTTTTTTTTTGCGTTTCCTCCTTTTTTTTTGCGTTTCCTCCTCCTTTTTTTTTGCGTTTCCTCCTCCTTTTTTTGCGTTTCCTCCTCCTTTTTTTGCGTTTCCTCCTGTTTTTTTGCGTTTCCTCCTTTTTTTTTGTGTTTCCTCCTTTTCTCCTTTTTTCTCCTTTCTTTTCTCTTTTTATTTTTCCTCCCTCCTTTTTCCTTCTCTCTCTTTTGTTTTGTTTTCTTCTTTAAAATACTTTCCAACCACCTATTATAAAAAAGAATAGGAATGAGACACCTTGAGAACATTTTAATCACCTTGTCAGTGAAAACTGATCTCCCCTTAAGGGATTTTTGGTTTTACACTGCTGGAAATGAGGTGATATCTTGGATTCCAGATTCACTATGAGTCTCTGTTCACAGCTTGTCCTTTTTTTTCCCCCTCAGCTGAAGGAAGATAAAACATTCCAGGAGTTCTTGGTGGTTCACCAGAAGAGGTCCCAGGTGGCCACCTGGGCCAATGACACTTTGGCAGAGGAGCCCAAGAAGGGAAAATCAGCCACAGCAGCAGCATCTGATTACCTGAACTTTGATTCAGATGAGTCTGAGGAGCTGAGTGAGGGTGGGCATGAACCCTCTGAAGATGAGGAGGAAGTCAAAGGTACCTGAGGGAGCTGTCACCCTTTGCTTGTGTGCTGTCACAGGGAGGGACAACATTGGACTCAGTGCCACCAGGAGGGCTGGCTCTCACCTTTCTCTGCTGGGAATGCCTGGGTGTCTCCCCAAATTTGGGGAAATGCAGTGTCTGATATCTTGGGGTGCCATTTATGCTTTCCCTGTGTCAGTAACAGGACAGACATCTGCAGCTTTCCTTGAAGTGTTTTCCTTCTTGCAGCCCTTTCATCCTCCAGGATTTTCAGGGCTGGAGGTGGTTTTGGTGCTTTAGGAACCTGTGGGTGGCTGGGAACTCATCTGGTGTCCCTTTGATGGATGTTTCTGGAAATTGGGCCTGCCAAGGTTGAGGGGAAGGGACAGGGTTCAGTGTCTTGGCTCCAGAGAGCAAATCTGGAGCAGTGGCTTCATTCTGAAGACTCACAGCCTGGTGTGTGGAATTTAGGATGCAGTGTCCCTGCTCCCACAGAGGGAGAAAGAGAACCTTGAATGTGTTTAATTTGGAGGCAGAAGAGGGAAACTTCAAATTTACAAAGTTTGGGGTGGATCTGAAGGGTTCACCTCTAACCTGCAGGAAGCCTCCTGCCAAGCAGGCTCACATAATCACACCAGGAAATAAAGATTTTTTTATCTCCCTCCCTCCTTCCCTCCATGGGATTTCCTTATCTGTTCTGGTGGAGTGGGTGATGTTTCCCCTCCTGCCCCTCATCTCTCCTTGGGTAACTCAAATCCAGGTGTGATTGTGTCCTTTTCCCTGTAAAACCAAACACTTCAAACCCTTCTCTGAGGCCTGCTTGGGGTATTTAGTTAAAATTGTGACAAAATACTTCATCCTGGAGTACCTCAAACCCCTTTCTACCTAAAACCTTTCGCGTTTTATACATGAACTGTTGCTTTGAAGTCCAGGCTGTCAGTCTGGCAGTGCCAAGATGAAATTGCTCTGTTGTTTTCCCATGGAAAAGGTGGAGGATAAGGAGGGGATGGCCATGATTGTGTCAGTTCTCAGCTTTTTCCTGGCCTGGGGGGAGAGCAGCAGCATCTGTGTGAATAAAACTTCTCTGCTCTCTCCTCTCTGCCAGGAAAGAAAGAAGGGAAGAAGGCAGCTACCAGCAAAGACCTCTCAGATATGGATTACCTGAAATCTAAAGTGGTGGAGGATTCTTCCTCCTCATCCAGTACAGAGGAAGAAACAGAGACTGAGGAAGAGGAGGAAAGTGAGACTGAGGAGGATTCAGGCATTGCAGAAACACACACAGAGAAAAAGGGGAAGCCAAAAGCCAAACAAACAGAGCCAAAAACACCAGTGGGGCAGAAGAAAAAAGGATCCACACCAGAGGTACAGCTGGGTTAGATTTGTCTTCTTTGAACAGCAGCTTTGTGGATAGCAGGTGTCTGTCAGTCCTGCAGAATGAGCTGACAGCCTGGGAAGCTGCAGGCCCCACTGGATACCAGCTCTCTTGCTTGGTGTGACCCATTTACAAATTTCACTGAATCCCCTCAGGGCTGACTAAATTCCCAAAGATGGGGCTTCCAGATAAGTGCTGCTGGTGCCCTTCTCAGAGGCTTTTTTCCAGGAAATGCTGCCCTGGAAAAGCAGAACTCAGCTTTTCATGGCAGTGCTCCTTCAGCTGGCACCTCCTGCCCCAGGCTGCTGCAGCTGTGCCATCTCCTGATATTCCCTGCCACTCTTCAGCCTCCTGTTTGTTGGCCAAGCCCAGCTGGTTGTGCTGTGATTTCTGTTCTTTCATTCAGCTTTTTCTCCTCCTCTGCAGAGCCAGGCCAGCTCAGGGGAAGCCAGCACTGCATTCACAGTGAAACTCCGTGGGGCTCCCTCCAACATCACTGAGGCAAGTTTGCTTTCCCAGCTGGAGAAGGGGGGCTCAGGGGTGTCTCAGAATGTACCTCTGCAAGATATTTGCAGAAATTTTTCACTTCTCAGTCCTTTGAGGGCTTTGTGGGTGATCAGGGCAGCTTCTGAACTGTCTTTGTGCAGAGATCTCAGTGCTTTATTTATAAAAAACTTAAGCCTGCAACTTGCTGCTTCCTGTATCTGAGAATTATTCAAACAATTCTGATTCTTCCCACAGCAAAAAATTCGGGAATTTTTCTTCCCTCTGAAGCCAGTGGCAATCAGGATGGGGAAAAAGGGCCAGGGGAAGAATTCAGGTAAGAGCTGTGTGTGGAAGAGGGGTGGGATCTGTGAGTTAGGGGATCTGTTGCTCACCCCTCTGCTCTTTTAGCCTGCATTTCCACATCCCTGGCTCGTGGCCTGATTGTTGGAGACCTTTCTGTGACTTTGCAGCTCTCCTGCCCTACTTGCTGGCCACAGGATGCCCTGGGCAGGGGAATGTTGGCTGTGCTCCCTTTGGAGTAGCAGCAGGAGCTTTTTTTTATTGAGTTACATCCAAAACTTTATTCTAAACACCCCAAGCCATGCCAAGGAAAAGCCTGTTCCCCTGGGATAGCTGCAGCAGCCCAGGGCACTGTGCTGATTTGTGGGAGCAGGTCCCTGGAGCTTTGCTGTGTGCAGAGGTACTGCCTTCAGTTTTCACCTTTTATTTGCTCTCAGAGGCACCTGTGAAAGCCTCCTCCAGCTGCTAAGTAAAGTTTTTGTGATTTTTTTATATAAAGAATAAGCTTTGAAAAGGCAGTCTGACATCATTTCCAGGCTGGATTGAAACTTTCCATGGGAGCTGAATGCTCTGCCTATAGGAATCTATATTAAAGCAAGCCCAATTCACCCTTAATTACCCAATTAGTGGCTGTGTGTGTTCCCCACATGATGCTCAGCTGAACCTTCCCTTCCTCCAAGGTTACATCTTTGTTGACTTGAAGAGTGAAGCAGAAATGCAAAGGGCCTTGAAGCGGAAAAAAGAATTCCTGGGTAAGGGCTGTTTGTTCTCCTCCTTGTTCCAGCCTGGGAGCTCAGCTGCTCGAGTGTTCCCTGCACAAGTGGCTGCTGTGATTGGAGTTTTTCCCAGGCACATGGGGGGGGGTTTGTTCCTTGGGATAAACCAGGTGGGGTTTTGGGGCCCTTGTGTTTCGCCCTGTGCTTGAGGTGGTTCTTGTTGGGGTAAAACTGACAGTGCTCGAGTGCAGCTTGGTACAGACAGTGCTGCAAGGCTGGGCTGCAGCCCTGGGCTTGGCCTAACCCTTGCAGTAACTCCTGAAATTCTGTTTGCAAATACTGCCTAGGCTGGCACAGACTCTCTGAAAGGAAAGGGGGCTGGGGTTGATACCCCGATTTTTATGAAGACTGATTTTTACAGCTCCCACCTCCCCCTTGTTTTTGAGTCCTGCTTAGAGCCTATGGGGCTGTAATTGTGTCTAACCCTGGGTTCTTTGTGATGCCTTAAGCTTTAGCTTTCACATTATCCAGATTCTGTGCTGCATTAGTTTATAACTCTGAACTTCATATCAAGTGTTAGCAAGTTCTCCTCACAGCTTAGTCAGACAAAATCCTTTTCCAGTTCAGACCCAAAAAGTGTAAACAGCAGCAAATTGAGGAGAGCAATCTGGGGGGATAGGACTTCACAACATAAGGTGTAATTGGACAATTAACCCCAATATGTGAATGGACCAAAACCTATAAAAGTGTGAAACCTCCATGACCCGAGGTTGGAGCCTTGGCCAGGCTCTTGTACACCCCAAGGTGTATCCTTTGGAGGCCTTTTAAATAAATACCTGCTTTATTCCTTTAACACTGCCTAGCCTGTGCTCTGGGCAGCCTCTCAAGGCATCATTTGCATGTGGGTGCTGTTTGCTCCTGGCCTTGGGAAGCATCCAGGATCCCTCTGTGTTCTTTGGGGTCAGGTGGGCACTGTGTGGAGGTGTCCCGGTGCAGGAACACCCCAAAAGAAACTGCTCCAGCAAAACCTGAGCACCAGCCCTGGCACAGGACCCTGAGGGATGATGAGGAGGAAGAGGACCTGTCTGAATCAGGGAGGCTCTTTGTCAGGAATCTGCCTTTCACCAGCACTGAGGAGGACTTGGAGAAGATCTTTTCAAAGTATGGTGAGTGTTTGCCACGGGATGGACAGAGCTTGGACATTGCCCAGCTCCCACATCTTTTATTTTCTGGTGTGATTGTGAGCCTGTTTGGCAGGAGGCTCCCTGCAGGTTAGAGGTGAACCCTTCAGATTCACTTCACATCCCAGACTTGGGGTGTAAATTTGAAGTTTCCCCTCTTTTACCTCCAAATTAAAGGCATTCAAAGTTCTCTTGGCATCCTGGGGCAGAGAGGGTGAGGCTGTGGATGTGTTTGCCCCTGACTGAAGGTCAAGGCAGCTGCTCAGAGCTTGCCTGGTTTGTGTCACCTGTCAGAGACCTTGGGCTGCTTGTCCTGGGCCCTCCTTGTCCCTCTGCAGCTCCTGGCCCAGGCTGGTGTCTCCCCACCCATCCAGAGCTGCCCCCCTCATCCCTGATTGTATCTGGGAGGTGCCAGTTCAGGGACATCTGTGACCACTGAGCCTTGCCTCCTGCAGGACCCCTGTCAGAGATCCACTTCCCCATTGACAAACTCACCAAGAAACCCAAAGGATTTGCCTTCATCACCTACATGATCCCTGAGCATGCTGTGAAGGCCCTGGCAGAGCTGGATGGGCAGGTGTTCCAGGTACAGCTCTGATGCTTTTCCTCTGCTTTGGACTGCAGCTGGTGGGGATGTAGCTGAGTTTGCTTCTGGGCTTTGTTAAAAAGGGTTTGAGGCTTTCCTGCAGGTTCTTTTGGTAGAGCAGCTTGGTTTGAGCAGCTTTCAGACACCAAAATCCTGGTAGAGGTGGGGAAGGAGCTCTGAGTCTGTCTCAGAGCCACTTTGACTTGCAGTGGTGGCTCCTTTGGGAAGGAAAATTCCCTCCTTCCACTGACTGGGTAAGATACCAGGAAATTTCCTCCATGTGGATTATTCCAGAGCTGCTGGACCTCTCCTTCCTGTCTTGCAGGGCAGAATGATGCATCTTCTACCGTCCACCATCAAAAAGGAAAAAGTGGAAGATGGAGATGCAGAAGAATCTTCCTCCTACAAAAAGAGCAAAGAGGCCAAGGACAAAGCCAACAGTGCCAGGTATTACACAAGCTGCCAGATTCCCAGGAATGCATGTGGGATCTTGACAGGGGTGCAGAGATTCCCAGAGCTGGTGAAGCATTTGCTGTGCAGCTCTGTTTCCTTTCTCTCTCACCTCCCCAGCCCCTCTGCCCAAGAAGCTGCAGCAGCTCAGTGAGCAGCAGGAATTGAGAGGTTTGAATGGCTTTGGTGGGAGTTCCTTCTCTAATAAGAGTTAGTCTGGTTCTGTAATTTCTGTAATTCTTCAGGGGGGTGGTTTCAGATCAGCTGGGCCTTTCTCCTCTGCTTGGCCACCTGTAATTGTAATTGTAGAGGCTTTTTCTTGCTGTGTGACAAATCAGTGTGAAAGAAGTGCCTGATACTTTCTGTCTTGAAGGGAGAAGGGTGCAAAGGGAATTGCAAGCCAGGGGTTTGCATGGTTTAGGAAACCAGTTGGAAAGGTGTGTTCCTGTGAGGCAGAGCCTGAACTTCAGCTGCAGAGCTGTGGCCAGTGAGGTGTGGGGAAGCAGAGCTCACTGCCTGCACAGCTTCTCTTTGCTCTCCAGTCACATCTCCCTCATCCTGTCCCTTCCCTAGGCATCTTCCACCCTTCTTTCCCTCTCCCTTCACCCTGCCTGCTCGTGCTGGTGCTCAGAGCTGTTTTATCCCAGGATTTTTGGCTGGAGGGGCCATGACTGACCCTGGCTGTGTTTTCTCTTGGCAGCTCCCACAACTGGAACGCTCTGTTCGTGGGGACGAATGCTGTGGCTGATGCTATGGCCCACAAGTACAATGCTGCCAAAAGCCAAGTGCTGGATGCTGTGAGTTGGGTTGGGATGGATCAGCTGGGCTGGGACATCATTTTCCTGCCTGTTTCTTTGTGGCCAGGGCCTTGTCTTGCACAGGAAAAGCCTCTGTGCATCCATGGGCACCACACAGGCTGTGGGGTCTGAGCCTATTGATCCCTTGGTCCCCAGCCTTCCTTCCCACTCTGCTTTCCTGTGGCTGAATTTTGCATTTCCACATAACTAGAAGTGGTGAAAATTAACACCCTAAAGCTCAGATCCTTCCTGGAAATTCCATTTTACTCTGGGACGCGTTTGAATTCCAACAGCACAATTTATTTCCAGCAGCTGCAGAGGAGCTGGAGCATTTTACCCTCCAGCTGCCTGCCACATTCCCTTTTGCATGTGCTTCTGAGAGCAGCAGGTGACTGAATTCTTGCCTGCAGGAGAGCAGAGACAGCGTGGCAGTGAGAGTGGCTCTGGGAGAAACGGAGCTGGTGCAGGAAATCCGCCGGTTCCTCGTGGAAAACGGAGTCAGCCTGGATTCCTTCAGCCAGGTGAGAGGCACCAGTGGGGATCCACCTCTTCTAGTCCTGGAAATTGGTAACTAAATCCTCAGCATCTTGCAGGATTGAACCCTCCCTGATGAGTTTGGAAATTATTGTATTTGTGGGGTGCCCCATGGCAGGAAGGAATGATGCATCTGACTCCATGTTCTCAGAAGGCTCATATATTATTTTATAACACTGTATTATACTAAAAAATACTAAAGTAACTAACTAAAGAATACACAAAGGATGCTTACTGAATGCTAAAAAGATAATAATGAAAACTTGTGACTCTTTCCAGAGTCTGGACACAGCTTGACCCTGATTGGTCATTAAGTCAAAACAATTCACATGAAACCAATGAAACAATCTCCAAACACATTCCACATGGGCACAACACAGGAGAAGCAAATGAGATAAGAATTGTTTTCCTTTTCTCTGAGGCTTCTCAGCTTCCCAGGAGAAAAACCTGGGCAAAGGGATTTTTCAGAAAATGTGAATGTGACAGGAAATGTATCCATTTGAAAAGGCAGTGGCTCTCAGGATGGGTGAAATCCATGATCTGATGGCATGAGGATGGTGGGCAGGGAAGGAGCCCTGTGGATCTGCAGCTGACGCCTCCATCCATGAGATGTGGATTTTCCAGGGAGTGTTTCCTTACATGCCTGTCAGTCCTGTTGGATCTGGGGAGAGGAGTGACACAGAGAGAGGGAGAACACAGCCTTGGAGATCTGAAATCTCCAGTTAGAAAATTGCTGGATTTTCTCTCTTCCATGCCATATTCTTTCTTTCTTTCCCTGCTGGCTGTGCCAGGCTGCTGGTGAGAGGAGCAGGAGAGTGATCCTGGTGAAGAATCTGCCAGCTGGCACGAGTGCCCTGGAGCTGGAGGAGCTCTTTGGGCAGCACGGGGACCTGGGCCGGGTGCTGCTGCCAGAGGGAGGCATCACAGCCATCGTGGAGTTCCTGGAGCCCACAGAGGCCAAGCAAGCCTTCACCAGGCTGGCCTACTCCAAGGTGAGGGCCCTGCCTGGGGAGGGGGGTCTTGGTGAGATGGGGAGCTGCAGGAGGGCTCACTCTGAGTGTGGGGGGCACAGGGAGTAATGGGAGGGTGTTATCCCAGAGACACTGATGCTCCAAGCTGTGTCCTTTGGGTTTAGGGAGGTGCCTGGTACAGCAGAGCAGGGCTCAGCCTGCAGAGGATGCTGGAGAAGGGGCTGTGACACAGCTGGAGGGTTTCCTTTTCCTTTCTCAGTCTGGGAGTGACCCATGGCAGGCTGTGGTCCTGTAAGGCTGGATCCTTCTGTGACAGAGGGTTTAGGCTCTGGTCCTGTAAAGCTGGATCCTTACCTGACAGAGGGTTTAGACTGCAGTCTTGTAAGGCTGGATCCTTACCTGACAGAGAGTTTAGCCACTTGCAAAGGTTATTCAGCTTTTCCACTGCTGATTTTCATTACAGAGCAAGGTGAAAGTGAAGCTGAGAGCAGAGTTTTTCCTTCACTCCTTCCTCTCCTGTCTTCCCTTCACAGTTCCATTCTGTGCCCTTGTATCTGGAGTGGGCTCCAATGGGGGTTTTCCTCAGCCCAACCCCTCAGAAAAAAAAAGCTGGGGTTCCAGGAAAGGAGAGTGAAGCAGGGCTGGTACCAGGTAAGAACTCTGGCTCACTTGCTGGGGTCTCTGTGTTTCTCTGGGGTTGTGTCAAGGCCCAGGATGTGTTTTATCTGGGTGACCTCCCACTGTGAGGGCTGATCTTCCCTCCCTAAACACATCACCTTTCTCCCCATCCCAGGGGCTCCCCCACAGTTTGAGTGGGAAACTCCCCCAAAATTTGGCTTTGTTGCATCTTACAAAGTTGGGTTCATTCTCCTTGGTTCAGGTGAAGCTATAAAAGACTCAGAGGAAGCAGCAGAAGAGGAGGAGGAGGAGGAAGAAGAAGAAGAAAATATTCCTGGTTGTACCTTGTTCATCAAAAACCTGAACTTTGCCACCACAGAAGACACACTGAAGGAGGTGAGCAGTAAGGACACAGTGTTTAAAGGATTTCAGCTGCAGCCAGTGTGATCTGGTGGGAGATGAGAGAGCACTGGGTTCTGCTGGGGCTGGGAACATCACTCCAGGTGTCAGATAAGACAAATGCATCTGGAGCTGGTTTTGTGGGGTTTAATTCCACCTAGAGACAGGTGGAGGCAGTAGGAAATCTTCTAACAGAAATCTACTAAATCTTCTGATTTGCCATGTTTTCTGTAGTGCTGCTCCTTGGGACAGGCACTGCTGCAGCTCTGCCACTGCCTGGTGTGTGAGAGGCAGTGAATGAATAAATAAATGATGATTTCTGAGTGTGCTTTTCCTCTCAGTTCTGCTGACAGTGTGCTGCCTTGTGCTGCTTCACCTCAATAAGCACTTGGGAGAGAGAGTGGCATTCCTGGAGTTACGTGGGGTGGTAATACCAAAATAAGGAAAAGCAGCTGGAATTTCCACCTCTGGCACTTCTTGTGGCTGTGTAAAATGCCACATTCCATGGCTCAAGCACCCTGTGAGTCCTGCAGAGACTCTGCTCCAGCTGTGGACAAATAAATACCCAGTGCAGCACTGGGACTTGTCCCCTTTTCTTTTTCTGGCTTTACAAGGGAGTCAAATAAATAGTTTTCTACCATCTAGCCCCCATTTTTGGGAAGAGCTGTGTTCTAGGGACAGGCAGCACCCACCCTTAAGGCTTCAACCTGGCTAAAGGCATCTTGCAATCCAGACTGTTCCTCCAGAGCCACCTCAGATCCCTGCACTTTTTGAGGGGTGATGGAGGATTTCTGTGAACTCCTGCCTTGATACCTTTCAAACTCTGTGTGTGTGTATTTGTACAGAATAATTTGCTGGGGAAAGGCTCAGCTGCAGTGCTGGGGAGGTGGGGCTGTGTGGCACAGGGCCCTGCTGGCAGTTGAGTTACAAGCCTGGAGGGCTGGGATTTGTCCTCTTTTCTTTTTCTGGCTTTACAAGGGAGTCAAATAAATAGTTTGCTACTCTCTAGCCCTCCCATTTTTTGGGAAGAGCTGTTTTCTAGGGACAGGCAGCACCTTTAAGGGCTCTATGTGGCTGAGGGCATCTTGTAATCCAAAGTGTTCCTCCAGAGCCACCTCAGATCCCTGCACTTTCTGAGGGGTGTGGAGGATTTCTGTGAACTCCTGCCTTGATACCTTTCAAACTCTGTGTGTGTGTATTTGTACAGAATAATTTGCTGGGGAGAGGCTCAGCTGCAGTGCTGGGGAGGTGGGGCTGTGTGGCACAGGGCCCTGCTGGCAGTTGAGTTCCAAGCCTGTGACAAAGGGAACTGAATCACGTGTCCAAATTCCTTGCAGACATTCTCCAAAGTGGGAGCCCTGAAGAGCTGCACAATATCCAAGAAGAAAGACAAAGCAGGTACTCTAGATGCTGCTGTTCAATTCCTTCCCTCAGCTGAGCTGAGGGCTCAGGTGTGGCATTGCTTCAGCACTCATCTGGCTGAGCATTTGTGCTCCTGCTGGCAAAATCCTCAGTGCTTCCAGAAGTGTTCCCGTGGAAATGGCTGCAAGCAGCAGCCAAAGCTCCCCCCAGGGTTGGGTCTAGAAGGTTAAAACTCCATTGTGGGATTTGTGGAGATGTGGCCTTCTCTTGAGATCTTGAGATGGGAGAAGCCAAACTCCTTCAGGATCACAGAGGAGAGTGGGATGCAGGCTGACAGGAGCCAGTGCCCTGTGATGATTAAACCCTGCATTATCCTGCAAATATCCTCAAGGATGCCTGGCTGAGAGCTGTGCTGAGTGGGCTGGGTTTGCCTTCTCCCTGCCAGCCCTGAGCCCCCCAGGCTGCAGGGATGAGTGCCTGTGCCTGCTGTTGGCTGCTCTCCCTTCCCAATGACTTGGATTAAGGGAAACACTGGCTGGAGGGGCTGGGGCTTCTCCCTGGGAGCTGCACAGCTTTGTGGCTTTTCCCCTTGACAGAGCTTCCTTGTGATGTGATATTTAAAAACTCAGATCTACTGGGAGATAAAGAAATGAAGTGAATTCTTCAGTTCTGTGGATCCAAACAGGCAGCGCCAAGTGTGGGCTGATCTTGTAGCACCTGATCCCTTCAGGCACTGGGGGTCACCTCTACACTGTGCCACTGCTGAGGCTCTGAAGTTGAAAATGGGGTGTTGTTTTCTCCCCTCATTATTAATTGTCCCTTAATTATGGCTGCTGTGCTAGGCACCACGTTGCTCAAGGGTGTGGTGGGACTGCAAACCTTGGCTGGGCAGGGAGGGGAAGGATGGGGAAGGATGGCTCTCCTTTGTTGTGCAAGTGCCAGCTGCTCACCCACTCATCCCAGGTTATGGGATGTCTGTCCCACAACAGGATCTCTTCCCCTGATTGTGACCAGCAGTTGCTTTGCAGTGTTTTGTTTAAGGAAGTTGCACTGAGATGACGCAAAGCAAAACATTGGTTTTGTGTGCAGCACCTCCTCATCACATCAGCACCAAAACCAGCTGCTCCAGAGCAGAGCCTTGCTCAAAAACTCAGCCAGGGCTGCTCATGAGGTCAGCCATGGACAGGCTGGCCCTTTTCATGGGATGTTAAGCTTTTGTCCCCTCAGTGCTTGCTCCTGGTTTGTTTTTATATCCTATATCATCACTGCTTTCTTACCAAGCCCCTTTCTCTCCTGACAGGCACTCTGCTTTCCATGGGCTTTGGCTTTGTGGAGTACAAGAAGCCAGAGAGTGCCCAGAGAGCCCTGCGCCAGCTCCAGGTGAGCCTGAGCCCGACCCCATGGAGTTCCCTCCAGAGATTTGCTTCAGCCTGGCACTGCCAAATGCCCCTGGGGATGTCAGGGCTGAGGGTTGCACTGCACAGGTGGAGAAGCCTCTGAAATGGGCCAGGCTTTGGAGGGAAGAGGGTTTGTAAAAGGACAGACTGGTGGAGAAGTTTGTTTCTCAGTGCTGATCCAAGGTGGGAATCCCAGAAAATGTGCAAGGATTAAATTTTCATGAGTTTTCCTGTCAGGTGCAGACCCAGATATCCCCTCACAGAACAAATACTGATTAATGTTCATTTAGTGCTGCTTTACCTTCTAATTCTTGTATATATTTATTTCTATTAATTATATCTCTTTTTTTTCCTGCTGTTTCTTTGTTTGCACTCCCAGGGCTGCACTGTGGATGACCACAAGCTGGAAGTGAAGCTGTCAGAGAGAGCTGTCAGGTGAGGCTCACCTTTCCCCTCAGTGACATTTCAGCTGCAGTAATCCTTGGGAGCTCCTTCCCTTTTTCCCTTTTTCCCTTTTTCCCTTTTTCCCTTTTTCCCTTTTTCCCTTTTTCCCTTTTTCCCTTTTTCCCTTTTTCCCTTTTTCCCTTTTTCCCTTTTTCCCTTTTTCCCTTTTTCCCTTCTTCCCTTCTTCCCTTCTTCCCTTCTTCCCTTCTTCCCTTCTTCCCTTCTTCCCTTCTTCCCTTCTTCCCTTCTTCCCTTCTTCCCTTCTTCCCTTCTTCCCTTTTTCCCTTCTTCCCTTCTTCCCTTCTTCCCTTCTTCCCTTCTTCCCTTCTTCCCTTCTTCCCTTCTTCCCTTCTTCCCTTCTTCCCTTCTTCCCTTCTTCCCTTCTTCCCTTCTTCCCTTCTTCCCTTCTTCCCTTCTTCCCTTCTTCCCTTCTTCCCTTCTTCCCTTCCTCCCTTCCTCCCTTCCTCCCTTTTTCTTCCCTTCCTCCCTTTTTCCCTTTTTCTTCCCTTCCTCCCTTTTTCCCTTTTTCTTCCCTTTTTCTTCCCTTTTTCTTCCCTTCCTCCCTTTTTCCCTTTTTCTTCCCTTTTTCTTCCCTTCCTCCCTTTTTCCCTTTTTCTTCCCTTCCTCCCTTCCTCCCTTTTTCCCTTTTTCTTCCCTTCCTCCCTTCTTCCCTTCTTCCCTTCCTCCCTTCCTCCCTTCAACATCTGCATCCAGGAGTGCTCCAGCTATTGAACACATCAGCCTTTGCTCTGCTCTACTGACTCAGTTTAGCTTGAAAGGGAAAAACAAAACGGGGAATGAGCTGAAGTGGGGCCCCAAAAATGAGCCTGAAGTGAGAACCAGGCAGAGTTTTCTTCCCTGCCCAAGGAAAAAATCCTGTTTTGGAGTTCCTAGGGGTTTAAAAAGTTCTTGGAAAGAAATCTTCTCTAGGTAATGAAGTATTCTATCTGCTCATCTGAGAAAAAAAGAGCTTAAGAATAATATTCAAATTATTTATCAAATCTGATCAAATCAAGACAAAACCAAATTTCCTGCTTGAAATAAAAGTTTGGATTTAGCTCCTTTGCTCTAGGCAATCAGGCACAGAGGAGAAGGTTACTTGTGGGTGAATTTACTTAGAATTAGGCTCAGTTTTTAGGGATTCTTTCCTAGTTCTTACTCAGCACAGAATATTCTAACTGTAAAGCTGCAAATTAATCCAGGTACTTGAATGTTGGCACCTAAACCTTGTGCTTCAGACACTCTGGAAACCCTACTGGAAGTGGTATCTGTTAAATGTCAAAATTTGTTTGAAAATCTGGTTCCTGGGGACCACAAGCAGTCTGACAGCTCCCTGTGTCTGCACTTTGTATTTCAATTCTTTCATAAACCATTTTTATCCAGTTTGATTTTGAAAATCCCTTCAGCAGGTATCCAGGCCACAATGGGAAGTGCTTTGCTTTATGAAATAAGCTGCTGCCTTTTGTGTTAGGTGAATTCTGACCTTGTCCAAATGCAATACAATTCCAGAGGTAAAAAAAATTAAATTAATACTCTGTTACAAAATTTCATTGACTGTTTTATAAGCCAGGAAGAAAAATAATTAAAATTAGCTTACATTAAGCTAATTTTTAAAAATATATTCATTAATGCAGTCTCCTTACAATTAAAGGGCAAGATTTGGTGACAGATGTGGCAAATTGAGATGAGGACCTCAACTGGAGCAAGATGGGCTATTTCATTTCCAGATGGAGGATTTTAGGGTGTTTGGAATTCGATATTTCTTGGTGTCCTGTGCCACTGGCACAACCCAGGAAGCCAGTGTGAGCTGGTTTCTCAATTTTCCACATTCCAAGTCCTGAGGGAGCCACAGTTCAAAGAGACTTTGCTGCTCCCTGCTCTTCACCTGCCCTTCCCGTTGCCTTCCAGGCCTGCTGTGAAATCAGCCAGGAAGAAACAGACTGCTAAGAAGCAGAAAACTTCCAAGATCCTGGTCAGAAACATCCCCTTCCAGGCCACTGTCAAGGAAATCAGGGAGCTCTTCAGGTAGGAAAGTGATTTCTGGGGTCTGTGGGTCGCTCTGGGGTGGAGCTGCTGTGATTTTCATACGGGGTCTTTCTCACTTTGTGAATATTGTGAATTTTTTCTTGTCTTTGTGGAAGAAAACGGGGATTTTGGGATCACCTCTGTTCTGTGTGTCCTCAGCCTTTTGTGCTGTGATTTAAGCCTTGTTGCATCCTGAAAACTAGACAAAACTTTGTAAAAGGAAAAGCATCTTTGCTGCTCCCAGGAATGTTTTGGTCACTGCCCCAGGCTGTGGTCCCTGCTCTGCTCTTGTTTTGCAGGAATTGTTGATTTTTTTGCCTCTGTGGGCTTGTCTTAGCAGAAGTTGGGTGCTTTTGTCACATTTCTGGGCCATTTCTTTCCTTAACCCTTTAAAACCTGCTCAGACCACGCAGCGCAAAGCCCCTGGCAGTGATTTTTGTGTTTCCCTGTCTTGATGGAATTGCACCTCCTTTATTTGTGTCAAGATGTGGCTCCTGTGTGTCTGGCAGGCTGCTCCCTTGCAGGCTGTGAGAGATGAATCCCAGGGATTCATTTGGGATGAATTCCAGGGATTTCACCAAAGGCAAAGCACGACTTGGCTTTTGGACAGGGGTGTGATGACGGTCACAACAACGAGATGCCTCTAGAAGAGCAAAAGGTTTTTCTTGAAGCATTTTGCTTCAGTTCTGCCCTGAGGGATCCAGGCAGAGCCCCTGGGCTGCCAGTGCCATGCTGAGTTCCCTCAGCACGTGGAGCTTTGCTAATTTAAATCCCAACACTCCCAGCCAGAGCCGTGACCCTCGTAAAGCTGGAGCCAGCAAAGCCGGGGCTGAGGTGAAGTTCAAGGCACTGGGAGGGTTTGTACATCACAGGCACAGAGCCTGTGGGGGGTTTTTGGTGTGGGATTTCTCCCTCCTGTCTTGTCTGGCACCTCAGAGCTGTGGAGAGGAGGGGCAGGGGAGCATCTGATTGATTTTTGCAGCATCCAGCTGGTGACAGCGCTCTCAGAGCTTCCCTTTCATTCACCTGGGATGTTCAGAGCTGGGTTTATCCTCAAAACAAAAACCTGCAGCTTGGGGGGATGTTCTTTTCACTCCTGTCCTCTGGAGCAGCCCAAACCAGGCACAACCAGCACCTCACCCTCCTGCATTGCTTTGTTTGTGCCCTTCAGTCAGCTCTGGAGCTCTGGGCTTGCTCTGCATTTAGGAACCTGCCTTAGTTTGGCTTTTGTTAGGCATTTATTGGCAATGGCAAGCAGTCCTTTGGCAGTGGAAGGGCTGGCAGGGCTGCAGGGGGCACTCTTAGCCTGCCCAGGAAAGCCAGCCTGGGGACAGCAAGGGACAGCCAGCCTGGGGACCACCAGGCCACTCTGCCAGGCTGATCACCACACAGCCTGGGGACAGCCCCAGGTTGTGCAGGATGAGCATCTTCCCTATTGTTTCCCCTGCTCCAGAGCCACCTTCCAGCCCTGCAGCAGCAGAAAAATCAAGAAATACGAATTTAAAATAAATAAATATTAATTTCAAAATAAATAAATGTTAATTTATAAATATTAAATTAGGAATAACTATTCAGTTGATATGTGTGTATTTATTATATGTACACACACATTATCTGCATCCACACAGACTCTATATGTATGTATTACCCCAGAAAAATACATAGATGATGTCAATATTGTTCAAAAAATATCTGTAACACATTATATATGTGTAGATATATTTATTTTTCCCCCCAAACAAATATTCCCATGTTTTGAGCTTTGTCAAGGAGCTCAGTCCCCCTTCTCAAATGGCCCCACAGGAGGTTTAGGTGGCACTGAAACAGCCAACCAAGGGAGCTGGGTGTTCTGGAGAGTGGATTTTTCAAGCTGCTGTACCTGCCCAGCTCTGGCAGTTCAGGGATCCCTGCCCAGGCTGGTTTTACACTTTTGGATCTTGTTTTTTTATGGATCCATCACTGAGATGTTCAGCTTTGCCCTGCAGCACTGCCTGTGTTCCTGCAGCAGCCTGGAGGAACTTCTCCACTCTGCAATGTGGGGCCAGCAGGCTCTGTTCCCTGGATTGGAGAAAGGTGCTGCTTAATTCAGGGGTTTGAGGGGAGTCAGGAATGCTCAGATCCTCTGCCTGCAAAACAATCCAATTCTAGCAGTTCCACAGGCCTCAGGTGCTCTCTGCTCCCAGCCTATCCCCTGTGGCATTGCTGGGGGGGTGACACTGGTTCAGAGCATGTCCTGCCACGTTCTCCTGGAGGTTCTGCCCTCTCTTGCACCCTCAAGAGATTTATTTATCTTTTTTTTTTTTTTTTTAAGATAACACCTATCTTCTTCAGAGGGAGAACTGCTGTTCAATTATAGGGGCTGCTTTTGGGCGAGGTGTGAAGATTTAGCTTTTGTTGGGTGTGTTTTTTTCACCCATTTTTGTTCTTGATTAGATCCTACTCTTCTCTTTACTACCTGGAAAAATAACAAAAGGTAAATGGTGCTTAGTTCTTAGCAAAGAGCCACAGTTAGGGGAGGAGAGACAAAGGGATTGCTATCCCATGAAGGCTGCTAATTCTAATTTTTCCTACCAAATTGTGGGGCTTTTATGGCAAGACTTGTTTTTTTTTTTTTTTTTCTCAGAAGGAACTCTAGACGTGGCAAGCTGAATTGGAGATCTGTGAAAGGCCACATTTTCACAGATTGGAGCCCTGGCAATTTCTGAAAATTGGGCTCCTTTAAGAATCTACCTCATGAGATCCATGCAGCCTTCATTGGGAGTTCCAATTAACTCTTTGTTTCAGAGCATCCCCTTCCACCCTCCTTTCCCAACTCCAGGAAGATGGAAAATCAGGCTGTGTGCAAGTGGTTTATAATGTTTTGAGGAGATGGGGGTTTCATTTTCCTCAGAAAGGGAATGATAAAATTTAGAAAAACACTTCTTAAAGGATTCCTGCCCAATCCAAAGCAAGCTGGGGATGGAGTCAGTCCAGGGTGTGCTTAGAATTTGGTAGAGCTGCTGCTCATCCCACCAAAGGATGGAGTTCTTGGAGTTATGTGTTTTGGGAATTAAGTTGTTTCTTTTCTTTGCAGGATATATATCTGAGAACTCAGAATTTTGGTTTTATCTTTGATTTCTCTGGAATTTGCAGCAATTGTTAGTTCCAGTTAGCTGAGGAGATCGGGACTCAGGTGGTTTATCATCTCTCAGGAACTGCAGTCAAACACTTGCACAAAGCTGTTCAATCACAAAATTATCATTAGCTTTAGTTTGCCTAAAGAAGCAGTGAGCAGAAAAGCAATTGAAAGGTATTGCAGGGCACAGAACAGGTTATCAGGGACACTTATCTGCACAGCCTGACTTTCCTGCACAGAAAGTAACACTGCTTCTTGCAGAGACCTTTGGGGTGGGTGTCTCTTTTCATTTTAACTCCTTTGCTGACTGTTTTCTTTGTCTTGACAAAGACATGGCATTTATTGCATCTGGCAAAGCAAATGTGTGGGCCTGATGAGGAGGAAAAAGAACAATTCCTTCTGATGGAGGGGAAAAGTGAAGTGGGACAAGACTTGGGAGTCAGCCCCTTCTGAGAGAAGAAAAAAATCTCTGCAGGGAGAAAAAAATCTCAGGGAGATGCAGTGGATAAACTGGCAGAGAGATTTTTTTTTATTATTTTTTAAGGCAATCTTTATGAAGTTAATTTTATAAGATGATGCCTTTCACTTCTTCTGACCTATTATAATAAAGTGTAGTTACCAGAATGGGCTTTTCATTTCCCATTATAAAGGACACGGTGGGATAATGAATCCTTCTGCCAGACATGCTTGCTGTTCACACCTTTCTGCCAGTAATGGAGCCTACATGACTGGAGACAATTTCTCCTTCCTCCTGTTGCAGATGTGGAAAATCTGTGCTGGTGAAAGACACAGGAGGAGAAAAAGAAAATTGAGGAGAAACATGTGAGTTTGTTAAGCAAGTGCTGGGCAGAGTTAATTAGAGCATTCCATGCAAACAGAATGCCCAGTGCTGCCAGGATTGCTGGGCTTCACTTCTAAATGTTGTGCTAGAAATGGCTCAAAACTGATTGCTGCTGCTTCCTAGCTGCTTGGATTTTGTCTCCAGGCAGTGGCCCAAGGGCTTGGGGACAGCTGCAGAAATTACTGGGGGCTGTGAGGGATGCTGGGGTAGCACAGGGACTGCAGGTGGTTGATGCTGGCACATCTGGGGCAGGACAGAGCTGCTGATGTGGCAGAAGGAACAGGGGAATGATTCCCTGAGCTCCCCTGCAGTGCTGACACCTCTACTTGCAAGAAGGGAGTGCCCAAAATTGAGTCTTGGAGAAGCAGAAACCCCTGGAGAAGCAGACCAGGGCCTGGGTCCCACCTTGCTGGCCTCCCCTGAGGACTGGAAGGGCTGTGGAATTGCACCTTGCCTGGAAACCTGCCACAAACAGTACTTTGGGAGCAGAAGGTGTTCCAGAGGTGTAGTGGCAGCTGGGAGGTGCCTCTGAGTTTGATGTGGTGCTGAGTGGGTCACCACATCGTGTCCTCCAGGAAGCAGGTGAGGCCATGAGCTCTCCACAGCCTCCCCAGGCCCTGCTGCAATGCCAGGGGTCTCCATGTGCTGCTGGGCATCCCAGTGTGGCTGTGCTCTGGGCTTTCCAGCTTAGGGCTGGGTTCCCAAGCCTGGTTGTGGCCTCTCCTTTGGGATAACAGCATTTCAGGGCAGCCCATGCTGGGAGCTCTGGGCCAGGAGCTTCAGGGAGCTGGGTCAGGGCTGAGGGTGCTGGCACAGTGGATGTGGTGCCTGTGCTCCCATCCAGCTCCTCACTGCAATGCCAGGGCTGTGCTGGGCTGCTCAGGGGCTGCCTGGTGCCTCTGGGGGTGCAGGATGCTCCTCTGCACTGAGGCTTTTCCTCCTCTGTCCCTGTCCCACCCTTGCTGTTTGGAGGTTCTCACAAGGATTGCACCTTTGGAAGTGTTTGTTGAGTTTGGTTGTGGATGAAAGGAAGCTGCCTGGCTGATGGCTCCCTGTGTCCTGGCTGAAGGGCTCAGCCCCAGTGCTGGCTGTCAGTCTGTCTTTGCTGTGCCAGGGGCACACAGCACGTGTGGGGCTGTTGGAGACAGGCCAGAGGAGGCCCCAGAGCTGATGGAGGCGCTGGGAGATGCAGGAGAGAAGGATCCAGTGACACCTCAGAGCTCAGGGCTGCTCAGGGGCTGCCTGGTGCCTCTGGGGGTGCAGGATGCTCCTCTGCACTGAGGCTTTTCCTCCTCTGTCCCTGTCACCCGTGGGCTGTGGGGTCCCACCCTTGCTGTTTGGAGGTTCTCACAAGGATTGCACCTTTGGAAGTGTCTGGTTTTGGATGAAAGGAAGCTGCCTGGCTGATGGCTCCCTCTGTCCCACTGGTGGCTGTCAGTCTGTCTTTGCTGTGCCAGGGGCACACAGCACATGTGGGGCTGCTGGAGAGAGGCCAGAGGAGGTGATGGAGGGGCTGGGAGATGCAGGAGAGAAGGTTCCAGTGACACCTCAGAGCCCTTTCCAGTGCCTAAAGGGGCTCCAGGAGAGCTGGGCAGGGATTTGGGACAAGCAATGGGGTGACAGGACACAGGGAATGGCTCCCAGTGCCAGAGGGCAGGGTTAGATGGGATTTTGGGAAAGAATTCCCCCGTGAGGGTGAGGAACCCCTGGCACAGCTGCCCCCTGAGCCACCCTCTGCTCTCCCACCCCTGTGGGCTGTGTGCCCTGCATCCCCTGCACAGGTGCCAGGGGCATCACTGCAGCCTTTGGCCAACCCTGATGTTTCCATGCCCAAGCTGCAGTGTGGCACAGGAAAATACAGAGTGCAGGAGCTTTTTGGGAAGCAGCTTGCAGGAATGTGCACCAGGAATGCAGGGATCTGCTGGGCTGCTTTATTTCTCTATTTCAAACAGCATAAATTAAACTCTTTTTATTTATTTTTTCCCCTCCCTCTTCTTCAAATCTTCTCCTTGTGTGCTGGAAACCCAAACACAGCAGAATTGGGTTGATATTCAGAGGCCAGAAATGGAAGTGGCCACTTTAATTTGGCCACTCTCCAAAGAGAGCCATGGGGTGGGGGAGAGGGAAATGGGTTTGCAGTGCTGTTTTTCAGTCTGAATCATAAAGGTGTTTAACATAGATAAGGAAATGTTTAACTCTGTGTTATCTTAGCAAAGTTGCTTTAAAAGGTGGCTCTTCCCAAGAGCAGAAGTAAGATTTTCTTTTTTCAGCACATCTCTTTCCTGGGTTTGAATATTCATTACTTATTTGATTTTTATATTTATTTTTTCCCCTTTTTCTGTTCTCCATGTACTCCAGATCCCTTTTCTGCCCACCCAACACCTGGGTTTGTCCTGTGCAAATGAAGGGAATTTCTGGGCTGCTCTCTCCTGACTCCTGCCACCTCTCTCCAGGGCATCCAGCCGAGCTTCCCAAGGGAACTTTAATTAGTTTTCCACACAAATTCCTCAGCTCAGCAGCGTGGAGGGGCTCAGGGAAGGTGGAGTGAGCTGGGGAAGGGGCTGATTTTGGAATGTCTTGTTCAAATGCCACTCTGGGGTTTTGCTTTGGGCTTTTTGCCATTTTTTTCAGTGCAAAAAAATTTCAGATGTGGGCGGGTGGTTCTCCATAGGGACAAAAGCAAAGCCTGCTTGTGCTGTGTCCTGAAAATAACCCACTCAGGGTTCTTAGTGTTACAAGGTGTCTTTTTGTCTGAATTAAGAAGAGAGTGTGTGTGTCTAAGAAAGGAAAAACATGGATTTCTCTTTTTTTTGCCTTATATTGTGGCCAGTTCTTGTTAATTCTCAGAGTTGGGCCTTTGGGGGCTGCCAGCTGGGACACTGCACAATCTATAACATTGAAATTACACAACTTTTGAGTTTGTGTCTCAGCCTTTCATCAAGGTACAGCCAAGATGATTATCTCCTTGCTCTTAAAATTCCTCTGTCTGTTGGGTTTGTTAACTGCAGCTCTTTGCTGGTGATGTTGATCCATCCACCCCCCTGCCTTTCACTTGTGTGGGTATTTTTCAGTCTCACTTCACGAGAAGGTCCTGAACAAGCCTCTAATGAATCACAGCTTTCTCCTCACGATGACATCGTGTCCTTTATTTGCATCTCTGTTTGCATCATTATTTTTTTAACCTCATGCCTGCTGCAGCCTTTCTCCCTCTCCCAATCTGGGAGATTTTTCAGCCTTGGGATGTGATTGCAATTAAAGCCCTTCCATTCCAGAGTCTCTCACCTCCCCTGAGGCTCTGCCTGTGCCCAAGGCCTTTGAACTGTGCTGGCTTCTGCAGCTGCTGGCACCAGCAGCATTTCTGTCTGCACCTTGTTTTTCCTGAAGAAATCAAGTTAAGGCAGATCAGGATGACCATCTGTCTTCTCACCTCTCTTTCCTCCTCCCCCAGCAGTATCCTGAGCACTTCCAGGCATCTGGCAGAGGACAGGAGATCTTAAATTTGCTGCAATTAAGTCCAGGGGGAAGCTGCTGAGCCTCATCCTCTGAGGAAGGTGCTGTTGTGGGACTGACCCTTACCAGGCATCCAGGGATTCACATCAGCTGCCTGTGAAGATGGGATGGTTTTTCTGCCCATATTCCCATTTATTAGGTACCAGGGAAGCTGGAAAACCACATTTTGTTCTGCTGCCCATCAGTGGTCTGTGCACATCAGGCTGTCCCCTCCTGGCTGGGCTCTGGGCTGTTTGGAGAACAGCCTTGGGTCTCCTTCAGCCCCTCGTTTTTTTGGGCATCTCTTTGTGAAACCTCACTTGGAAAAGCAGCAATATTGACTTTTCCAAGCCCAGGAGTGCCAATCTCAGCATCTCAACAGGCTGGGGCTGCTCACAGGCAGCACCACTGAGATTTGTGCCAAAATCCACCCTGCAAATCCCATTTCAGCTGTGCTCCGTGGCCCTTCCCTACTTCTCTTTAACCCAGCTCTTGCTCTTCCCACTCTTTGATGCCATGCCAGCAGCTGAGGGGTTAAAAGAGTCTGGGGGGGGGGGGGGCGAGGGGGTGGGGATGAGGTGTTTCAGCTGCTCATTACTCACTGCCAGCTTCCCCCAAAATCATATTAATTTCACGCTGTCACGCAGGACTGCGCTGTCTGTGCCGGCAGCAGCCAGGAGGGTGACAGGGCTGGGGGGAGCGTGGCTGCCCCTCGTCCCCACCATGGCTGCCCCTCATCCCCACCCATGGCTGCCTTTTTGGGAGCTCTCTGGTGCCTCTTTCCTCGCCCAGGTGGGACTGGGGCTGCTCACCTTGCAGGGCGATGTGGGGAGCGCCGTGCGCTGCCTCCCGATGATCATTTTCCACCCCGCTGCTTGTGCAAAAACCCCATGAAATTGGGTCTGCTGCAGCAGGGAGGGCTGCAGGAGGGAGGGAAGGAGGGAGGGGAGCTGCCAGCCTGCCCTGCCCTACCTGTGCTCAGCAAGGATGCTGCTTCAAAGTTGCTTTTTAACCACTTGCCTCCCTTTTTTAACACCAGCGAGCACAGTAAAGATCGAGCTGCCTTTGCCTCCTGTCTGATTTCTCCCCCTTTTCTGCTGTTTGCTCAGTGCATCTGCCAGAGCTGTCACCTCTGCAGGGACTCACTGCCATCAGCTGGGTCTCTGACAGCTCTCACACAGGCTCAGCATTGCTGAGCCCATCCTGGCTGAGGCTCACTCTCCATGGCAGACATTCTGCTCTGTCCCTGCCATTTGGATTGTTCTCACCCCTAGAACTCATCTCACCTTTTTTCCAGGTTTGTGCTTGCAATTTTTTGTGGGTTGTGGCTGGAAGGATGATCCCTTCCCTTTTCTCTCATTGTGGCCACACTTCTTGGAGCTCTTGGCAGCGGGGGTTGGACTTAGATGATCTCCAACCCAAACCATGCAGGGATCCTGTGGAATCTCTGTTCTCTCATCCTGCACTTTCTGAGATGGGTGGAGAGCAATGAGCTTTCCACGAAATGGAGTGGGAACAGCATCACTGAAGCCCATGGTGGCTCAGGCACTGCTTGCACCAGTCACTCCCTGTCTTTTGGGACTTTTCTAGGTGACCTGTGAAGACAAATCCCACTGTGCAGAGTGGCCTCTGAGCTTTGCTGTGGTCATGGCATGTTGCCAAGGGGTGACCAAAGTCCTGGAGCAGGAGGAGAGCCACCATTGTGGCTTGGGCAGCAGCCACACCTCCAGTTTGGCTACAGGATGGGTAAATTGGGCTGTTAGCAGTTAAAAGCCACCTCTGCTCCCAGAGCTTTTCCAGCAGGAGCAGAAAATGGGATTTTCTGTCTCTGGAGCGTGGTGGCTCCCAGCCTGCCTCACCAAGGAGCTGCTCTGTGCCTGCTTTTAATGCTTGGCCTTGTTGTGAGCCCTGGCAGGTGTCCCATGTGGCCAGCCTGGGCTCTGGGGACAATCCTGAGCTCAGGAGAGCTCACAGCCTGGCTGTGTTTGAGCCTCCAGCTCAGCGCCCGCGTTCCCGCTGCGCTTGCGTGCATTTGATCTCCCCTCTGTGGTTCTCTGTTCCCCTGATGAAAATAATTAATCAGGTTATTTCTCTAAGTCATCCTGCAGCTTTACAGGGACAAGACTTAAATAAGGATTCTCTTTAAAGCAGAGCTGTGTTAAAATAGCTGTGTGCCTATAAATATCTCATTGCTTCTATATTTATTCCCCAGCTCAGTGCAGGAGGCTCTACAGCTGAATATAAGATATTTCTTTATTTTTTGGATTGTTGATGCAGCTGGTATCTTAACAGCAAGGCTGCCTGCTCCAAAGGATGCCCTGGGTACACCTTTGGGTTTCTTCTGAGTTTCCTAGTTGCCAGTTGTACAAATTTCCTCTTGTCTTTGAAAGGAGCTGACTCATAAGAATCCTCCAGGAGCAGAGATTTGCACCAGACCCTCCTGTGAGCACTATTTTTAGCATAACTTTTTTTTTTTTTTTTTTTTTTTTTGACCAGAGCTGCACTCTGATCAGGATTTTCAAAAGAGCCCAGGAGAGATAAATCCCCAAATCTCAGCTCTGTGGGAGCTGCAGGTTCCTTTGAAATGCTGACCCTCTGGTGATTAGGGCAGTGACTTGGTGGCTCCTAAGCCCTGGTCCTGCAAGGTGCTGCGTGCTGGGAGAATTGTGGCTTAGGAGTGTGAGCTCTGAGAAGGGCTTTGCAGGCATTGGGGGCTCTTGTTGGAGGCTGTGCAAGGATTGAGATTCCCTGAGGGTTGGGATACAGGGGTCTGTAGGTGACTGCTGCATTTGTACATCTCGGCTGCCAGGGGAGCAGGGTTTGGCCCTGCTGTGCTCCAGGGAGGTGATGTGGGGGAAGATGTCCTGATAGAGCTGCTCCTTTCTCCTCCAGGCTTGAATGTCTTTTGTCTCCCCCAGCAAAAATTAAAAAAAAAAAAAAAGTAATTACTATTAGGAGTAACTAGTATTACTAGTAGGATTAAGAAGGAAGATGTTGGATAGGTGAAATGAGGGGATTTGAGAGTGACAGCAGAGGGGACCAGAGCCCTGCTGTGACCAGAACCAGCTCAGAGCTCTAAGATTGCCCAAGAGAAGAGAAGCAAAACCTGAATAATATTAAAGTAAGATTTTCCACCTCCATCCTGTTTTGGGGTGACCTCTTCCATCACACACCCACCAGTTATCTTTAAATCCTCAAACTCTTTTGGGGTAGCTTTGAACTCCCAAACTCATGTCAGTGTTCAGCAGTGCTGCTAGAACCCAGGGCTTCCTAAAGCTTGTGGTGCTCCCTGTGCCAGCTCTGCACCTTCCCCTGGCCCTTAGGAACTGGAATTGTGGGCATTGAGGTGTGAAATTTCAGGAGGAAATCTGTTCCTGCTTTCATCAGCCAGTGAATCATCGCTGTCTTTAAAGCACGGAAATAAACGTGGAGAATAGGCAGGTGTCTTCTCCTGGAGGTGTCAGTGAGTCCTGGCTGCTTCTCCTTGATGTCACCAAGTCTAAAATAGATTTATGGCAAGAAGTGGATTTAAAAAATACTTCCCACCCCAGTGGTGCAGGCTCTTCCATCAGCAAGGAGCAGGAAACAAAGCAGGGCATGTGCAATATCCATAGGGAGGCACATCCTGGCATCTTGCTTTGCAGTCAGACCAGAAAAAAAGATGGGAACAAATCAAGAGATGCCCATCTCTCCATCCTAAAGGTGTGTGAGGCTGCTGGGTGGGGCTCTGCACATCCCAGCTCCTGCTGCAGGGGCTCCAGGGCTCTCATTCCTTTTTTCCACACTACAATTCCAGTGTGGGAGCCGGCTCTGGAGGGCAGAGCAACTGTGACAGTCACACGAAGCAGCTGGAGCTGGAAAATCAGCCTGGATTGGGAGGAGCAGGGGGCTGAGGAGCTGCAAAGGGAGGTGCAGGGACATGATGCTGCTGCCACCAGCACAGCAAATCCAGCCAGGGAAAGGCTCCTTTTCCCACCAGCCTTTAAAGCTGATCTCTCCCAATGTTAAAACCTCCCAAAGTCAGATTAAATGCAGCGAAATTAAGAAACCAAACCTGGTTGCAGCACCTGCTTAAAAATTACTTAAGTGGAGGGATATTAAAATTTTAAGACTTGCTGCTGTGCTGCTGATGGAGGATTTAAAAAAAATAATAATTACTGTTGGGTGGTTGTTGTTTTTGTTTTTTTTTCTTTCTGCTTGGTTTTCAGGATTGGTTTCTGTTTAGCGTGCACCCTAATTGCGTAATTACACGATAGACTGGAGTAGAATTTAGTGTGTGTAATACCAGTTATAAAGAAGAGCCCTAATTATGTAGATCTTCTCAGGTAAATAATACATCAGGGGCATGGAGTGGCCTAATTACTGTTCTGAAAACCTGCCTAATGACTAATTTGCTTGGAATTTCAGAACGCTTTTGATAAGGTCCCTCATAAGCAACTGTTAAGGAAAATAAATCGAGAAGGGATAAAATGTTTTGCTGTGTTTTTAAACAAGCCAGTTAAGCCACAGGAAGCAGCCACTGCCTCTTGATCCAGCATCTTGAGGAGAGGGAAGATCCATCCTCTGACTGCTCCTGCTCTGGGGCCAAAGCTGTTGTGTTCCTGATCCTGCTTTGCCACGAGCTCCAAGGGAGGCTGCTGCCATTTTCCACTAAAAATGGGATTTGTGGGTCAATTCCCAGCTCCTTGGAAGAAACACATCCATGTCCACATAGTCCCTGGCACCTGGAGTAGTTGTGGTGTTGGGCTTCTAAATAATTCTTGAAGATCTGTGCCAAAATTGGATAAATCCAGGAAGAACCAAGCTTGGAGCTTTTCACTGAGGGAGTGAGGGCAATCCAAAAGCTGGAGCTGTTTTCCAGTGGATCTCATGGACTTCCTCCATGATGAGCTGGGACCAGCAGCAGTGTTATTCCAGGGAGTGTGTGAGATGCTGCAGTGATGGGAGCCTGGATTTGGCCCTGCCACAGGAGCCTCAAGGACAGAAAACCAGGCTCAGGAAAGGATCCACAGAGCAGCTGAGCCTGGATAGGCAGCAGCACAAGGAAAAGGAGGAATCACACAAAGCAAAACCCACTTGTGCTGCAGCAGCACATCAAGGGCCTCCAAACAAAGATGATGCTCCTGGGCAAAGAGGAAGCTGGAAAAACTGATGATCCATGGTAAAGAGCAAGGTGCAGACGTGGCTGTCCCCTGTCCCCTGGCTTTTCACACAGATTTCACAGGAGCTTTGATTATCCAGCAGGGCGTGAATGAAGGATCAGCTTTGCACTGGGGACTGCTTCCTGGTGTGGGCCAGGGGGATGCTGCTCCCCTGCTCTGCTCCCAAATCTCTCCACCAGAGCTGGAGTGAGCCACAGTTTGAGCTCCAGGATCCAGAGGTTCCCTCCCACCTTGTCTTCCTGTGCCTTCATTTGCTGATTTCCAGAGGTGAAGGAGACATTATTGATGCTGCTGCTGATAATGGTAATAGGGGAGATGGGTGCCAGATAATTCCTGAACTCTCTAACAGGATTTAAGCTAACAAGAGAGGAAGGCTTTTTTCTTCCCTCCTTCCCTTTCCCTTCCTCCTTTTCAGCTATTTCCTGTGCCGGGGATAACAACACCAAGGAGTGTTAAATTGGCTCTGAATGTCCACCCCTGGCTGTCCACATTCTTGTAACGATTTCATTAGCTTGAATTATCCACGTTATTTTCTTGTAATGGGATTAGCCATCCTGGAGTCAGCTGAAGTCCTGGAGCGGGAGGCGGGAGGGCCCTTCTGCTGCGGATTCCATTAACTCCCTCATGCAGGGGGTGCAACTGGCCATGGCTCAGCCCAGGGGCAAAACCATTTGCCAGGGTCCTGCCTTCCTCCAGGAGGAAGAAAGAAAAAAAGGACCATTACTGTATTTTATTTCCTTCCCCCTTTTAATCAGCAAATGCAGAGGCAGAGTGTGGCGGGGCCTTCTGGAGGGGGAAGGTCCTGTTTGGGGGAAAAAGAATAAGGGATTGAGTGAATTCCATGTGGCTGCAGCCTGCTCCTGGCGCTGAGGCTGTGCAGGGAGGGGAGGGAAGGATTTGTGTCTCTTTTGGACTCTTCATCCCTGCCCAGAGGCGTTTGGGATGAGCGGTCATGGTGCTGCTTGGGAGAGCAAGGCAGCAAGAGGAGAGCAGGAGGAGGAGATGCTGGCAACCCAGGAGAAGGTTGGCAGCCTTGAGAAAGGTTTTCATAACCAGTTTTTCAGCGTGGTTTTGCTGTTTTTGTTTTTCTTGAAGGGATACAAACCAGAGAGGGGGATTTAGGACTGCTCTGTGCTGTGGGACCTCTGTACACACCTGCAGAACGCTCAGGGTGATTTTTGTGGTTGTTTTCCGAGATGTTCTGTGGTTTTGGCAGTGGACAGATTCATGGTGTCTGTTGTGCTTGGCAACTCAAGAGTCCTTGACCAGCTTGTGGATTGGGGTGCACCAAGATCAAGTCAGATGAACACATCTCTGTGTTTGGGACTTGAAAATGCCCATCAGGGATGGACAGTCTGGCCTGTCCCAAGGATTTTGCAGTTCAAGTGCTGCTCTTTGAGACAGGGGAGGGGCTGAAATTGAGTGAAAACTTCTCAGCTGGAGAGATGTTTATAATTTCTTTAGGAGAAACTGTTCCCTGTGAGGGTGGGCAGGCCCTGGCACAGGGTGCCCAGAGAAGCTGTGGCTGCCCCATCCCTGGCAATGCCCAAGGCCAGGCTGGACAGGGCTTGGAGCCACCTGGGATGGTGGAAGGTGTCTTTGCCGTGGCAGGAGGTGGAACAGGATGAACTTTAAGGTTTCTTCCAAGCAAACCACTCTGATTCCAGTTTCACCCTGGTCTGTGCTGTGAACGAGCATCCTTCACTGCTGCCTGGAGCTGTGGGGTTTTCTGGGGAGCAGGGAGGAAGGAAGGGGAGGGAAGAGGTTTTCTGAAGCCCACTTGCCCCTTCTCCTCTGTCCCATGGCCTCTGGGCTGTGTTGGAAGGATGTGTAGGCTCCTTCTGGTGGCCAGGCAAAGCCAGGTGAGCCGTGGGTTGTGTCCTGAGCTGGAATGTGCTGCTTAATAGCAATATAATGTCCTGTAATTAGCAGGCAAAGGACTTGCCTCCCAGCTGGCCTGTGCCAGAAGGATATAATTACAATCCCAAGGAGTGATTTCCTCTGACCTGCAGCCAGCTTGCAGTGAGGAGGGGAAATCTCCTTTTCCTGCCTGTGTTCAGCCAGGGAAGCAGGATGGCAGCTGGAAGAGCTGCCAAAGCAGCAGGAGAGCAGCTGATAGCCAGCAGTGCCATGGAGAAATGCTGCACCTCTTGTGGGTGGGAGGGAGGGGATGTCCCTGCTGGCATCTCTGGGATGCACCCTGAGCTTGGAAGGGGTGACTGGTCAAGGGAGAGCTCGTGGCTGTCTCTGTTCTGCAGCCCTGTGGATTGTGGCTCAGCCAGGGCCAGCACAGGCTTTTTCTGCTTTCCCAGCAAATCTGAATGGGCACAAAACAAAGGCTCTCATTTAGGAAATAGGAGTTGCAGTGTTAGTGGAGGCTGTCATCCCTCCCAGCCAAGAGCAGGAGAATGTGCCAAGCCTGGGAGAGTGAGGTGTGAGGCTGGATGTGCCAGCCTGGCTGGCAGGGCCTGCAGGGACAGGGGAGCCCAGGCAGAGCCACATCCTGCACACCTCTGCCCTCCCCTCCTGCTCCTGATCCCACCTGGGATTTCAGAGAGTAGCTGTGGGACACCATTTTTCATGGACCCGTGGGAAGGAAGCCAGGAACAGCTGTGTGCATGGCTGGTCACCAGAGGCTCTGCCATGCAGCAAAACTCTTTGCTTTTGGCCCTCAAACCTCTCTGTGTTAATTGTGAGCAGCTCCATGGAGGTTTCACCACAGATTTGGGGTTGCTGCACAGCTTGGCCACACTGAAATCCCATCCAAGTGTCCTGCCAGAAACCCAGCTCCAGGCCAGGCACAGGTAGGCTCTTCAGGACTGAGGATCAAGTCCTGTGCAGAGTTAAGCCAGGCTGACTGCAAACAAGTGAATGTCTCAGGCCTGGAAGGGCTTTGCTCCCACAACCACCAGCCCTGGAGCAGGGGCTCAGGAGCACTTGGAGAAGGCATGGATGGGTGAATGAGGATAAATCCAGAAACTGCTCTGGTTTCACACTCGCTGATGCTGGAATCCTCCCTGCAAACCGTGCTGCTGGAGGGAAGGAGCCTGGCCTGGTGCTGTGCTCCGTGCTGGCAGCAGGATTGCTGATCTCTGCCCACTTGGAGAGGAGAGGAGAGAGGCCCCAGCACCCAGAGGAACCTCACCCTGGGCTGCTGTCGGTTTTTTCACTCCATCTGGCAGTGCCACCATGTCTGACTTGCTGTGACTCCACAGCCATCCCAGCCTCTGGGACCACATTTTCAAACATCTCCACGACATCTAATGGAAAAGCTTTCTTCCCTCCCTTGCCATTATGCTCTGGTGTCACCTGGGTGATGTGCTCCATGCTTTTCCTCCTCCCATCTCCATGCCTTTGCCATGGCACAATCCCTGCCTGGCCATGCTGGATGAGCTGGAGTGGGAGCAAAGCCATCAGCACCTGGCTTCCCTCTGGCTCCCCTGGGCAGGGAGCCTGCCACTGCAGGGGGTAATTGGGTTTCCTTCTGCCTCTGCCTCTCTCTCCCCCCAAATCCAGCAGAAATAATTGGAAAGGAGAGGTGTGAGTCTGTGCCTGGCACCAGAGAGGAGAACATTAAAGGCCGGAGCTGTGCCTCATTCGCAGCTCCCGCCGGTAATTGCTGTGTTGTGTTTTCTAATTAGCGCCGCAGTGGGGGGGATGCTGCTCCCCTGCACGGCCCCTCTGGGGTCAGCCCTGTCCCCTCGGCTTCCCTCACCCTTCCACCTCGTCTGTTCCCTGCATCCATCCCTCTGGAAGCCCAGGGAAAGCTCCTGGCCAGCCCTGCTGTGCATCTGAAGCAGGTGTCCCCTCCCTTCCCTCCTCTCCTCTCCACGTGTGGGTGGCTTGGACTGCTCTGAGCTGATGAGGAAGGAATTGCCAGTTTCTCCCAGCTCTGCCCAGGCTGATGTGTGCCAGCACAGCTTCCCTGGCACTCTAAATCCAGAGCCATGCTGCTCCCGTGGGTACCCCTGGCCACCCTGAGTGCTGGGTTTTGGTATCAGAAGGACAGGTTGGTGTTTCAGTGCACAGACTGAGCGTTTTCTGAGACCTCCCTTTGAGCAACACTCTGCTCTTGTTCCTTCAGCAAATATTCTGCTGCCCCCAGGCAATGTCCTTGATATTTTTCATGGAGAGAGAGACACTGGAGTGTGCCCATGGCCCTTACCTCCCATTTTTCCTAGCTAGATGGGCATCCCCATGGCTCAGGAGCTGTCCCCTTGCCTCTCCCTTCACCCAACTGCAGCATTTGAGGTGCTCCGGGGATCCTGGGAGTCCCTGTCACCCCCACCCCAGGGAAAAGCCCCGGGATCTGAGCTCTCCAGCAGCTGAGGCTGCTCCCTGTGCCGTGCTGGGGTTTGTTTGTTTGTTTGCGTGGCTCCAGCTCGGAGGGGGCAGCAGGGAGAGGGAGGGAAAGCACCGAGCGCGAGACGTGCGGATTCATTTTGAAGCTTCATAATGGTGCATTTACACACCACGTTGCCTAAGGAAATTGGGTGGATGAATGCCTGGTCATGCTGCCAGTGCAGCAGGTTAACTCCCAGGATTTAGCTTATATCATTTCACGAGAGCGTTTATGGCCTTTACTGTGTTTATTCCCAGGTGCTCTTTGGCACTGCTGTATCCCAGGCTCCTTTTGTGTATGCACGCCTGTGTGGAGATTTTCAAATAAAATAACACATCTCTTCAGACCTGGGCCACATTAAATATTTATTGCCTGCAGTTTGTGCATATGTGTTTGATAAATGGGTGTGAGGGGAGGGGAGGAGAAGAGGGAGCTTGGCAGCAGGGAAAGCGTTGGCTTTGTCCTGGAATTTCTCCAGGGGATGGCACTGGAGAGGGGTGTCCAGCACGTGCTGCCTTCGGGGCTAAAAAAACCTTTGTAGGGTTTTTGGACAAAGTGGGATGGCTACATGCCTTGCTGCTCAAGCCACACGTTCCTTCTGTGGGACAGGAACCCCCTTATCTCCCCATTCCTGGCTTTCCATTGACACTGCAAAACTTGTCTGAAATGCTGTTGGATACGGAGGTTGTTGTGGTCTGCTGGATTCACCTGTTTCCCTTCCTACATCCAGAAAGCTTAGATAAAACCAGTTTATTCCAGCACAGAAGCTGCAGCATGGCAGAGGTTGAAGGGTTAGAGTGAGGAAATCCAATCATAAAAAATGCCCAGGATCCCTGGAGTTGGAGGGATGACACCTCTGGGGATGGAGGAGCTGTTCTGCAAACAGAATAATTCCCTGTGGGGCCATGCTCTGTATCCTGTGCACTCCAGCCCCTCCTTAAAGGTGCCAATAAATCTGTTTTGGGGGGATCTGGAGCAGCCCTGGTAACCTGGAGATGCTTTGCTCACCCTGAGCAGGGTATGGCATTCTGGCTGGATCTCCTGAGGGAAGGAGAAGCAAAGCAGTTACATTAGAGAAGTTTTTTGTATTGTTAAGTTTTATATCCAGAATTATGCTTAAAATCCAAGCTGAGTTTTTTCAGTGGTATTTGCTTTGGAAATGGGGCTTGCAGGGCTGCAGGACACCACTCAGTGTGGGTGTGCAGCTGGCACTGCCAGGGTTTGTGGGGAAGTGTCAGTTTCTGGGCTGTTTAGGTGGCCTGGAAGGGCCCGGGGTGGCCTTGGACAGCCCGCGCTTCAAAGGACGAGAAGAGACTTCAGATCTTTTCTCGGTCTCGGTGTTTATTAATTGTTTATCTAAAAGATTTTCTCTTGGCCCGACAGAGTCTGCACAGCAGCCAGCCATGAGCACACTGAGAGCCCCCGGGGCGGTCACCTATCTTTATACTCGAAATTACGTATACAATATTTATCAATTTTCCCCAATACCTTTTACCCTTATTAACCAGTGCACTTTTAGTAATAACCAATCCCAAAGTGCCACCATCACCACAGAAGATGGAGGCCAAGAAGAAAAAGAAGAAGAACAGGACACGCCCCAATTCCTCCATCTTACTTCTCTAGACCCCCCTGTACAGAAATCCTAAACTCTGTGTTTTATACTCTAATTAACTTATCCCTTCACCATTCACCCCAGTGAGATCCTCCCATCCTCATACAGGTGTCGTCTCCCGTGTAGGATCAAAGTCCAGCCACCAGACACTTCTGGCAACATTCCAGGACTCCCGAGCCCCCCAAGGGTGGTCTCGGTCACTCTGCACCTCAGTCCTGAGGTGCTGAGATCCCACAGGGAAGGGGTGACTCCTGCCTTCATCTCATGCTGTTCCTGCTCTTCCTTGCATTCCCAGCACCTTTGGAGAGCTCAAGACCGTCCGGCTGCCCAAGAAAATGGCAGGAACAGGATCCCACCGGGGCTTTGGCTTCGTGGATTTCGTCACCAAGCAGCATGCCAAGGTGAGCTGTGCCCTTCTGGCACTGCCCCAGGTGGGGAGGGCAGCCTGGAGGCTCTGTCCCACTGAGGTTTAGCCCAGGTTTGGGCTGGTAGCATTTTCCAGGAAAGCTGGATTCAGGCTGAAACCCCCATGTGGGCAGCAGCAAAACCCAAAAGTCAAACCTTAGAGGGGATAATTTTGGTGCAACTGATAAAATAACTCAAAATCCTTGTAATACAGCAGGACAGGAGCTTATTTTTTAGGTTTGGTAGCACCAAGGTGAGACCAGGATGGTTTTAACCCACATTAACACATCAGGAAACCTCTGCACGTCCCACCTCCAGCACCACCTTGATTTTAGGGGAGTTTTGGATATTGTGGCTAATATTAGTTCCCTAATTTGTAACTCGTGCAAGGCTTGTGTTCACCAGTTCTTCTGTGTGTTTTGAGAGCCCCCTGTGAGCAGCATCACCCTGCTGCTTTCCCAGTGACTGTGCCAGAGGATCAGTAGTTATGAATTTGCCTCATTGATTTATTTTTTGAAAGCTTTCCTATATCTTTAAGTTCCTTCCTTTTGCAGAAACAAGGGGATTGCAGCGTGTCTGATGATGGTATCCTGCTCTCATCCTTTGCCAGAGGTTCTGGGGCAGGGTGGATTTCATCCTGCTGTTGATTCCTGGTGGTTTGGGCAGGGTCTGGAAGGGAGTGGCTGTAAGCACAACCCACAGGATGTTATTGCTGGAGGGAAGGGACCACATGAGCCCCCAAAACTCCAGATTTTCCACACTGTGAGTGCAGATGAAGGAGAGAGGAGGGGGGAGCCAGCCAGAGCCCGTGTTTATGTTTTTAGACAGCATTCATTGATCCAGGATCACAAGGGACTATTAGATCATCCCTTCCAGCCTGACCTCCTGTATAACACAGTACATGGAGTTTCTTTGTTAGTCCTGTATTGATCCTAACTCAAACTTCCCTCTGCTCAGCTTCCCTCCTCCCCTTTGGGTCAGCTGGGGGTGCAGGGATCCCCCCAGTAGCCTGGTTCTTCTCCCTGCATCTTGAGCTGTGCCTGTGGCTCTGCTCAAAGCAGCTTTGCCTTCACCTCTGCTTCACTGCACAGTCACTCAGGCTTTGTTCCTGGGGTTTGAATTAATCTTTTTCCCAAGGAAACTTTAGGCTTTGGATGGAAAGGTACATAGAGGGGCCTGACTGGTTCTTTACTGCTGCTCTCTGGGGGAAACAGGCACAGGCTCAGTGTTTGCTTCCCATCCCTTTTCATGCCCTCAGGGGCTGATTCCAGCTGCACTGGACAAATGGGAATCTCAGTGATGGGCAGCCCATCTATGGTGAGGGGAGAGAGCCAGCCCAGGGCACAGCTCCCAAAGCTCATGGAGGGGAGCACGCAGGGAGAGAGCTGCCCTGTGGAACAGCTCTCAGCAGGGTTTTCTTCTTTCCCAGCAAAGCAGCTCTTCTTCCTTCTTCATATTTTTTTTCCACCCTCATCTCTTTGAGGGATTTAATTGTCTCACAAGTGGCACATCAAGTACACTCCATTGGCCGTCTGGAAGAGGATGCACGGTGTATTGATGAATAGGATCCTGAATATTGTAAACACGCTCATAATTGGCTTAGAGTTTATTGCTGAGTGAAATGAGAGAGGAGGGGAGTGGGCCTAGAGACCTCTGAGCTGAATAGCTCTGACTGTCAGTGACGCTTTTGCTCAGAGTGGTAATCTGGAAATTGCTTATAAGCATCTTATAAAACATGATGGGTTTGTAATAGAATAGTTAGGCTGCCTTTGTTGGGCATTTAAAGCCTGTGACCTCCCGTGTTTGTCTTTTTCTCTGAACGAGCACGGCTGCTGTGGGAGCGCACATGGAGATTTTCCACAGCCAGCACAGACACAGGGGCTCCTCCTCCCAACTCCCCAATGCTGTGCCTGCAGATCTGCCCCATCAGGCTTGGCTTGATCTCCTCAGCCTCCCCTGCAACTCTGATGCACTGGCAATACCAAATTAACTCCAGTTAAGGAAGCACTAAACGTTTCCTGACGTTCCCTGTGCAGAATCGTTGCGGAATTGTTTTTATTTTTGAACTATTAACTGGGAAGCCGAGTTCCCACTTTTCTCCCCTGTTGATATAAAAATACATCTGGTCTCCAAATAGAAATTGCCCATTTGGGAGAGACAGCCAGTGCTTTCAAAATGCACACACACGGAAAGAAAAATCCTTGTGTGCAGCTGGCATCGCGGAGAGCATCCTCAGTTGGGACCGGCTCTTGCAAGGGAGGGAGATTTATCAATCTCCTAATGTTGTTGACCCTTTGTCCCTCTAATGATTCCAGCCTGGAGGCTCTTTGGCTTGAGTATTTAATAGGGCAAGGGGGAATCTGGAGGCAGAGCAGCACTGTCCTCCAAATGAGTGCAGCAGGCAGGGCTGGCGCTGTCACACCCGCGGGTGACAGACGCTGCGCTCCTGTCCCTGCTCCTGGCCCTCCCAGCACAGCAGGCTCTGCTCCACAGCTCTGCCTGCCTCCTCCCAGCAGCCTGCCCTTCCTGGGGGGTTATCAGCCACCTCTTCACTTGGAAATTCTCTTTCTGAATCCCACAGACATGTTTAAGCTGCTGTTTCAGCCTCTCCCTTTCCTCTCCCCACTTTTTCCTGCCATGCTGAGCCGTAATGTTAAGCTTGAACCAAACTTTGCAAAAAATGCTCAGAAATGGCATTTTAAATCATGGTCACATCCTATTCTTGAGGAGGAGAAGCCCATAGTGTTTTCATGCAACCCCTAAAGCATCTGGAAAGAAAATGAGGCCTGGGAAAAGGTTTGCCAGGGATCTGCAGGCTTTGGGTGGCCTGGCAGAGGGTGTGTTACCAAATGCAGCAGAATCTGGTTTGGACATTTCCAAAGGAGCTTTTTGTGGCAAAGGCTCTCCTTAAAGGTGTAGGAATATATGGAGCATGGGAATTAGAGGGCTTTTGTGGTGAGTCTCTCTCTTGGATGAGCAGTCAGCACACCTGCCTTTATCCCTCATTTGGATACAGCTCCACAAACCTCTGGTCCTTCTTTGTTCTCCAGAGAGCTGTCCTGGGGAGGCAGATGCTCACAGGGAGGAGCTGCACCCCAAAAATAGCTCCTGCTTTCTGTGAAAGCCAGCCTGCTTCTCCTCATTTCATACTTGTCACCTAATTAAAATATATTTTTCCCCTACCTATCTCTTCATTTGGAATAGCAGCAGTGGCAGATTTCCTCCTCTCCCTGGAAGATTTCCAGCAGTGTGGATGTATGGGGATGGCATTTCTCCCCTTCATCCCTTTGTCTTTTAAATCATCAGTGCTTTCTCTTTTTTTTTCCCTGAAAAAGTCTCAATTCCTCTCAGAGCAATGAACAGCTAGTTTTGTCTTTTAGCTCGTTTCCAAAGAAGTGACGTCCATGTATTTGTCACCTGAAATGTGCAGCTTCCCTTCTGCATTCCCAGCTCCTGGAGCCCATCTGGAAGACAGGGAGCAGAGATCCCAGTACAGGCTGGAGCTTTCCTTCATCATGGGTGCAAACCAACTCATTTTGGGCATGTGTTTGGCCAGGAAGGGCCAATATCACCAGGCTGGTGTGTCTCACCCAGTGGGTTTCCTGCTCATAACATGACTTGATGGCAGCATCTGCCTTCTCTGTTGCTCCATGACCTTTCCCAGGGCTGCCAGCAAAACCAGAGGATGGCAATCCCATGAGGAGGAGGAGGTGGGGGCAGAGAGGTGGCTCAGAGGAGCAGAGCCCACCAAGTGCCACTTGCACCATGGTCTGCCCTCCTCCATGACTTGTGGAGCACAGATGAGCTGTGTGCTGTCACCCAACTTCCCTCTTCCTTGTGCTGTGGGAAGGAGCAATCCAAAAATAGGAATTAACAAAGGAAATGCAGTGTTTAGAGCCATGGGTTGTGTGCCAGGCTTTGGAAAAGGCTCCTGGTGCCAGCACAAACAGCCCTCACAACTCCCTCCCACCACCTCCCCCCAGTGTTTGTTTAAGCCAACACACTGCTCTGCTAATTGGGAGATAGGCCTCGAAAACACAGCAGCAGCAAATAAAAACAGCTGGAGCTTGCAACTCTTCCAGGAGGAATGTGCCTCTGGAAAAGGGGGCACTCTGCCCTGCCAGGCTCACCCTGGGGGTGCTGGGAAAATGGGAGTTTCACCCATGCCATGGTGCAGCTGGTGCTCCTTGTCACTGCTTTGTAGCACAGGAGGGTTATATGAGTGAAAGGAGTGTGGAAAGAGAGGAAAGCTCAGGTTACTGGGTGCTGGTTACTGAAAACGGGATTTTTTTACTGGGTTTCATAACCCAGCAGCTCAAGGAGGGTCTGAGGAGCAGCTGTGGGCAGCAAAGCAGGAGAAGCCCCTCTGCCCAGAGATGTGGCATTTGGGGACAGTGGTTCAGAGCTGCTTTTAACAGGTGGCTCAGAGGAGAGATGTGGGCTTTGCAGGACAGCTTGGGAGCTGCTGTGGGGCCTCCAGATGGGAGCACAGGGCCCTGCTGGACAGCAGGATGTGTGTCTGATCCTACAGTTGCCATTTTTGTTCCAGGGATGGAGTTTGCAAGCTCAAAACCTGAGCTAATCTCAGCCTTAGCTGAGGTTTTTGAAAAAGCATTTGGGGCATTTCTCTCCCCCTGTGCCCAGCCTTTACTGTGGGAGCATTTGTGGGCCCCTGGGGATAAAAATATTTGGCCAGTGTGTTTGTGTATTTGCATTGTGTGCCCAATCCTGCTCAGTCCTGAATTTCCTTGAAATTCTGTGGGAACTAAAGACAAAATCAAACTTCCCTGGACTGAGTCAGTGTTTTCTGGATGTCTCTGCTGGTTGGCTAGGGGCAGAGAAAGCCATCTGAGCTCTGGGCTGGCTGGCATGTTTGTATTCAATATCAGCAAGAGATTCCAGCTGTATGGGTGTTACCAAACAGGACCTAACACCAGGAAACCTCTGGGTTTCTGCAGTAGAGCAAACCAGCACAGGCAGAAAGAGCAGAGGATTTCTGTGCTGGCTTCTGCTCTGCCACATGTGCTGCCACCACAGCCAAGTCACCAAATGGCTGGCAGGAGAAAGGCAGTTTTCCATCTTGCTTCCAGAGCAGAAAGGAACTCCTCTGTCACAGCTGAGCTGTGTTCCAGCAGAGAACAGGGTGCTGGGCAGTCACAGGGTCCCACCCAGAGCTGCAGGGGCTGCAGCATTCCCGGCTCAGGGTGTGCTGGGTTCCAGCCTGCCCCCAGGAGCAGAGCCAGCAGCAGTGGTGATGGGAATGTGCTCTGCTGCAAGTGCAGAGAAGATAAATGACCGAGTCAGAGCCTCTGATGGAGATGGATCCTGCCCCATCAGAGCAAAGCACTCCCAGTACGATGTTCTCCGGTGGCCTTTCCACCCCGGGGCAGAGGGAGTGACATTTCTGCCTTTCCCTCCTGTGAGCCTGTTCTTATTTCCTCCTTTAATTTCTTTTTTTTTTTTTTTTCTCTCTCTTTGAATTGTGCAGAAAGCCTTCCAGGCCCTGTGCCACAGCACCCACCTGTACGGCCGCAGGCTGGTGCTGGAGTGGGCAGACACGGAGGAGACGCTGGAGGCCCTGCGCCGCAAAACCGCCCAGCACTTCCACGGTAACTCTGCTCACACTGCCACACTGCTGGGGGCTGCCAGCCCCCTGTGCAGCCTCAGCACGCTGGGGGAGGCACGAGGCAGCCAGGCCAGGCCTTTGTCTGGCAGCTCTGCCTGGGAGCTGTTAACTCTGCGTGTGCCCGGGCAGCCACAGCGCCTTTGCTCCCTCGGCCCTGGCTGCTCCCGAGGTGGGGACGGGCTCTGGGCATGCAGCACGTGGATTGAAAAGGGAAAACTCTGTGGTGATGGGATGCAGAAGGGGCTGCTTGGCTCAGGCTGCTGGGAGCGACAGCTCTGCAGATGACAGCACTGCAGGCTCCTATTGACAGCCATCGACAGGCACAAATGCATTGCTTGGCAAATATTTATGTTGGAAGGGCTCCCCTGGGCTGCAGGGCTAAGCTGGAGATCAATGCTCCTCCTCCTGCATCCCCTTCCAGCTTCCCTTCTCCATCACCACATGCCCATGGCCCGGGGCTTTGGCAGCAGTTGTGGGGCTGCACATCCCTGGTGAAAGAAGAGCAGCACATCTCGTTATTCAGTGATCCTGACTGATCCAGTGATCCCCATCTCCCTGAAACAGTGCAGGGGCAGCAGTTGTGGGGCTGCACATCTCAGTTATTTAGTGATCCTGACTGATCCAGTGATCCCCATCTCCCTGAAACAGTGCAGGGGCAGCAGTTGTGGGGCTGCACATCTCAGTTATTTAGTGATCCTGACTGATCCAGTGATGCCCATGTTGAAATGGTTCAGGGCTGCTCATTGCAGGCTGGGCAAGCTGCAGTTGGGTGGTGGCAGGGCTGAGGGTGGATGTGCCCACCCAGAACCCAGCCCTGGAGTAGGGACACGTTGTGCACGTGGAGAAAACAGCAGTGAGGTGTTTCAAGCTCCCAGTTTTATCTTCAGGATCTCCCCCCCTTTCCACTCTGCTCACTGTAAGGGGAAATAAGCAGTCTTGGCTTTAGGACCCTTGCAGACTCTCAGCGCGTTTCCCAAAACTTGGGAAATCTTATTCCCAATTTTTACCTGCCTTTGCTCCAGCCTCCTTGTCTGGGCTCCTCCTCACCAAGCTGGGGCCCTGGGGAGGGCAGCAGGAAGGGCATTTTCACATCCCAGCAGGAATGCAGCCTTGGAGCTGAAGTGGTTCCAGGGTCTCAGGTGAGACACAGGAGGCACAATCCCTGCTGTGCTCCAGCCTGTCTCAGGAACACCCAGGGACTCCAGGCCTGGCCAGTAGCTAATGCTGTGGCAGAGCAGGGTGTGCCAGGAGGGATCTGTGCCAGGAGAGCCAGGCTGGGGCACACCTGTGGGCACCAGGGTCTGGCTGGTGCCTGGCACCAGGTCTCAGCCTCTCTGTGTCACACTGGAGGGTCAGGGTGAGATTTTGTTCCCTTGGGAAATGCCTGCTCCTGGTTTCAAGGCACTGTGGGGTGCCCAGTGTTTGTGAGGTGAGGAGGGAGCTGGACCCTGTCCCTCTGTGGGTGTGCAGAGGGTGATATTGATAAAGAGAGGAAAAAAGGCTGGCCCCACTCTGCCTGCAGCCCTCTGGAAGGGGGATGCTCGTTCAGCTTTTCTCCCTGGTGTGGCTAGAGGCTGCTTGTCCCACATGGAGCAGGGATGGAGAGGATGCAGAGCACACACAGCACCCAACAGCCAGGCTGACACTGTACATCTCTTTTCACTGGTGGTACAGCCCAGAAAACAGGATTTTTCCTACTGATCCCAGTTTCCCCAAGACTCCTCCTCTCCCCACAGGGCCCAGGAGCAGCTCAGACATCCCTGTGCTGTTTGTCCCATGAATTCTCCTCTGCCAGCACAGTGTGGGTGAACTGTGAGGGTCTTCCCATGGCTGCAGTGGCCAGGTCCCCATCCCAAGCTGGAAATGGGAAAGAAAAGATCCTTTAAGGTCTTCAAGCCTCAGGAAACAATCAGGACTGAGGTCTGTGGTGTCCCCAGCTCTAATGTCAGCCTCATCATCTTTGTCTTAGCATTTCAAGGTCCTGACCTGGGCTGTGACAGACGTGTCCTACCACTCTGCTCTCTGCTACAATTACACACCTTATTTCTAGAGACCATTTAGAGAGATTGGGCTTCCAGTTCCAGGTCTCTGCTGTTATTTGTGAAGGAGAGGTCTGGTCTCCCAAATCTTTTCTCCATGCAGGCATTTGTCATGGCAATCAAAGCACTTCTGAGCCGACTTTTCAATAGGTCTAATAGATGCAATAAAATGGAATAGGCTTCCTTCCCATTTTGTGTAGTTTTCAGGTCATTCTTTATGGCTTGTTCTGAGGCTTTGTAATGTTCCAGGAGAAAGTGAGGAGCCCAGGAGTGGTCACTGACTGCCACGGGTGGTTTCAGTAGTTCTGTCAGGAGTGAAGCCACAGCTCAGCCCTGAGGCCTGGCACCTCAGCCCTGCTGGCTCCCAGCAGAGGTTTAAGGCTTTTTGCTCATTTCTGAGAGTATCAGCTCTTCATCCTGGGGCAGGAGGCTCTTATATTAGACAGAAAAAAAAAAGACACTTTGAGTTTTGTTTGCACCCCACTTAATTTGTGGGCAATTTTAATTGTTGTAAATTTAATTGTTGGCCAGGCTCAAGGGCCTGGCCAGGGACAGGCTGTGTGGATGAAATTAGTGACTCTATGTGGGAAGGAGCAGCCAGGGAAAGCTTGGCCAACAGTGGTCCCTGTAACCTCTAGTGCAGCCCATAACCTGGAGCAGGGCTGTGACAAATGCCTCAGCAGGGCAGGGACAGGTGACAAACGCAACCAACAGCAGCATCTCAGCCTGGCTTGGGCAGGGGGATCCTCCCTTTGGAAAAGAAGGAACACTGAAGCTTTGGAAACCAGCAGGGTGGCTGTCCTGGCTCGAGGACAAGGGATCCCACTGGGGCAAGGGGCAGCCGTGGATGTGTGCCCTGTGCAGGGGGAACACTCCACACTCACCCCTGCATCCCCAAATGATGGAGGCACCACTCCCAAAGGGCTGAGAGCAGCTCCAAGCCCTTTCCTCCCCAGCTCCATCCTGAGGGGAGCTTGGCAAGCACTGCCCAGCCCTCGGCGTGCTCTGCTCTCCCTGGGAGCCTGGGGCTGTGCAGGGAGGGCTCTAGCTCCCAGTCCCACTAAATGACAATTCTTCATGCTCCTCATGCAGGGGAGGTTCTGGCTCCCAATCCCACTAAATTATAATCCATCCCTCAACCCAGGCCCTGCAGGGAGGGCTCTGTTCCAATCCCACCCAGTGCTCCTCAGCCCAGGGCCATGCAGGGAAGGCTCTGGCTCCCAATCCCACTAAATTATAATCCCTCCTTCAGTCCAGGGCCATGCAGGGAAGGCCATGGCTCCCAATCCCACTAAAGGCTGATCCCTCCTGTTCCCCCTCAGCCCGGGCCATGCAGGGAAGGCCATGGCTCCCAATCCCACTAAATTATAATCTCTCCTTCAGCCCAGGGCCATGCAGGGAAGGCCATGGCTCCCGATCCCTCCTGTTCCCCCTCAGCCCGGGCCGTGCAGGGAAGGCCATGGCTCCCAATCCCACTAAAGGCCGATCCCTCCTGTTCCCCCTCAGCCCGGACTGTACAGGGAAGGCCATGGCTCCCAATCCCACTAAAGGCTGATCCCTCCTGTTCCCCCTCAGCCCGGGCCGTGCAGGGAAGGCCATGGCTCCCAGTCCCACTAAAGGCCGATCCCCCTGCTCCTGAGCCCGCCCCGCCGCTCCCCCGCCAGGCCTAACGGGGGCAGCCAGCTGTGCCGGGCCGCTTTCCTGCTCCTTGCCATCGATCAAAGCATTAAATTGACAGATGGGGAATTTCACCACACCGGGAGGGGAACAACGACTTGTGGGGGGGTTGTGATGGTGTGTGAGGAGGGGGTTCAGCTGGGAGGCCGTGGGGGGCTGTAGAGCAGCCGAGCCCCGCTGTGGCTCATCCCTGGTTATTTACAGCTGTGGCTGGAAGCAGGGGGTAGCCAGGGAAGGCACGGTCCTGATCCTCCTGCCGGGCTGGGAAAGCCTTCCTGCCTCCATCCTCTCTGCCAGATCGCTCCTCCTTTGGCCTCCATCCCCCAGGTTTCCTTTTCCCTCACCTCCCAACCGCTGGGCTCCCTTTTTATTCTCCTTTGTCCTTTCCTATTTCTTTTTAATTTTTTTTTTTTCTCGAGAGCATCTGTAACTAATGCAAACACATGCCGGAGCTGGGGAGTAAAACCCTGCAGGATTAGTGTGGCATCCACAACCCTGCCACGTTCTAATCCCGTGGTAATCCCCCTCCCGGCCCACCCCCGCCGGCTTTGCCCATTGTTTAAAGGAAGCAAATGGGATCGTTAGCGGGCAAACCTTAACCAGCTTGGAGCAGCAGAACGGAAGGAAGCCCAACCAATTCGCCTCCCCACCCTCCTGGGTTTTTATTTTCCCCTTGTTAGACAAGAGGAGGATGCTGCTGGTGCTGCCCGTGGCAGAGCTGGTGAATCTGGGGGATGCAGTGGGGGATTGCTCTGCCAGGTCCTGCTCTGCTGGGAGATGTCCCCTGTGCACCCAGTGCCCCATATCCAGCTTTTCCTCTGCTGTGCAGCCTCAGCATCTCCATGAGGCTCTGGGTGGGAAGAGGTGGCAGGTACAGGACACGCTCCTACAGAGTGGATTTGGGAGATGAGAGCACATTTGATGCCATTCCAAAGCAGGAGAGCTGGGAGCAGAGTAGAGAGGGAGAACTGCTGAGCTGGCACCTTCCTCCAGGGTGGGTTATCCCTGGTGCCTTTGGGTGATTGAACTGGGAGGAGGTGCTGGAGGGTCTGGGGGTGGCACATTGTGGCCCCCATGGCTCCCCTGAGGTGGAAGCTGAGAGGGCAGCAGGGTCCATCAGCACCCTCGTCCCCCTCCTGTCCCCACAGCCCCCAGGGAGAAGGCAGGCAGGTTCTGGCTCTCTGTCAAAGAATTAATTGAAAAATAAAATCATTAGATGGGAACTCCAGAAATGCAAAAATTGTTGGGAGTTGGGGGGAGGCAGAGAGGGGGGGGATGTGAGCTTTTGTCAGGTTAATTTCTTCTGTATTGATGTTTTGTGACATTTACTTGTTGTTTATCTCCCGCAGCAGCTGTAATACTAAAAGAAAATGCACAGCTTGTTCCATTTATTTATTTTACACCTTTTCTTTAGTCCTATGGTATGTTTGTTTGTTTGAGAAACCCAGCGAGGCTTTTGATGTCTGAAAGCAGGATTTAAACAGCTGTTCTCCATGTGCTGCAAGCGAGCTGGGGAGCCAGGGGGGGAGAGGGGGCTGTGCCACGGCTCCTGCCCAGCAGAAAGGAGGGTGTCAGCCTCACATCAGGGACCAAATGGCTTTGTCACCTCAGAGCCAGGGCTGGGATCTTCCCTCAGGTGCTGGCAGCCCCCTTGTGCTGCAGGCATTGGGAGGGATTGTGTGCAGGGTGCTGTGGGGCAGAGCAGGGACATGGTCCCACCCAGGTGAGGGATGTGCTGCTGGGATGGGGTGGTCTCAGCCAGGCTGTCCTGCCAAGAGCCCTGATGAGCTCCTGCTGAGGCTTGCAGCCACTTTTCCACAGGGAGATTGTGAATTCCACAGTGAATTGGGGTCTGCAGGAAGGGTTGGCATCACCATCACCTGTCTGGGTGCTGTTTGCTCCCAGGCTGTGAATTAAAGCAGGGACATGGTCCTACCAGGTGAGGGATGTGCTGCTGGGATGGGGTGGTCTCAGCCCGCGTGTTGGTGGGGCTGTGTCCTGCCAAGAGCCTGAGGAGCTCCTGGTGAGGCTTGCAGCCACTTTTCCACAGGGAGATTGTGAATTCCACAGTGAATTGGGGTCAGCAGGAAGGGCTGGCATCACCATCACCTCTCTGGGTGCTGTTTGCTCCCAGGCTGTGAATTAAAGCATGGGTGGGAGGTATTGGAATCCCAACTCCTTCCAGGACCTGCCTGGGGAGGAGAAGTCGATTATATTGATAACCCTCATCTGAAAGGGTATCCTGCTCCCTGCAGCCCCCTCAGCCCCTCCCAAGGTGTGTCCAGGTTGTAATTTTTGCTTTTCTCTCCCCCCCTTTGCTCCCACCCTGACCTGGACAGACTCCCCGAAGAAGAAAAAGCGATCGGAGCTTTTGAATGAAATCATGGAGCACCTGGAACAGGAGGACAATAACAAGGATGAGGACATCTAACAGCTGCCTGGGCTCTGCTGAGGTGGGTACTGGGGCAGGGTGGGCACAGCTGGACCTGAAAGTCACAGTGTCCATGCTGTAGGGTCGATAGCACCAGGAGCAGGAGAAGGTGGGATTCCAAAGTCTCAGCAGCCTCCAAGCAGGAATCTCACCTTTTGCATCTCCCAGCTGTGACCCCAGAGGCTCCTGGCTGTGGTCCCAGGGGTTACAGCCCAGATTTGGCTGGGTTTGAGCCCAGTGTTGAAGTGAGTGCACACCCTGGGTGTGTTCTGTGTGCTCCCCTGGCTGTTGGCATCCCCCAGGGGAAGGCAGCAGAATCTCTGTCAGGGTGTGAATTGTCCCTCCTTGTGGGCTGTCAAAAAATCAAAATCCCTGTTTGGACACCAACCTGCAGCTGCCACCATGTCACAGATACTTTGGCAAAGGCCAGCACCAAAATCTCCACAACTTCTCTCCCTCCAAAAGCACCACACCCTGAGTGAGTCCTGGCTGCCATCACTCCTGCTTTTGTCTTGGGGCAGCATCTCAAGGCTGTAAAATATGGGATGGCAGGAGGGAGCCAGGATGAAATGGCCCCTCAAGGTCAAACCCTGCAGTCCTGGCAGCCCCTCTGATCCTTTCCAGACCCCCAAGCTCACCCAGTGTGGGCTCAGGAGAGGTGAGGTGGGCTCGTGGTGTCCCTTGTGTGTGTGGGGCCACTGTGCAAACCCTGAGTATCTGATGGGAGCCTGTTCACAGCAGCTGAGCTGGGTTAAACCACACTGCCTGCTCCATGCAGGGCCCCTGCAGGAGTGCCAGCCCTTTGGGGTGACATCTGTCAGGCCTTTGGGGTGCCATCTGCCCAGCTCTGATTTGGGGGTGCCTCCAGGTGTGTGTGCTGTGCTGCTCAGAGCCCAGCCCTGTGCTTACAGACATGTCCTGTCCCAGCTTTTCTGCACAATTCCCAGACAGGGCTCAGCACTGAGCTCCTGCCCAGGGACCAGAGCTGTGACAGCCCTTGCTGCTCCCCTAAGCTGTGCTGCAGCTCCAGAGCCCTGCTGCTGCCACTGAGCTCAGGGGACAGCCCAAAATCCAGGAATAGCCCCTTGGGATGTCTCAGGGCTGTGGTGTGAAACCCTCATCCTGTGCAGCAGGTGGGGAAACTGAGGCACAGGTGTGGAAGCAGTGCTGTCAGAGGGGGTGACAGTGTCACCTCAAGTGGTGACAAGCTTGATTCCCCTTTTTTTGCTTGGCACTGATGAGTGGCATTCCTGGCCCTTCACCACCTGCCCCAGCACTGGCACAGCTCTGCACCAGGGGGTCACTGCAGTGAAATCTCAGCCTCAGCTCAGTTAAATTTCAGCCCAGCAGGGATGTCTGACCATCCTGCCTGGGCAGGACCAGCCCAAGTCCAGCACAGAGGACAGAGGAGCTGGGCAGGCTCCCCTCCAGGCACATGCATCACCCAGCACATGATTTCAGCAAAGCTCTGCAGCATTGCAGCTTGGGCTTGGATTTTCCTGTGGGCTTTTTTTTTTTTTCCTGTTTTTTCTTTTTTTTTTTTTTTCCTCTTTCCCTTCATTGTCTTTTGTGGCAGGGCAGGTTTCTTGCTGAGTGTCTCTGAGGTCTGCAGCAGCGACGAAAAGGATTAGCACAAGCAGAGCATGTAGGCTTTAGAGAACAGAGCAGAGTTTGGTTTCAACATCTAATTCAATTTGTTCTGCCGAGATTGAAATATGAAATGGTTGCCAGTCAAACGTTCAAAGGGGGAGGAGGGAGGAAAGAAGAGAGGGAGCCTTCTCAAATTTAAATTTTAATGAAAATTAATTTAACCCTTTGATATGTTTTAAAACATGTTATTTCCCAGGCTGGGAACAGGCTGGAAAACATTCACGAGGGTTTTTTTTTTCCCCTGTACCTTCAAACATAATGAAGATTTTCTTTTTCCCTTAATGATACTTATCTTGTGGAGCAGTTTGACATTGGTTAATTTTTCAGGCAATTTGGTATCAAGGAAATCTGTTTGATGTGAGCAGGGGGGGGCTGTGTATGTGTACACAGATATATATGTGCCTGGACATTAATTATGGAAGTGCTGATCACAGCTCTGGAGAACAGTTGGAGTTAATTCCTGCTCCACTTCTTTGTTACGTACTGAGAATCCCACACGTTGCACCCCTAAAATTACAGCAGGAATTTTCTCAAAACGAGCCTACACCTGAAATAAAATGATCACCTAAGTAGGTCTGCAGAAATTCAGCACTCCCCACTGACTGTTTTCCTTTTTTCCCCCTGATCTGAAGCAATCCTAATGATAAAATAATGCAAACTCTGTTACCTGTCCATGGAGCTAAAGCAGGGAACAGCCTCCCCCTGGTCCTTAACCTCAGCTGTGCTGCTGCAATGCTCTTGTTTGCTTTGGGAGGGGGAACAGTTCCTGTTCTATTATTCAGGAAGGTTTTGTCTGTACCAAATGATTGCACACTGCTGGTTGTGACTGGGCTGGGATGAGCTGTAGTCCTGTCCCCCTTGTTCTGCTGGCTCTTGACAGCCCAGGGTGGTGTCACCGTGTGTGCCTGTCACCCCTCAGCTGCCCTGAGCTCCCTGGGCACAGCTGGGCACAGGAGGGGCGTGGGGCTCATTTTTGGGGTGTGAGTGCTGTAGCCAGCCTGTGCTGTGGCAGAGAAGATGAGCAGCTCCAAGCTCCAGCTCATCCATCAGCCCTGGCTGTGCAGGTGAGAGCTGGGTACAGCCACCCCAGCCGGGCTCTCTGGGCTGTGCTCAGCCTCTGCTCTCCCCTCAGAAAGCCCAAAATAGTGCTTTACACTCAGTCCTGGCTGCTGGGATGCACTGCAGTGTCCCTGGGGGGCTGAACCCTCTGCCTTGGCCAGTGAGTGTGTGTCAGGTTGTGACAGCTCCATGCAGGCTGAGACCCTGGTGAGCTGGACAGGAGCAGGAGCTGTGCTGGCTGCAGCTGCTCCCAGGCACGCTGCAGATCCCCCTCCCCAGGGCCAGCTCTGCAATTGGATTAGGATATTATTCAAATGCAGCTTTTTTACTGAATGAGAGGGTTAAGGGGTTTTAATGTAGAAGCAGCTCTCCCTCATTGCTGCCTGTTGCCAGAGGCCTGTGTGGGCTTTTATCTCCTTATGGGGACAGGCAGCAAAGCAAGGCAAGGCACAGAGAGACCCAGGGAGCCCCTCTGCTGTGCCACAGTGCCCTGGGAGTGCCCAAAGTGACCCATTCCCTTAGAAAACTCCTGACCACCATCTGTGTTTTCCTCTCTGTGCCACAGGAGAGCTGGCAGGGACAGGCAGGCAGCAAATGTGAGCTCTTGGTGGTTTCTTGTCATCACCACTGCACTGCTCCTGCAGTTCAATTTCTACAATTCCTACAATTCCAACTCTTCTCATGCCTTCATTTTCCCTGGTCTTCCTCCCATGGAATGAGATCTGGGAAGCACTTCAAGGCCAAGCAGGCACAGTAAATGCCATTCCCTCACCCTCTGCAGGAAGATGTGTCCTACCTGCTGCTTTCCAGCCCAGCTGCTGCCTCCTGGAGCTCTGGAATCTCCAGAGCGAGGTTCAGGTTGGACTTCAGGAAGAATTTGCAAATGCAGATTGAGAGAGTTGACTTGGATGCTGGCTGGGAGATTTGGGGAGCTTCTCCTTAATCCCAGGAGAAGCTGAGTTGGAAGGGGCCAATATTCCAACACACCTGGGCTTTACCCTGGGGCACAGCACCACCAGTGTTTGGCACCACATTCCAGCTTCCAGCAGCACCTTCCTCAGCAGGAAACGCAGCAGGAGGAGGAGGAGGAGGGTGCAGCCTCCCTGAGTGAGGCACTCTGCCTCCTGTTCTCCCTAAATGTGTGCACTGGAGAGGAAGAGAAACCGCATGGCCGGGCTTGGGAGCTCAGCCTTCGACAGCCATGAATAATAATCAGGCTCAGTAATTCACAGCAAATAGGGATCCAAATTGGCTAATCAGGGAGGCTTTCACCCCAAACTGGAGCTGGGGAGGCAGAGCAGAGCAGAGCTGGGGGTGTGCAGGAAGTGATGGCAGCGCAGGAGCAGGGAGGTGGGCAGGATCCTGGAGGAGGGAGGGTCTCACCTCCCCGGGAGCTGCAGGAGCACAGTCCCTGCATTCCACAGGCTGTAATTAGTGCCATGTAATGAGGTTTGTCTCTCTGTTCCAGCCCCAGGACCACGGTGGGCTGCTGGGGACCAGGGGGGTACAGAGCCAGCGTCACCATGTCCCCACATGTGGCATCATCCCCAGCTCAGGGTATAGCAAAGCTGCTGGAACAGAGTGGGAGGGCAGTAAGGGCTGTGGTGTCAGGAGAGGTGATCTGGGGGGAAAAGGTTTTCTTAGTGTTCCCTCAAGTAAAATTTGGTGTTTTGTGGTTCATTTTCTCTTGCAATACCAGGTGGGGCAGTGGTAGGAGCTGTGCTCAGCTGCAGTGGGGTGGGGCTGGGGGTCTCCATCTGCCAGCATCAGGCTCTGACAGGGAGGAAACATCCCAGGGACACCCCCTGTGAGCAGGGAATGGCTCCAGGTGCCCAGCACTGGACAGAGCAGGGACAGGCACAGTCCTTCCCTGCTGCTTCCCAAAATACCCTTCCAGCAGCATCTGAAGGCACTGTTAGATCAAGTGAAGATAAAACCATGGAAAAACCCCTCAGCCCAGCCTCCCTGCAGACCTCAGCCCATGATTTGGGCTATTTGAGTAGGAGCTGGAAGTGCAGCTGATGAGGAGCTGGAGGAAGGCTGCCCTGCAAGGTGTTTTGCAGCTGCTGAGTGAATTTGGAAAGTGAGGAGGAGCCTCCAGCCACATTCCCAGTCCCCTCAGCCCCCTCCCCTGTCTGGGGCACATCACCCTGGAGAGATTACACTGCTGCCTGCCTCCTTTTGCAGCTCTCCCAGTGCTGCTGGCCTGCAGCAAGTCTGCATTCAGCTAACCCACAGCAGCTCTGTCAGAAGTGATTTCCCTCCTGCCCTTTCCCTCCTTTTCCCTTCTGTCCCCTCCCCACACCACTGGATTAAGAGCACTCCCCAAATCCAGCACACTGGGAGGGATGGAGCCAACAAACCTCCTTCAGCTTCCTTTGCTCTGGGACTTCCTTTCCTCTGCAAGGGGGTTTGGGGTGTGCAGTGTTTCTCCATGGGGTGTGATGAGAGCTGTGTGATGCCTCAGCCCCTCAGAGCTGATGGCCAGGACCTCCCCATCCCTCCCTTAGAGCCTCAAACATCCCTCACACCAGAGCTGGAGGTGGGGTTTGGCAGGGGTGACAAGGACAGCTTTATGAGCCACGAGGGATGGAGAGTGAAGCAGGCTCCTGCCTCTCCCACAGTGCTGACCCCAAATCTTTTTGGATGTAAGAGTAGCCCCTGGCAGCAGCCATCCCCCTGGTGCTGGTGGGGCTGAGAAATCCAGGGCTTTTCACTTCATCAGCTTAGAAACCAGACCAAAATAGGAGAGATCTGGGCCTAGGCAGCCACCCCTCTGAGCCACCCCCTGCCCCCAAACCCAGCAGCAAAGCCCAGGCTTAACCTCAGCCCCAGCAAGGCTGAGCCCACACTGGAGCTCCACACCTGGCTGGGACAGGGATCTCCCCTGCTGTTTTGGGCAAAGCATTAATTTCTGCATTTTGTGGTTTGGTTTTAAGCTGATGATGTAGAAAACTTTTAAATTTCTTTTCTCCCCCAAGCTCTGGGTGGGTGTGTGGGATTAGCTGCTGCCGTGGGCTCAGCCTGAGGCAGGCACACACAGCCCATGGGGCTGCTTTGGTGGCCCCAAAGTCTCTTGTGACCCCCAGCAACAAGGCAGGAGATGCTTTAATTCCATTTCCAGCTCAGCCCAGGAAGCAGCAGGGTGGACCGGGCCAGGAGCAATTCCACCCAGGTGGCACAAGAGCTGGTGCAGGGCTGCATCACCCCAGCCAGATAAACAGGACAGGCACATCACCCCAGCAGAGCAGAGCAGCAGCTCTCCCTGCTGAAAAGCAAAACTGGGAAGTTTCTGCTTTTAATTTAACAAATGAGAAGGCAAAGCAGCCCCGTGTGGTTTCAGCTGGGGGTCTGAGGCCTGGGTGGCAGCAGGAGGGGGCTCAGCAGGCAGGAGCCTTGGGCTTCGTTAGGATTCAGCCCTTGGAGCTCTCCTTTCCCTCCAATGCCTGAGTGTGATTGACACTTACAAATTACCCAGCCAAAAGTGTCGAGTCTTTGACCCCTGAGTAACATCTTTGGCAAGCCTGAGATTTGCCAGCATTTTGTCATCTAATTACTACAAATCCCTTGAAAATTCACTGGCTGGTGAATTTTTAATGCGGGACAATTTCAATGTGATGCATGGCCCAGATGGGCAGTGCAGGCTCCTTCCCTCTCCCCCCTCTGCCTCCCTGCCTGCCCTTCTCCTGCTTCCCTCCTTCCTTTGCCCCCCTCAGCCCCCCAATCCCATTCCTTATCTCCCTCCTGCCTCTGTGCATCCCCACCCATGGAAGTGCTCTGGGATCTCAGCCCCTCCTGGGCTCTCCAGCCCAGCTCAGTGTCCCCCCTGTCCCCTCTCTATCCTGCTGAGGAAGCTGCTACATGGAATTCATTTTCTTTCCCCACCTTCTCAGGTTCCTGGCTGATGGATGGAGCAGGAGAAGCCTCCATGAGGAGCCAGCCCACTTGTTGCCAGTGGAGTCCACTCATCCTGTGGACCCAAGGGCTGATTTATGCCCTGTGTCCAGATCCTGGGAATCCCAGCCTTTGAAATTCAGAGAGGAAGGAAAACCCTTGTCTGGTGGCAGCTCCTGAGCATCACTTCTTAAGTCCAGGCAGGGATTGGTTCCCTTCATCTCAGCCCAACCTGAGGGAAGAGGAGCCTGGAGCAATGGACACTTCCCTGCTGACCTGGGGACTGACAGAACCTGCTCTTAATATCTGAATTAAATAATTTCTGTACATTAAAAACCACATTCTGTACATTAAAACCCATATTTTTAATTTCCCAAACCGAGCCACATCTGAGTTTTGGTTAGGTTTGTTTCTTCTCCACAGCCAGGTAGTTTCTGGGGCCAATAGAGAGATAAGAGCAATAATTTCTGTACATTAAAAACCATATTTTTAATTTCCCAAACTGAGCCATGTCTCAGTTTTGGTTGGCTTTGTTTCTTCTCCACAGCCAGGTAGGTTTTTTGGGGCTGATAGAGTTATAAGAGCAATAATCCCTGTACATTAAAAACCATATTTTTATTTTCCCAGACTGATCCACATCTGAGGTTTTTTTGGCTTTGTTTCTTCTCCACTGCCAGGTAGGTTTGGGGGACCAATAGGAAGATACGAGAAACCATTCCTGTACATTAAAAACCAAATTCTCTGCATTACAAACCATATTTTTAATTTCCCAAACTGAGCCACATCCTCGTTTTGGCTGGCTTTGTTTTTTCTTCACAGCCAGGTAGTTTTTTGGGGCCGATAGAGAGATAAGAGCAGTTTTGGGGCTGACAGGGGAATAAGAGCAATAATTGCTGTACATTACAAACCATATTTTAGTTTCCCAAGCTGAGGCACATCTGGGTTTTGTTTGCCTTTGTTTCCTCTCCACAGCCAGGTAGTTTTTGGGGCCGATGGGGAGATAAGAGCAGTTGAGGAGGGAGGCCTGGGCTCTGCTGTGCTGGGCTTTGTGCCTGTGTCATTCCTGTCCCCGCTCGCAGGCAGTCGCCTCCCGTCTCTCCCTTCCCGGCTTTCAAAGGGAAAGAGGCTTTGCTTTTCAACCAGGGTACTGCTTTACATATGTAGGCAGCTGATAAAGTATTTTCACTTCGCCCCTTTCCCCTCTGGGAATCGCTGTCTTACGGCAAAACTGTTTTGTCTGACAAGGGCTGCAACAGATTACACGTGTTGGCTGCAAACACGGGGCCTTTTTTTACCCCCTTCCCCCCCCTTTTTTTTTTCTTTTTTTAAAAAAAATAAATCTCTATCTCTGCAGTGCCAGGAGGAGCTCTGCCTTTTGCCTCCAGCCCTCAGGAGCAGCCCAGAGTTGGGATCTGCTGGTGGCATCAGACCCCCCTGGGTGGTGCCTCTGGCCAGATTGGTTTTCTCACCGAGGTTAATTTGAGCCTGAATCCATGAAAATGTCACTGATTCCATCAGGGCTGAGCACATCAGATGGGCTGGCTCAGTGTTTGGGAGGGGGGAGATTTTAGGAGCCCTCAGCATCCAAAAATGCTGCAGCCACAGCATCCCCGGAGCTCAGGGGGACTCAGAGTGGTGCTCAGGGCCAGGCTGTCACACTGGGGACCACATCTGATCCACTCATGGTGGTCATCCAGGACACCCCAACCCATGGGCCAAGGGTTTCTCCCATCCCCAGCTGGGATAGGTTTACAATTTGCTTTTTAAATCATATATTCAGGCATTGAAAACCTTAAAGCCCTCAGGTGGCACCAGCAGGAGATGAGCAGATCTGAGAAACCCCTGCCCAGGTTTGTCCCCTGGCACCACCTCCTGAGCTGCCCCAGCCCTTGTCCTCCCAGCAGCACTGGCACCAGAGGGAAGGGCTGGGATGAAGGGAACTCCAGGATTCTGGGATGTTTGGCTGCTCAGAAGCTGCACACCAGGGCTGAGACGTGCCCAGATTGCAGAGGGAGAAAAATGAGGACACTGCAGTGCCTTGGAATGGGCACCCAAACCTGGGGGTGCCACAGGGGGGTTTGGAGGAGAGGAGCCCTGGGAGGGGGCAGCTCATCACCAGCTCATCCAGGCTGTGCCTTGGCTGCTTTAAAGGGAAAACACAAAAACTTTAGTGATGGTTTGAAGGATTCAGTCCTGGAGTCACCCCAGGGTGCCTGGAATATCCAGCAGTGCCAGCACTGAGGGACACCTGCCTGCTCCCAGACCTCTGGGCACCCAGCACTGGGCAGAGTTTGGGCACATTCCCCAGGGATCCACCCAGCCTGAGGGGATCCTGCTGACATTCCTGTGGGACAGCACCCCCAGCAGCACAGTCTGGCTCTGGGCACCTCGTGCTGGGCATTTCCACACCCAAGGATACCCAGAAGTTTTGTGAATCCCTACCTGCTCTTTTCCACATTTTCTCTTTTTTTCCCCCCGTTTTCACATCCTCACTCATGAAATCCCATGCAAGCAACAGGTCTGGGCCCAGGGAACACTTTGCTTGCCCCGAGTTGTTTGTGGAGATAATTAACTGTGTGTTCTCAGCTGAAACCTGCCATGGCAGCCTGGGGCTGTGCCATCCATGGGGGACGGACTGGGACAACCACAGGTGGAAAACACAGGAGGAACCAGCTGAGAGTGACCTCCCTGGGCTGCCTCTTCTCTTGGTGTGTCCCTGTCCCTCAGTCTGGGCCATTCAGATCTGGGGACATCCTTCCCCAGCTTCCCTGTGCCCCACAGGAGCCAGGGATGGGCACTGCATCCTCCCCTGCCGGTGTGGGAGCAGCTCTGGTGCTTTTCCCATCTTTCCCAAAGGATTCCAGGATTCCTGCCCCTCAGCCCCCACAGGAGCCAGAGATGGTTGCTGCATCCTCCCCTGCCCACGTGGGTTCAGCTCTGGTGCTTTTCCCATTTTTCCCCAAGGATTCCTGCCCCTCAGCCCCCACAGGAGCCAGGGATGGGCACTGCATCCTCTCCTGCCCATGTGGGAGCAGCTCTGGTGCTTTTCCCATCTTTTCCTAAAGGTTCCTCCCCCTCAGCCCCCACAGGAGCCAGGGATGGGCACTGCATCCTCCCCTGCCCATGTGGGAGCAGCTCTGGTGCTTTTCCCATCTTTTCCCAAGGATTCCTGCCCCTCAGCCCCCACAGGAGCCAGGGATGGGCACTGCATCCTCCCCTGCCCCTGTGGGAGCAGCTCTGGTGCTTTTCCCATTTTTCCCCAAGGATTCCTGCCCCTCAGCCCCCACAGGAGCCAGGGATGGGCACTGCATCCTCCCCTGCCCATGTGGGAGCAGCTCTGGTGCTTGTCCCACCTTTTCCCAAGGGTTCCTGCCCCTCAGCCCCCCTGAGCTCACCCCACTCGTGTTCCTGGCAGAGCCAGGCCTGGTGCTGCTCCTGGGAGCACACTGGGTCCATCAGCTGCCCAGGGGTGACACTGCTGGCCTGGACAGGGCCCCCCACACCCCCCCCCCAGGGTCTCCCCAAGGCTGGGAAGATCCTGGCACTCCCTGAACCCCCTGCTCCCTTCGTGCCTGGCTGAGGAAGAAGTAATTAGTGCCGCTTGCTCCAGCAGGCAGTGCCCAAATGTCAGGGGCAGCAGAGTCATTAGGACCTGGTTTTACTCCGTGTTTGCTCCCGGAGTCTGTGTGTGTGAGGAAATTCTGGGGGTGAATCCAGCCCCAAAGCACCAGAAAAGTCCCTTCCCTTCCCCTGGCTGTGCTGCCCAGCTGCTGCCTGCCTCAGTTTCCCTTCTGTCGCCTCTGTAAGGTCCCCGCAGCCTCCATGGGGACAATCACAGGGTTATGAGATGGGGGCTCAATGCTGGCCCGGGGGGTGCAAGGGGCACCCCAATACCCCTGGGGAGGCCCAGCAGCCAGGGCAAACCTCCTGCTCCCATTTAGAGCTACAAACCAGATGATCTGTCAGTGCTTGGTGCCCATCCAGGTGCCCCCACGCCCCCAGGGCTGGGTGCCCGAGGCTGTGGGCAGGTTTGGGGGCACAGGCAGGCACAGGGTGCTGCAACAGGACCATCCTGCACCCTCCTTCCCATGCCTGCTTCCCACTCCTGCTTCCCATCCCTGCACCAGGCAGGAGAGGGAGAGAGCGGCGGGAAGCGGGAGGGAAAGGACGTGTCAAATCAATCATATTTAAACAAAAGCCTCTTCGGCCCAAGGGCCCTTTTAAAAGCTGCTTATTTAATTAAAAGTCCCATTTTCCATATTTATGGCCCTTATTCAGTTAAATATTAACCGCCTGGGCCAGGGCTGGTTTATTCTTTGGGAAGAGGCAGAGTTGGGAGGTTCATTAGGGGTTTATCAGGCAGATGGATGGAGGGATGGATGGATGGATGGATGGACGGATGTGGGACAGCACATGTGGGCTCCTGATGGTGCCTGGGGACTGTGGGGATGACACCACCACTGCCCTGTCACCTTCCAGCAGGACACAGGGTTAAAAACAGGGGAATTGGGGCTGTTGGGATGGGGTGGGAGACAAGAAGGGACAGCTCCTGCAGGAGCCACCTGAACCACAACACCAGGCCCAGTTTATGCACCCAGCTTCCCTAAGCTGTGCCAGAGTAATCATAAAAACACCTCAGTTTTTCCCTGGGGTCACTGGCTCCTGGCCAAACCCTTCCAGGACTGTTTTCCCCAGGATTTTATTCCCAGCAGTGTGTGAGAACCATGGCTGTGCCAGACGGGCTCTGCTGGGTTTGGACATCTCAGGGCTGGGCACAACCTCACTGAAGGCTCATCTGTGGTGTCACTGCTCCAGGCTGGCCTTTGGGACCTCTGGGGTGTCCTTGGAGCCATGGAGGGGGCCATAGCAGCTCAGCTGGCTGCAGGGGCTTGGTGGTGGCTGCAGATGAGGGAATGAGGAGAAACTGGAGTTTATGTCTGGTTTGAAGGGACCCTCAAGACCCAGTGGTTCCATGGGCAGGGACACCTTTCCCTAGAAGGAAGGAAGGGAAAACCAGGGAGCAGAGGAGCAGCCATGGGGTCATCCCTCACTGCCATGGGGCACAGGGGAAGCCCTGCAGGGTCTCCTCAGGGCTGATCCTGCAGCACACCCTGCTCTGGACGTGCTGGGACATCCCTGTGAGAGCTGCAGACACACCAAAACCTCCCTCTGAGCTCGGTCCACCCTTCTCCCTTTAATTTTTTGGGAGCCCAGCCAGCATCCCCATGCAGCTCCCGTCCCTGGAATGCAGCGGGGTGACAGGAGCATCACCTCCATCCCAGCACGGTCCCCACAAAGCCACCCCTCCTTGTCCCTCCCACCCTGCACACCAGAGCCCACGGGGACCCTGCCGGGGGAGGGTGGTGCCGGCAGGGCAGGGAGTGAAACGGAGCCGGTGATTTCCTCCGGGGAGCGAGTGGGGGTTGGCTGGCGCTGGCAGGAGAGGGAGAGACACCGGGTTATCAGAGAAGTGTGAAGACAATAATGCAATCTGACATTTCTGAAATGAGACCCCCCGGTTGCCCTGGCAACGGCTCACGTGGGACCGGCTCCCGGGAGACGGCTCCGAGATGTGCTATAAATGATGTTTGATTAGAATTTAAATCATTTAGGCGGAGAGCAGATAGGCCTTTTGTCAGCGCGGGGACCCGCGGGGGTCACCCCGCCGCCCGCAGCTGCCGGCGCCCCCGGGGATGGGCTGGACCTGCCCTGCCCTGCCCTGACCCCTCCAGCCGGGACCAGAGCAGCTCCCGGCCGCAGCAGGGACGAGCACGGAGCCCCGAGTGCCTCCGAGCCCTGGAGGCTGCACCTGAGCTTTGCTTCCAAGCCGCCACAACTCCGCCGTGGTTTCTGCCAGATGAGAGCCTTGGCTTTTGCCGGGCTCTTAATTGAGATAATGACACTTCTGAATTAATCCTGCCTCCCTGGAAGGGTCCTTCAGGTGCAGGAATGCGGCATGGTGTCACCTGCGAGGGGAGTGCCCTTCCTGGGGGACATGTCCAGCTTTCCCCAGCAATGGGACATGTCCAGCTTTCCCCAGCACGGGGACATGTCCAGCTTTACCCAGCACGGGGACATGTCCAGCTTTACCCAGCACGGGGACATGTCCAGCTTTCCCCAGCAATGGGACATGTCCAGCTTTACCCAGCACGGGGACATGTCCAGCTTTCCCCAGCATGGGGACATGTCCAGCTTTCCCCAGCAATGGGACATGTCCAGCTTTCCCCAGCAATGGACATGTCCAGCTTTACCCAGCAATGGACATGTCCAGCTTTACCCAGAAATGGACATGTCCAGCTTTACCCAGCAATGGGACATGTCCAGCTTTACCCAGCAATGGACATGTCCAGCTTTCCCCAGCAATGGACATGTCCAGCTTTCCCCAGCACGGGGACATGTCCAGCTTTCCCCAGCACAGGGACATGTCCAGCTTTACCCAGCAATGGGACATGTCCAGCTTTCCCCAGCACGGGGACATGTCCAGCTTTACCCAGCACTGGGACATGTCCAGCTTTACCCAGAAATGGGACATGTCCAGCTTTCCCCAGCACGGGGACATGTCCAGCTTTCCCCAGCACTGGGACATGTCCAGCTTTACCCAGCAATGGGACATGTCCAGCTTTCCCCAGCAATGGGACATGTCCAGCTTTCCCCAGCAGTGGGACATGTCCAGCTTTCCCCACCACGGGGACATGTCCAGCTTTACCCAGCATGGGGACATGTCCAGCTTTCCCCAGCAATGGGACATGTCCAGCTTTCCCCAGCACGGGGACATGTCCAGCTTTCTCCAGCACCTCCAGAGCACAACCTGGGATAATTCTCCAGCATCCTGAGCTGTTTTGGGGACAGGAATTTTGCTGGACAGCCATCCCCTGAGCATTCCTTGCTCTTGGTGCACATAGTGATGCCTTTTTTGCTGCACAAAGCCTTCCTTGGGATGAAATTTACTCCCCTGGCTCTGGGGCTTGCAGGAATTCACACCTGGAGCAGGGTCAGCAGCCCTGGGTTGTGTTCCTGCCCTACCTGGGCTGCAGCACAGAGGGTTGGGGTCACCCTGGGGATGGGGATGGGAATGGGGACACCACCCCTGTCAGCCCAGGTGTCACCACCCAGTTCCGTGAGAAGGTGGCCTAAAGGCATCTGGACCTTCTGCTGAGCTCTCATGGGTGGTGGCACCATCAGAGCCAGAGGCCAGCCCGTTTTGGGGAGCCTTGAGAAGCTGTTTATGTGCTTTAATATCAACCAGGGCTGGGGCTGAGTGAGGAACACAAGTGACTGATTCCCCAGCTGGTGATACAACGGTGTCAGAAGCAGACCAGCAACAGGAAATTTATTTTCCTAGAAATTTTTAAATTCCTTGCTCTTTAATGCCATGATTTAGATCCATTGAATCTTTAGAGCTTGCTTTTCAGCTCCCCAAAAAATGCCATCTGATCAAGAAATTAGAGCTAAACTAATAAGTCTCAACAAATATTAATCTAATGAATTTAGCTTCTTTCTGTTTGTGGACCAGCAAAGAGGGGAATTGCAATGTTCTCATATGTATTAATTATGTGAATGTATTCCACAAACCTTTCCTGAGTGCCTTGGCCGTGAATATTCTGAGTTTTGGTTTGTGGTTGGGCCCACCCTGTACATTCAACTGTGGGTTTGGGATAAGAGTTCAACCAAGGGCAACCTGGATGTCAAAATCATTAAATGGTTTGTGTTGGGAAGGTCCTTGAAGCTCATCCCATCCCAATCCCTGTGGTGGAAGGAGATCTTCAGCAGGGCAGGTTGCTCCAGCCCATCCAACATCTTGCAAGCTCTGAGCTTTGCTGCAAAATTCTCCACTTCTGATGGTCTTCAAATGGACTCTCTGAGGGTCTGTGGGATGAACTGGGTGGGAGGAAAAGCCTTGGGTGATGCAGGTTCTGGATGTGTTTTGGGGTGAGGGATGCGCAGGGCTGGGCTGGAGGAGGCTCCTGGACACCTCTGGGTGGTTTTTGGTGGGATCTCCATGACTATAAAATCACTGGTGGTGCCTCCAGCCAGCTCTAGGGTGTTGCACTGGCATTTTCTGACAGATGATGTGTTGGAGTGGTGGTGAGCTCTTCCTTCGGGGAGCAGCTCAGCTCTCATCAGGGCAGGGCACAGTTGGGGCTGCTCCCAAGCCCTCCCAGCGAGCTCTGCCCCCCAAAATCCCTGCTCCTGTGTTTGTGTGAGGCTGCAGAGCCTGCCCAGCTCAGGGCCTCAGGAACTTGCTCATCTGGAGCCCTCCTTTCACAGCTCTGCCTCTGGAAATGGGGTTTGGAGCAGGAGGCTCCCCTGGCAGCTCCCTGCCTGCTCCCAGGGCTGTTCTGGAGCAGATTTTGGGTTAAGGCTGCTCTGCCCAGCTCTGGAGCCTTCCTTCTGGGGGAAAGCCTGGCACTGGAGCCAGAGGGTTGGCATTGGGCTTTGGGGATGGATTTCCCTGCTCCAGCCCATCCTCTGGGATTGGGGCACCCCCTGTTTGGGGGCTGGGATTGGGGCACCCCCTGTTTGGGGGATGGATTTCCCTGCTCCAGCCCATCCTCTGGGATTGGGGCACCCCCTGTTTGGGGAGAGGGGCTCAGAGAGCTCTGCAGGAGGGGAGGGTGGGCAGGGAGGGCTCAGGGTGACACCTCAGGGTGACACCTGGGGGTGACACCTCGTTAATTGGCACGGGCTGGAGGTGCAAACCCAGGCAGGAACGGGCTTGTCATCCCTGGGGAGCTGCCCTGGGCATGCACAGAACTGCCAGGAGGGAAAATAACGGGGTTTGTTCCAGATCAGAAATGAATTAAACACCCCTGATCCGCCTCCAAGCTGTGCCACCCCACAGAAACACAGAACTGCTTCTTGTGGTGTTGTTCTCCTGCAGTGCTTGGCTTTTGGGGCTCACCCTGCACACACAGGGCTGGGGACACTTCCCCGGGTGCCACCAGCTCTGCCCTCCTGGATGCTGATCCCTGGCAGGCCGGGAAGGAGCTGGAGTGGCCCCAGGTAATAAAGTCTGATCCAGAACGGACATAAAACTGAATATATGGCTGTGTCTGATTAAAGACAAATTATTTTTGGCAAATATTAATGTTCCAGCAGGAGTGGCACAGCACATCTCTTTATTTCCCTTCAGCTTTTCAGTTTGATGTTTGAAACACCCACCCAGGACTGGAGCATCCATCTGTGGGAGAGGCACCTGGGGCTGGGGACAAGGACAGGGACAGAAGAGGTGGCCCTTGTCACCTCCCTGGCACTGCCTGCTCCCTTTTCCCTGCCTGGAAATGTGGGGAAAAGCTGTGTTTGCCCCTCAGCTGAGGAATGCAGCACCTGCCTGGTGTGCAGAGGGTTTTCCCACTGGGAAGGTCAGTGCCTTGCTGTTATCACAAATCCCCTGGCCATGGACAGGGAGCTTCTGGGTGTGGTGGCCTGGGCAAAGCTGATCCTTGGGAAGGGTCAGGGTTGGTTGGGGGCTGGTTCTGGGGCTGTTACACTGGTTTGCACTGGAGAAACCTGGAGAGGAACTGGTAATAAAGGCCTGGAGTGATGGGGAATGGAGTTAAATTGACAGAGGACAGGGTTAGGCTGGATATTGGGAAGGAATTGTTGTAAATCCCTGGCAAAGGGGTGCCCAGAGAAGCTGTGGCTGCCCCTGGATCCCTGGAAGTGTCCCAGGCCAGGCTGGACAGGCCTTGGAGCGGCCTGGGATGGTGGAAGATGCCCCTGCCCTATATATATAAAAATATATATTTATGTATTTTTTAATATGTTTTCCTTTATCTCTAGACATTTGCTGCTTGCCCTCGTGCTAATGCAGGCATCTTCCATCAGCCAGTGCCTCGGGGGCAGAGGGAAATGGCACTGAGAGCTCTGCGGGCTGGGAGGGGGGACAGGGGACCCCAGGAGCAGATGGGGCCACTCCTTCTCCTTCTTCTCCTTCTCCTTCTCCTTCTCCTTCTCCTTCTCCTTCTCCTTCTCCTTCTCCTTCTCCTTCTCCTTCTCCTTCTCCTTCTCCTTCTCCTTCTCCTTCTCCTTCTCCTTCTCCTTCTCCTTCTCCTTCTCCTTCTCCTTTTCCTTCTC